>NC_079189.1:354138923-354446423 GCF_029499605.1 Hyla sarda
GCCACTGCCCCGTTGACTCCCCCCATCCCCGGTGGCATAATTACCTGGGTCGGGTCCGCGCTGCTGCAGGCCTCCAGCGTGCGTACCTGGCATCGTTGCTATGCGCTGCACGGCGCGGCGCATGACATCAGTGCGCCGCACCGTGCATAGCAACGACGCAGGGGACGCGCGCCGGAGGCCTGCAGCAGCGCGGACCCGACCCAGGTAATTATGCCACCTGGGATGGGGGGAGGCAACGGGGCAGCGGCGCCGGCAATGGGTGCCGCTGCCCCTTCTCTCCCCCTGGCTGTCGGCGCCGGCACCGATAGTCAGGGGGACAGAACGGGCAGTGGCGCCGATAGCTAGGGGGAGAGAAGGGCCGGCAGCGACGGCCTCTCTTCCCCTGCCTTTCCTGGGGGTGTATCGGGGTATACACGCGCACACACGCACCCTCATTTTACCATGGATATTTGGGTAAAAAAAATTTTTTACCCAAATATCCTTGGTAAAATGAGGGTGCGTGTTATAGGCCGGTGCGTGGTATACCCCGATAAATACGGTAATTCCCTTCTTGGCAATTGTTACTCACCATAAATAAGGCGGTCCCACACAGGAAACTTTCTCTATTTACACCTAAAAATCCTGGGAAATGGCAGTGTTTGTAGGGGGAAAATAGGGAGAGGTTCCTGTGTGGGGCCGCCCTTTTTAGGGTGAATAACACTTGCCAAGAAGGGAATTAAAGGGGTATTCCAGATTTTTTTTTTATTTGACTATGCTACAAGGGCTGTAAAGTTAGTGTAGTTCATAACAAAGTGTCTGTACCTGTGTGTGACGATTTTCTCACAATTCTTCTGTGATTTTCACCACAATATTTTTTTTTAACAGCATACAAAATGACTGTTTTTTCAGATTTTCCCAGGTTGCAATGCGGCTGAGACCTGACTCACTAGTCAGCTGATGACAGGGAGCGTGTCTGCTTCATTGAGTGGAGTGATTGCTTGGTGGGAGAGAGATCAATCTGCAACTAATACAACAGCTGTAGGTACCCTGATTGAAAACCACAGGTCTTTTGAATGGATTCAGCTCATTTATGTTTCAATGGGTAGGGTGGCTGATGTGTGGGAGGGAGGAAAATGGAATTATGGGATTTGTAGTCAAAAAAAGAAAACTAAAACAGGAAATACCAGTTCACAAAAATCTAGCTACAGTCTTATGGTAATCTCGCAACAAAGCCATTTAGCCCCAAGACAAGCACAGATCCTTCCTAAGCATTACTGTCTGGCAGGTACATACTAAAATCACCTTATGGTGGATATCCCCTTTAATAATGTGAGAGTAGGGCCTTACTGACGAGGATTTTACCCCAAAAGGTTACAATGGACCATACGTTGTTCCCTTCCATCTTTTTGAGGTCTTTGCATCACAACAATACTTTTGGGTACATATATTTTATCCTAAGAATATTATTAAAAGTCAAGTTTTACATAATGCATATCCTCAATACATACTTGTGTTCTGATGCGGAGGAATGTCTGTAACTGGGGAGCAGCACCTTAAATCTGTTTGGCACTATCCATATTTGTGAACTGTTGGTGTGGCACCATTGTCAATCTACTCTGATGCATCAGGCATTGGTGGGTGGAAATCCTGGCTGATCCATGCCTGATTCATCTTCACAAAGGTCAGTCTCTCCACATTTTTCATGGACAGACAAGTTCTCCTTGGGGTTACTATGGCTCCCGTCGCACTAAACACCCACTCTGATGGCACACTAATGGCCTGGCAGAACAGATTTTCCAGGGCTACCTGCTGCTGATGAGTTGCTTCACTATGCGGGTGTAGACTGCTGCTAATGGAGCTGGTACTGCTCCTGCCACCCACCCCTCCCCAGCAACCATGGCAGTGGAAGGTGAGCGCAGAGGGCCCCCTGAATCAGACCTGCGAGAGGATTGACGATGACGCAGATAGGTATTGGCCAACTGACTACGTAGGATGTCTCTTTAGTAGGTCAGTTTGTCCTCCCTCTCAGTGAGTGTAAAAAGGCTCCCATTTTGTGCCGGTAGCAAGGACCCAATAAGATGGAGAGCCAGAAGTCCTCCCGCTGCCGAATGGTGACAATTCGGCAGTCACTACATAAGCAAGTGAGCATGCATCGCACCATTTGTGCAAGTGACTCAGAGGGACTCCCTGCCTCCATCTCCAATGCATACTGCCGTGGTGTGTCTGGGTCCTATGTCTCGCCTTCCTCATAACCCTCTAGCTCCTCCTGCTCCTCTCCTGTCAGATGACTAGAAAAACTGCCCATCTCGCGAAAGCTAAATTTTGCTCCACTGTGCCCCTCCCCCTCCACCTCCAGTTAAGCCCCCATAGGGCTCATGTGGCTGTGAGATGTAGGCGCCATGTCTCCAGTGCCCTGACCAGCCATTGTTTCCAACACGTGTTGCAGTAGATGAAGCAGTGGAATGACGTTCATCCCGTAATCCAGGTGATTGACTAATAATGTGGCTTCCTCCTAGGGCCTGAGTAAATGGCAGGTGCACCTATGAGCTGCCACAGGTTGACATTGAAGTTACACATGGGAGTCCCCCTATCTGCTTGGATCATCAAGAAATAGGTGATGGCTTTTCTCTGTTCATATAGTCGGTCCAACATTTGGAGGGTGGAATTCCAATGTTTGTAAACATCGCAAATCAGACTATGTTGGGGGATGCCGTTCAGATGCTGCAGCTCAAGGAAGGTGTGCTTTGCGTTGTTCGAGTGGCTGACGTGCATGCAAAGTTTCCTTCCCATTGTTAGGATGTCTTGCAGATGGGGGGGGAACACTTCAGGGACCGCTTGACAACCAGATTGAACAGGGCTCATGTCTCAGGCTTCCTTGTCACAGCGCAGACAAGATGTTCTTCCCGTTGTCGGTCACCATGGTTCCCATTTCCAGTTTTCATGGCTTAAGCCATGATTTGATTTCTTGGTGAATGACTTTTACCAGTTCCTCCCCTGTGTGACTCCATTCGCCAAGGCAAACCATGTGAAGAACAGCATGTCAGCGTCGTGCCCTGCACACATGGGATGCTGGAGGGGCGCTGAGACTTGTCCGTGCAGTGAAGGCAAAAGACACGGTTGAGGATGAGTGGGCGGAGTCGCGTACTGACACAGGACCAACAGCCTGAGAGCTTGGATGCGGAAGCGGAGTGACCTATCCAAGTTGCTGTTGTGGCTATGCAGGAACCACATTCATCCATTGGGCCGTAAAGGACATGTATTGTCCCTGACCGTAGTTATAGCTCCACACGTCGGCGCTGCCGTGCACTTTAGTAAACACCAACAGGCTCAAGGACTTCTGTTCCGCTAAATTGTGCAGGGCTGGTACTGCCTTCTTCACAAAGAAATGACAGCTTCGGACTCTCCACCTCGGCTCGGCACAAGCCATCAGTTCTCTGAAAGGTGCAGAGTCCACCACTTGAAAAGGGAGGGACTGCAGCACCAGCAACTTGGACAGGATGGACGGATGGATTGCTGGCGGAATGACTGACTCGAAATAGAAGGAGCAGGAACATCTGGAGTGACAGAAGATGGGTATGACAAACAGCTCCCTTTGGCTGAGGTGGTGAAGCTTTTGCTGTCTGAAACAGGGAGCGGCATGCCACTGGGTGATGCAGCAGGCTGGACCACCACATTGAATCCACGGTACTCCCAGACTGCTTTATGGTGACGCTGCATATGTTGACGCAGAGCCGTGGTGCCAACATTGGGACTCTGGCCACTATTCACCTTCTGCAGACACATCTTGCATGTAGCCAGGTTAAGATCCTCCGGATGCTTGATGAAAAACTGCCACACCGCCGAGTAGCTGATTTTCCCACCAACAGTCTGCACTCATTGACTGCTACTGCCGCCGACTCCAGGAACCCCTGTTCCACTACCTCCAAGGTAGGCTGCCACAAAGCAGGTGGTCTACCCTGAGCACGTTTGGCTCCAGGCTTTCCACTTCTGCCACCATGCTGACTGCCAACCATGCTACCACCTTGCTGGCTCAGCTGCTCCCTCATGGGCAACCTGCAACCCTCTTCTCCTGATGATGATGAAGCCCCTTCTGCACCCAGCTCCCAAGTGCAATCGGCTTCATCATCATCGAGTTGTGTCTGCACATCACTGATATCCTCAGGTTCCTCAAAAGTGTCTGCTAAAGGAGCCTGAATGCTCGCAACACCACCTCCCATGCCACTCTCCTCCTCACTACTTGCCAGCCTAGCGGATGTCTCCCAGAGCAAAAGATACTTCCATGGGGGAGGGAACAGCATAGGACAGAGGTAATGGGAGGACAGGGACTGCTCCCTGGCCATGCCAACTGAGGGTTGTGTCTGAGGAACCCACCGACTGTTGACTGGGGGTGTCAGATGTCACTTGTGATGAAGTGAATGACCGTGTTAATCAATCGATGATGGCATATTGGTTGCAGGTTGAGACGCAATCGCTAGCTGATACCGGGAGCTCAGGTCTGCTGCGACCTTTGCCTTTGCCTGATGAATTTAGGCCTCTGCCACTCCTCTGTGCACTTCCTGGCACTTCTCTGCCTGACATACTTAGTGCGTATATGAGGAGAGTACAATACGCTCCACTAGACTTAAAAGAGTATTTGTCTACAACACCAGCAGGTGTGTACTTTTGGCTGGCCTTTCACAGTATCTAGACCCTTAAGACTTAAACAGGAACAAAATGGTACACCACTTAGATGTAGGCACAGGTTACATTTAATAGAGGACAATATGTTTTTAGTGCTCTGCTCACCCTAACTGGCTGGCTTTCTCAATCTCCCTCCCTCCCCTATCAGTGCTTTTAGGCTGGATTTAGGCTTGAGGTGAAAAAGTTTTTCTGTGCAACACACACTGCTCTCTGTCCCTTTCTCTCTCTCTCTACCATAAAAGGCTGAAGTGACTGGCCGCAAAATTGCTTCGGATTATAGAGGGCTGTGACATTACAGGGGTGGCTGGCATGCTGCATGTGATTAAGGGTAATCCCGCCTTGCCTACCCGCCTTCCCAGGATTCCTTGCCCCATGTCCTCACATGTGGATCTGCCATTTTAGATGCCCTGGAGCCCTGACTGCACTAAATGTAATTTAATGAAGTGATTTGTGCTATCGAATCGGGGCAATATTCGCATTCATTGTAAAATGAATTTTTCCTGAAATTCGTAAAAAATTTGGATTTGTCAGATTCGATTCACTCATCCCTAGTTACTACATATGAGCAAATTGGAGCACAGTCATGTTTATTTGAAATTCTCTTTAAATCCACTATTTGTGCCACCAACATTCTCAGTGGAGCAAAAAAAAAAAAAAAAGATGTACTTTTCAGCTACCTCATCCAGGCTGAATTATTTGTATTACAAAATAAAAGATTTATGAAATTATCTCTGATTATGCCCTATTAGCTTATCCCTTAAAGGGCTCTTTCATATGCATAAATTGGTATAAGAATGGCATATTGTGGCTACAAGGCTTCACATAATTATCATTCATTACACAGTCTATAAAGATTGAGTTGCAATAACTTAAGCAGAAGATTCATACTTTAGATTTTCCAATGCTGTTAGTTTAATGTGTGGAATACATTTTGGCAGTTCACTGAGTCCAAGGCATTGCAATAATTATTTACATATATGACTCCTAAATCTATTTTCCCTTAGAGACGTATTTTATGTTAAGTTTTCACGTGAACCAGAATGAAATATGTTGAAATCTTATAAATATGTCCCTTCTTTGATAAAATGAAGATGCAATGGTGTGTCTTAATAATATGTGCTTCAAGAACCTTGAAACTTCAATTTGACAATGTTTTCTCTATGATTTATTATTCAGAAAACACTTTTTAAAGATTTTCATATTACTGTGCATAGTAGCTGGCTCACATTTTTATAGCATAGTGGTGTCATGGTCTGAAATTAAAATCCTCCAAGGGGACAATAATTCATATCTCAGCAATTCCTTAATGGGATATCATAATAGGGTATACCCATTAGAGAGATTCTCATTTTTGGATAGCCTCCATGTTCCTCAGTTCATTTGTATGGAACTGATGTGGGAAGACTGGACCTGAGACTTATAATTTAAATCAGTTATAACAGGTTTTGCAAAAACTACTTTCTGGGTATCACTATATAGCTTGCTCTAGACGCAATTTTTGCAACGTTTTGTTTTACCTACAAAAATATGCCACAAAAACTGCACCCTTTTTTGTACTCCATAATGGCATTTTTTTTCTCTCTAAAATAGTTGCTCATAATATTGCTGCCTTTTTGTTCAAATAATGAGTGTTAATTCATTTTGGGGGAAATGTATTGAAGTCTGTGTTAAACACAGATCAGGGAAAAGCTGCAAAGTTATGTGTAAACACTTACAGTAGGCCCAGATTTATCATAGAATGTCTACGGTAGACCTATTTTCCCATGTTTATTTGGGTGTTGGATTTGACTAGCGTGCATCTTATTTATCAAGAACGTGTAGCAGTATGATGAATTTTACCCAGCTCTGCTGTGGTGGGAAAAGCTCTACCACATACACTTTTTCTAGACACTTGTGAGGGAGGGAAGTAGACACTTTCCCAGGTCCTGAATTTGGCATGTTAGGTATTTTCACTTACTTTCAAAGAGCTGCCAGGACATTTTCACTTGCATTTTAGATGCTACAATAAAATTTGATTTTGGTGTCTAAAGGGTTAAAGCCGGGCATCACTGCGATCTGTGATATCTGGCATGAGAGATGGGTCATGGTGGCAGATAGCCAGGACCTCCCAGCTATGACCCACGCTTAGCTCCTGAGTGCGTGTCATAGAAGGGGAGTGGGACTCTGTTGTCCACAAGAGGTTAAAGGTTGAATTGCGGAAGGTAGAAGTGATTATCACGCCTACTGGTAGGTGGTGTAGCTTTGCACCTAAAAAAAGCTTTGCACACAAAATAGAGACTTTTGACAAAAGTCGCAAAAGATAAATACGTGACCACTGCATGGGCAAAAAGAAAAAGTTCTACGGGTAGGCAAAAAGAGTGAAACTGTCTATATCAAAAGATGCTTAAAGGAGTTCTCCAACTGAAATCTTTTATCCCCCGCTGTGCCCGGGCTGTAAAACTATACATGATAAACTTTCACTTACCTGCCTACTATCCCCCGTTGTTCCGATATCGCCGCCCATGCTCCGGTCCCTGTCAGCTTCCTCTTCCTGCGGGTCGGTGACTTCCCTCTGGGCTCAGCGGCCGCGACGGGACATTGCTGCGGCCGCTGATAGGCTGAGCGCAGAGTGAAGTCACCAACCCGCAGGAAGTGGAAGAGACCGGGACCGGAGAATGGGACGGCGATATCGGAACAACGGGGGATCGTAGGCAGGTAAGTGAAAGTTTATTATGTATAGTTTTACAGCCCAGGCACAGCAGTTGTTAAAAGTTTTAGCTTAGAGAACTCCTTTAAAAGTCGCTAAATATGCTGCTTGCGCCTGAACTGCGCCAAAACATAGACAAATAAAGCAATGAAAAATCTCCCCCTTAGATTGCACAAAAATGTGTGACTTTTTGCTCAATCTGTGCAGCATTCACAAAGTAGAATGGGCTTGATGCAGTGGGGGCAAAGTGTCATGCAAGGGGACATATTCATCAAGCTGCTTGTTGCTCACTACAATATTTCACTGGTGGGGTTTATTTTAGACCAATCTTGGTAAATCCAACCAATGTGTGCATTACTAGCCATTTTTCCATTTTCAATTCAGTTCAATTTTGCACCTACAGACCCATATAAGGGCTTGTTTTTTGTATCACCAATTGTACTTTATAATGACTTCACTTATTTTATAATATAACCTGCACAAAACAGAAAAAAAAAAAATTGTGGGGTGAAATAAAAAAATAAACAACATTTTGTAAATTTTTGGGGCTCCCGTTTCTAAGCAGTGCACTTTTCGATAAAAATGACACCTTACCTTTATTCTGTAGGTCCATACGGTTACAAGGATACCCAATTTATATAGGTTTTAATTTATTTTAATGCTTAAAAAAATTATAAACTCCATGCACTAAAACTTGTATGTTTAAAATTGGCATCTTCTGACCCCCTATAACTTTTTTATTTTTCCGTGTACGGGGCTATATGAGGACTCATTTTTTGCGCTGTCGTACCATGGTACCATTTTTTATGGGACTTTTTCATTGCATTTTATTAATATTTTTATGGTATATGAAGTTACCAAAAATGCACAATTTGGGAATTTGGTATTTTTTTTGTGTGTACGCCATCGACTGTATGGTTTAGCTAACCTTATATTTTAATAGTTCTGACATTTCCACATGTGGCAGTACCACGTATGATTATTTTTATTCTTTATTACATTATTTTATTTAAAAAATGGGAAAAGGGGGGTGATTTAAACCTTTAATAGGGAAGGAGTTAATTAACTTTTGTAAAAAAAAAAAAATTTTGCTAAAACATGCAATCTTCTGATTGCATACATTGTTCAATGCTATGCCATTGCATAGCATTGATCAGTGTAACTAGCAGTCTGCTGCTCTAGGCATGGAGCAATAGATTGCCGATCAGGCATGGAGCAGTAGATCGCCGATCGGACAACGGAGAGGCAGGTGAGGACCCTCCCATTGTCCGGTAAGCTGATCTGGAAATTGCGATTTTGTCACCGCTGAGCTGCCGGGATTCTTGCACTTTCGCTTTAGACGCCGCAATCAACTTTGATCATGGCGTCTAAAGGGTTAATGCCGGATATTAGCCGTGGTTCATGGCTGCCAGTAGCAACCGGGACCAGCCGGGTTTAAAGGGGTACTCAACTGGAAAACATTTCCTTTTAAATCAACTGGCGCCAGGAAGTTAAACAGATTTATAAATTAATTCTATGAAAAAATCCTAATCCTTCCTGTACTTTTTAGATGATGTATACTACAGAGGAAATTATTTTCTTTTTGAATTTCCTTTCTGTCTGACAACATGCTCTCTGCTGACACCACTGTCCGTGTCATGAACTGTCCAGAGCAAAAGGGGATTTGCTCCTACTATGGAAAATTCCTAAAATGGACAGATGTTTTAGCAGAGAGAGCATGTTGTTAGACAGAAAGGAAATTCAAAAAGAAAATAACTTCCTCTGTAGTATATAGCAGCTGATGAGTACTGAAAGGATTGGGATTTTTTTTTATAGAAGTCATTTACAAATTTGTTTAACTTTATGGCACCAGTTGATTTAAATGAAAATGTTTTTCCAGTGGAGTACCCCTTTAACCCATTCTCCGCCGGTGAGAATGGTTTAAACACATTAAACTGGACCAGAGCGTACAGGTACGCCTGAGTCCTTAAGGTTCGGGGATGTAGAGCGTACATGTGAGTCAGGTCTCAGCCGCATTGCAAGCTGGGAAAAATCCGAGACAGCAGTCATTTTGTATGCTGGTAAAAATAAATATTGGGATGAAAATCACAGAAGAATTGTGAGAAAACCGTCACACACAGGTAAAGACACTATATTATGAACTAGCATAGTCAAATAAAAAAAAATTTGCGGAATACCCCTTTAAGACAATGAAAACCTACTCCAGTTTCTAATTTAAAATTAGACATTGCACTAAAACAGTTTGTTCTATAGTTTAGGGTACATTCACACTTACAGGATCTGTTGCAGTTTTGATGTAACTAAATGACTGAACACAGCATCGAATCTGCAGTAGATACTGCATGTGTGAATGTACCCATAAGATATGACTTAATTTATTCTGATATTTCTCCCTAAATTGTCTGCCTGGTGAGCACATTAACCAATGTGTCACCTCAGAAGGAAGGCATTATTGGAACAGACAGTTTCTGTCTATTATAAATATACATGGCCTCTTGTCCTAGATTTTTTAAATTCAACAATACTATTTTACCATAAATAATTATATAGTAAAGACGGAGCTGTGCTATGATGTATGCTTAATCACAGGGCTCTACAGCAAAGCTATGTCTAGCACAGCGATAGGCAATTATCATTGTACCCTTGTACCTGTCCATTTTCATCAGACAACAGTATCCTCTGTGGTGACACGCACTTCAATAAGGGATATGTCTGCACACTAGATGGGACACTTACATTTGTAAAGTGTCATTGTGTGATGTTTGCATTTCATCTAAAGGAAAAGTTTGGAAGGAAAGATAGATGATAGATAGATAGATAGATAGATAGATAGATAGATAGAGAATAGATAGACAGACAGACAGACAGATAGATAGATAGATAGATAGATAGACAGATAGAAAATGTATTTGATCCCTTGGTGATTTTGCACGTTTGCCCACTGAAAAATAAATCCGTTTTAATGGAAGGTTTATTTGAACAGTAAGAGACAGAATTACAACACCAAAACATCCAGAAAAACACATTTTAAATAAGATATTAATTGTCCTGTATTTCAGCTTGCTTCCTGTATTGAAGACACCCATTCGCAAAAGCAATGAATCACTCAGATTCCAAACTCTCCACCAGGGCAAAGATCAACGACGTCCAAGGATGTCAGGGACAAGGCTGGAATAGGTTACAAGACCATATCCAAGCAGCATAGTGGGGTATTTACAGTTGGTGTGATTATTCGCAAATAAAAGAAACCCAAAATCACTGTCAATCTTCCTTGGTCTGGGACTTCATGCAAGATCTCACTTTGTGGAGTTTCAGTGAACTCAAGAACGGTGATGAATCAGCCGAGAACAACACAGTAGGATCTTGTCATTGATCCCAAGGCAACTGGGACCATGCCCAGGTCACCATGCTGAAGAAAGCTCATGTACAGGCCCTTCTCAAGTTTGCTAATGGACATCTGAATAATTCAGCTGTAACTGGCCAACTTCAGACAGACCTATACATATGCTTTCTTGAGCAGAGGCACTTTACGGGCAAGACAGGGTTTTAGTCCTTTACAACATATTCTGTTATCTATTGTTTTCTTGGTGACTATGGTCCCTGCTGCCTTGGGATCATTGACAATATCCTCCCATGTAGTTCTGGGCTGATTCCTCACCATTCTCGTGATCAAAGAAGCTCTACAAGGTGAGATCTTGCATGCAGGCCCTGACTAACGTAGATTGACAGTTATTTAGTACTTCTTTCATTTGTTAATAATCACACCAACTGTTATAAGCTTCTTACCACATGTTGGGACAAGTACCAGACTATAGATGGTAGGTTGGTACATTTATATGAGCATAGGATATAATCTCTGTGACCCCATTTTTTTATGTTAAGTGACTACAATGAAGATTTTCTTGCTTGGCATAACTCTATTTCTGTTTGGAATTATAATAAGTAATGTTAAAACATCCTTATAGTGGTATTCGAATAGGTTTTCCCTAATAAGGGTTCTTGATTTGTGAATACCCATTTTTTTTTCCCTTTGACTATTTCAATACATTTAAGTAAAACCTACATTTTAGAAACATTTTTCTGTGACTTATTGCTAAGATATACTTAGAAGTAAAAAACATTCTTGGGGAGAGTATTGATGACAAAAGGGTAAAAATGTGCAACAAATTCACAGCTGACCTAAATCGCACAGCATTGATAATTTCCTTCCACAGTCCCTACCGTATCATCCTACAGATTGATAAACCCTCTTTGTAACTTTGTTAGAAAGAATATCTCTGTAATAAGGCTTCTGAAGGAACATGGCAAGGTTATCTTTTTTTATTTGGATTCCTTATAGATTCACAGAGATAAGCTCGGCATGTTGCTATGTGAACTCGGAGGCATACAGATACTTTGGACAAATTTGAAAGTGTATAGAGTTGTTACAAACTCAGAAACTTTGGAAAACTAAAAAAACTAAAAGTAAACCTCTGGCATATGGTTGAACACAAATTTATGAAAAATGTTTTGTTTTTAAGCTATCTGCCATATTCAGATGATTATGATCACTTAAATGGGTTTAAACTGAAGGACCTTATAAACCAGCACTGTGTCTGGATGTGCCGATCAGTGAGCTTCCTGTGTTGACCCCTACCAATTACACATTGCCGGCTTCTCCTAAGGACAGCCCATCAATGTTGTTTTGTTTTAAACCCTTTAAATACATCATAAGGCTAAGTAATTGGAAGATGAGATATATATTATGGTTTGTCCAAGTCCTGTTCATGTCAGATACAGTGTACTCTAAAGATGTGACCCGTGGATAAACAGATTGAATACTTTTTTTCTGAAGGGACAGAGAGAAAAGATTTATATTGCTTGAAACTCTAAATCAAAAAGTGCATATTTACAGTTCATTTGTGGCACAACAAGCAATCGTCTCCCTGCTGATACTCATTTCAGTTAAATTTTATATATATATTTTTTTAATATTACATTTTTTCATAAAACAATTTTTAAGAAGTGATTAAGAATTTCTCTGGTTCCAATTTACAGTAAGCAAACTATAATATTAGTGAGCTGTTTAATAAGAGATATTAAGTTCCCATTAGCATAAATCACCCCCCTCAATGAAAAGCAAATCATTGTGTACTATATTAATTGGTACGCTTAATGACCGTGGTTATTTTCTTTAATTGTCCAAACTTCCTAGAGTTAATATGAGTTTATTAAAATATTTTGTCTATGAAAAGATTTTTATGTAATTGAAAAGGTCTATTAAGAAGTAGTGATGTCGCGAACATAAAATTTTCGGTTTGCGAACGGCGAACGCGAACTTCCGCAAATGTTCGCGAACCGGGCGAACCGCCATTGACTTCAATGGGCAGGCAAATTTTAAAACCCACAGGGACTCTTTCTGGCCACAATAGTGATTTAAAAGTTGTTTCAAGAGGACTAATACCTGGACTGTTGCGTGCTGGAGGGGGATCCATGGCAAAACTCCCATGGAAAATTACATAGTTGATGCAGAGTCTGGTTTTAATCCATAAAGGGCATAAATCACCCATTATTCCTAAATTATTTGGAATAACGTGCTTTAGCCCCCTTTAGGCAGCACATAGAGCCCCCCTTTAGGCATCACATAGTTAGATCCCCTTTTTAGGCAGCACATAGATTCCCCCATATTAGGCAGCACATAGTTAGAGCTCCCCTTTAGGCAGCACATAGGTAGAGCCTCCCTTTAAGCAGCACATAGAGCCCCCTTTAGGCAGCACATAGTTAGATCCCCCCTTTTAGGCATCACATAGTTAGATCCCCCTTTAGGCAGCACATAGATTGCCCCATGTTAGGCAGCACATAGTTAGAGCCCCCCTTTAGGCAGCATATAGAGCCCCCCTTTAGGCAGCACATAGATTCCCCCATATTAGGCAGCATATAGTTAGAGCCTCCCTTTAGGCAGCACATAGAGCCCCCCTTTAGGCAGCACATAGATTCCACCATATTAGGCAGCACATAGTTAGAGCCTCCCTTTAGGCAGCACATAGATTCCCCCATATTAGGCAGCACATAGTTAGAGCCCCCCTTTAGGCAGCACTGGTTTTATTTCACAGCCAAAAAAGTTTTTTTTATTTTTTTATTTGAACAACTGTCACACCAAATGTGATTTGCACTAGTGTGACAATGAGCAAAAAAGGTTGCCAGCGGAGTTCCCCTTTTAAGCAGAGGTCCCCAACCAGGGTGTCTCCAGCAGTTGCAAGACACACGGACTGAACTTATAGCCCTTTTAATGCTGTAGTTAGTTGCTTGAAGGAACTTAGTTTTACACTGGAGTACCCCTTTAACCAGCGGTCCCCTCCCAACCAGGGTGCCTCCAGCTGTTGCAAGACACACGGACTGAACTTAAAGCCCTTTTAATACTGTAGTTAGTTGCTTGAAGGAACTTAAGTTTTACACCTGAGTACCTCTTTTAACCAGCGTTTCCCACCCAACCAAGGTGCCTCCAGCTGTTGCAAGGCACATGGACTGATATCTTTCAGCCCTTTTAATATTGTAGTTAGTTGCTTGAAGGAACTTAAGTTTTATTCTGGAGTACCCCTTTTAACCAGCGGTTCCCTCCCAACTAGGGTGCCTCCAGCTGTTGCAAGACACACGGACTGATATTTGAGCCCTAAAAAGGGCTTTTTGGGTGCTGTCCTTAAAGCAGATGTTGGACTAGTGCTTTAGGAGTAAAGTGGACCCTGAATACACCATCTAGCAGCAACCTAGCTATCGCTTTCCCTATTAGTGCAGGAGCAGCTTCTCTGTCCCTCCACTTTCTAAGCCTGCAGCATGCCGAATGAAGGTAAAATGACGTCCCTGCGGGAGGTAGGAGGGTCTGGAAGGGAGGGACTGCTGCTGATTGGCTGTAATGTGTCTGCTGACTCTGACTAACAGGGTCAAAGTTTACCGCAATGTTAAAGTATAGAGGGCAAATCGAACTTCACATATGTTCGCCCGGCGATGCGAACGCGAACATGCTTAGTTCGCCGGGAACTGTTCGGGAACATCTCTATTAAGAAGAACTATTATTAAGGAGACAGCTATATCAGTGTTAATTGGGTACTCAGCCCCTAGACATCTTATCCCCCTATTCAAAGGATAGGGGATAAGATGTCTCATCGCGGGGGGTCCCGTCATACTCCCTCCAATAGACTTGCTTTAAGAGGGTGGAGCCGTGATGTGACAAGGGGGCGGGGTCATGATGCTCTGGCCCCTTTATGGCCCATCATTACGCACAGAGAGAGTTTGCTCTGTGCAGTGATGACAGCGGGTGCCGCAGACGAGACCCCTGGGGTCCCCAGTGGCAGGACCCCCGCGATTAGACATCTTATCCCCTATGCTTTGGATAGGGGATAAGATGTCTAGGGGCGGAGTACCCCTTTAAGTATATACATATTTGTTTAAAGGAAATCTGTCATCAGTGTCACCAGCACTAACCTGTCAGCACTGACAGGTAGTGCAGGTGACACTGAGGACAATACTTACATGTTTCCGTTCCATACTGTGGTTCTTATGCAATCTTCTGCCATATCTTATGTTCTGGGGCCAACTTTGAGCATGGGCGGAGCATAGTGACTTTCACCACTGCTGTTTGCTAGCTGCGGGACCCAGCAGAGTACATCAGCAGTGATGTCACTGAGCTACGTCCATGCTCCAAGTCCAGCCAGGAGCGGAAGATACGGCGGAAGATTGCGGAAGAACCACAGCACGGAAGGGAACCACGGAAGTATTGTTGTCATCAGTGTCTCCTGCACTACCTGTCTGTACTGTTACGCCGAGCGCTCCGGGTCCCCGCTCCTCCCCGGAGCGCTCGCTTCACTCTCGCTACCGCAGCGCTCCGGGCAGCTCCACTGACCCGGTGCGCTGCGATACCGTCTCCAGCCGGGATGCGATTCGCGATGCGGGTGGCGCCCGCTCGCGATGCGCATCCCGGCTCCCGTACCTGACTCGCTCTCCGTCTGTCCTGTCCCGGCGCGCGCGGCCCCGCTCCCTAGGGCGCGCGCGCGCCGGGTCTCTGCGATTTAAAGGGCCACTGCGCCGCTGATTGGCGCAGTGGTTCCAATTAGTGTGTTCACCTGTGTTCCAGACCTCCTGCCGTTGCCCCTGACTACGATCCTTGCTGCCTGCCCCGACCTTCTGCTACGTCCGACCTTGCTTCTGTCTACTCCCTTGTACCGCGCCTATCTTCAGCAGCCAGAGAGGTTGAGCCGTTGCTAGTGGATACGACCTGGTCACTACCGCCGCAGCAAGACCATCCCGCTTTGCGGCGGGCTCTGGTGAAAACCAGTAGTGACTTAGAACCGGTCCACTAGCACGGTCCACGCCAATCCCTCTCTGGCACAGAGGATCCACCTCCTGCCAGCCGGCATCGTGACAGTAGATCCGGCCATGGATTCCGCTGAAGTTCCTCTGCCAGTTGTCGCCGACCTCACCACGGTGGTCGCCCAGCAGTCACAACAGATAGCGCAACAAGGCCACCAGCTGTCTCAACTGACCGTGATGCTACAGCAGCTAGTACCACAGCTTCAGCAATCATCTCCTCCGCCAGCTCCTGCACCTCCTCCGCAGCGAGTGGCCGCTTCAGGCCTACGACTATCCTTGCCGGATAAATTTGATGGGGACTCTAAATTTTGCCGTGGCTTCCTTTCTCAATGTTCCCTGCACTTGGAGATGATGTCGGACCAGTTTCCTACTGAAAGGTCTAAGGTGGCTTTCGTAGTCAGCCTTCTGTCTGGAAAAGCTCTGTCATGGGCTACACCGCTCTGGGACCGCAATGACCCCGTCACTGCCTCTGTACACTCCTTCTTCTCGGAAATTCGAAGTGTCTTTGAGGAACCTGTCCGAGCCTCTTCTGCTGAGACTGCCCTGTTGAACCTGGTCCAGGGTAATTCTTCCGTTGGCGAGTACGCCGTACAATTCCGTACTCTTGCTTCAGAACTATCCTGGAATAATGAGGCCCTCTGCGCGACTTTTAAAAAAGGCCTATCCAGCAACATTAAAGATGTTCTGGCCGCACGAGAAATCCCTGCTAACCTACATGAACTCATTCATCTAGCCACTCGCATTGACATGCGTTTTTCCGAAAGGCGTCAGGAGTTCCGCCAGGATATGGACTTTGTTCGCACAAGGCGTTTTTTCTCCCCGGCTCCTCTCTCCTCTGGTCCCCTGCAATCCGTTCCTGTGCCTCCCGCCGTGGAGGCTATGCAGGTTGACCGGTCTCGCCTGACACCTCAAGAGAGGACACGACGCCGCATGGAGAATCTCTGCCTGTACTGTGCCGGTACCGAACACTTCCTGAAGGATTGTCCTATCCGTCCTCCCCGCCTGGAAAGACGTACGCTGACCCCGCACAAAGGTGAGACAGCCCTTGATGTCAACTCTGCTTCTCCGCGTCTTACTGTGCCTGTGCGGGTATCTGCCTCTACCTTCTCCTTCTCTACTATGGCCTTCTTGGATTCCGGATCTGCAGGAAATTTTATTTTGGCCTCTCTCATCAACAGGTTCAACATCCCGCTGACCAGTCTCGCCAGACCTCTCTACATCAATTGTGTTAACAATGAAAGATTGGACTGTACCATACGTTTCCGCACGGAGCCCCTCCTAATGTGCATCGGACCTCACCATGAAAAAATTGAGTTTTTGGTCCTCCCCAATTGCACTTCCGAAATTCTCCTTGGACTACCCTGGCTTCAACACCACTCCCCTACCCTGGATTGGTCCACTGGGGAGATCAAGAGTTGGGGCCCCTCTTGTTCCAAGGACTGTCTTAAACCGGTTCCCAGTACTCCCTGCCGTAACCCTGTGGTGCCTCCTGTAACCGGTCTCCCTAAGGCCTATATGGACTTTGCGGATGTCTTTTGCAAAATACAAGCTGAGACTTTACCTCCTCACAGGCCTTATGACTGTCCCATTGACCTCCTCCCGGGCACTACTCCACCCCGGGGCAGAATTTATCCTCTCTCTGTCCCAGAGACTCTTGCTATGTCTGAGTATATCCAGGAAAATTTAAAGAAGGGCTTTATCCGCAAATCTTCCTCTCCTGCCGGAGCCGGATTTTTCTTTGTGTCCAAAAAAGATGGCTCTCTACGTCCTTGCATTGACTACCGCGGTCTTAATAAAATCACTGTAAAAAACCGCTACCCCCTACCTCTCATCTCTGAACTCTTTGATCGCCTCCAAGGTGCCCACATCTTTACCAAACTGGACTTAAGAGGTGCCTATAATCTCATCCGCATCAGAGAGGGGGATGAATGGAAAACGGCATTTAACACTAGAGATGGACACTTTGAGTATCTGGTCATGCCCTTTGGCCTGTGCAACGCCCCTGCCGTCTTCCAAGACTTTGTTAATGAAATCTTTCGTGATCTCTTATATTCCTGTGTTGTTGTATATCTGGACGATATCCTGATTTTTTCTGCCAACCTAGAAGAACACCGCCAGCATGTCCGCATGGTTCTTCAGAGACTTCGTGACAATCAACTTTATGCCAAAATGGAGAAATGTCTGTTTGAATGTCAATCTCTTCCTTTCCTAGGATACTTGGTCTCTGGCCAGGGACTACAAATGGATCCAGACAAACTCTCTGCCGTCTTAGATTGGCCACGCCCCTCCGGACTTCGTGCTATCCAACGTTTTTTGGGGTTCGCCAATTATTACAGACAATTCATTCCACATTTTTCCACCATTGTGGCTCCTATCGTGGCTTTAACCAAAAAGAATGCCAATCCTAAGTCATGGCCCCCTCAAGCGGAAGACGCCTTTAAACAGCTCAAGTCTGCCTTTTCTTCGGCTCCCGTGCTCTCCAGACCTGACCCATCTAAACCCTTCCTATTGGAGGTTGATGCCTCCTCTGTAGGAGCTGGAGCGGTCCTTCTACAGAAAAATTCTTCCGGGCATGCTGTTACTTGTGGTTTTTTTTCTAGGACCTTCTCTCCGGCTGAGAGGAACTACTCCATCGGGGACCGAGAGCTTCTAGCCATTAAATTAGCACTTGAGGAATGGAGGCATCTGTTGGAGGGATCAAGATTTCCAGTTATTATTTACACCGATCACAAGAACCTCTCCTATCTCCAGTCTGCCCAACGGCTGAATCCTCGCCAGGCCAGGTGGTCTCTGTTCTTTGCCCGATTTAATTTTGAAATTCACTTTCGGCCTGCCGACAAGAACATTAGGGCCGATGCCCTCTCTCGTTCCTCGGATGCCTCGGAAGTAGAGCTCTCTCCGCAACACATCATTCCCCCCGACTGCCTGATCTCCACTTCTCCAGCCTCCATCAGGCAAACTCCTCCAGGGAAGACCTTCGTTTCTCCACGCCAACGCCTCGGAATCCTCAAATGGGGTCACTCCTCCCATCTCGCAGGTCATGCGGGTATCAAGAAATCCGTGCAACTCATCTCTCGTTTTTATTGGTGGCCGACTCTGGAGACGGATGTTGTGGATTTTGTACGAGCCTGCACTGTTTGTGCCCGGGATAAGACTCCTCGCCAGAAGCCCGCTGGTCTTCTTCATCCTCTGCCTGTCCCCGAACAGCCTTGGTCTCTGATTGGTATGGACTTTATTACTGACTTACCCCCATCCCGTGGCAACACTGTTGTTTGGGTGGTCGTTGATCGATTCTCCAAGATGGCACATTTCATCCCTCTTCCTGGTCTTCCTTCAGCGCCTCAGTTGGCAAAACAATTTTTTGTACACATTTTTCGTCTTCACGGGTTGCCCACGCAGATCGTCTCGGATAGAGGCGTCCAATTCGTGTCAAAATTCTGGAGGGCTCTCTGTAAACAACTCAAGATTAAATTAAACTTTTCCTCTGCATATCATCCTCAATCCAATGGGCAAGTAGAAAGAATTAACCAGGTCCTGAGTGATTATTTACGCCATTTTGTTTCCTCCCGCCAGGATGACTGGGCAGATCTTCTACCATGGGCCGAATTCTCGTATAACTTCAGAGTCTCTGAATCTTCCTCCAAATCCCCATTTTTTGTGGTGTACGGCCGTCACCCTCTTCCCCCCTCCCTACTCCCTTGCCCTCTGGTTTGCCCGCTGTGGATGAAATATCTCGTGATCTTTCCACCATATGGAAAGAGACCCAAAATTCTCTTTTACAGGCTTCATCACGTATGAAGAAGTTTGCTGATAGAAAAAGAAGAGCTCCCCCCATTTTTTCTCCTGGAGACAAGGTATGGCTCTCCGCTAAATATGTCCGCTTCCGTGTCCCTAGCTACAAATTGGGACCACGCTATCTTGGTCCTTTCAAAATCTTGTGCCAGATTAATCCTGTCTCTTATAAACTTCTTCTTCCTCCTTCTCTTCGAATTCCTAATGCCTTTCACGTTTCTCTTCTTAAACCACTTATCATCAACCGTTTCTCTCCCAAGTTTGTTTCTCCCACTCCTGTTTCCGGCTCCTCGGACATCTTCTCCGTTAAAGAGATACTGGCCTCCAAGAAGGTCAGAGGGAAAACCTTTTTTCTGGTCGATTGGGAGGGTTGTGGTCCTGAAGAGAGATCCTGGGAACCTGAGGACAATATCCTAGACAAAAATCTGCTCCTCAGGTTCTCAGGCTCTAAGAAGAGGGGGAGACCCAAGGGGGGGGGTACTGTTACGCCGAGCGCTCCGGGTCCCCGCTCCTCCCCGGAGCGCTCGCTTCACTCTCGCTACCGCAGCGCTCCGGGCAGCTCCACTGACCCGGTGCGCTGCGATACCGTCTCCAGCCGGGATGCGATTCGCGATGCGGGTGGCGCCCGCTCGCGATGCGCATCCCGGCTCCCGTACCTGACTCGCTCTCCGTCTGTCCTATCCCGGCGCGTGCGGCCCCGCTCCCTAGGGCGCGCGCGCGCCGGGTCTCTGCGATTTAAAGGGCCACTGCGCCGCTGATTGGCGCAGTGGTTCCAATTAGTGTGTTCACCTGTGTTCCAGACCTCCTGCCGTTGCCCCTGACTACGATCCTTGCTGCCTGCCCCGACCTTCTGCTACGTCCGACCTTGCTTCTGTCTACTCCCTTGTACCGCGCCTATCTTCAGCAGCCAGAGAGGTTGAGCCGTTGCTAGTGGATACGACCTGGTCACTACCGCCGCAGCAAGACCATCCCGCTTTGCGGCGGGCTCTGGTGAAAACCAGTAGTGACTTAGAACCGGTCCACTAGCACGGTCCACGCCAATCCCTCTCTGGCACAGAGGATCCACCTCCTGCCAGCCGGCATCGTGACATGTACCGACAGGTTAGTGCAGATGACACTGCTGACAAATGACAATAAAAACTTGTATTAAAAAAATTTAAGACATGCCTGTCTCCAGGGAAAAAAAAAAAAAAAACTAGGATGATACTCTAATTAGGATCATGTTCCTGGCACTTTTATCTGTATTGACTCTAGTTCTGGCCAGAAAACAGCCTTATTGTGCAGCTCCTGTCTCTGGTATTCCTTTTCCTAGCTGGGGTTGTGACAGTTTTCACTTCCTGACTCTATGTCTCTCATTGCCTGCTACAAAACCCAAATTAAGTGCTTTTGGTACGTAAATGACACAGCCAGGAACTGGATATGACATGAGCCTTTATGGGGACATCTAGTGGCTGTAATTGGAGGCGGAGAGCTGGCTGGCTAAGCTCCCATGTCGCCTTCATATTCCCCCGTTGGCCCTCCCCTTCATTCATATGCTCTGCTCTTTGTGCACTCACCTGCGGCCTTCATTAGAATAATAATAAAGGGGTGGGGAAGATGGGCAAATATAGATCAGCCAGCCACCCCCCTCTACCTCCAATGTGCGCTGGGCCGCATTAGGAATAAAACTATTTACAATAAGAATGCAGCATAGGATTTTAGTGAGTAACCCCTCATTTTACAGCTGTTCACCCACACTATAATCCAGTATATATTTTTGGTGCAGCGGGCTTCTTTATTTTCGGTGCATACGGATAAAACAATAGCGGGATGCCATCAGGAACATGCAGGTGTAGTGACGATTGTTTCACGCCCCTTCCGGGCGTTTCTTCAGAAGGGGCGTGAAACAATTATCACTACACCTGTGTGTACCTGATGGCGTCCCGCTACCGTTTTATCCGTATGCACCGAAAATAAAGAAGCCCGCTGCACCGAAAACGTGAGTGCCTCCTCAACTAATTCTTCTTGTGAATGATTTATGCAGCCGGATTCCTGAGGATTGAGCACCTCGATCAGTGTGAACGGGTACCTGCCTGCCCGCAGTGTTCTGTAAGACTGTTGATTGTCTAAGCCTAAGGGATATCCATTTTACTAGAGACGCCAGTGTCGGTATTCTCTCTCTCTCTCTCTCTCTCTCTCAGTGTGTATATAAACATGATGTATCATTTCAAATAATGCTCTAATTCTCCTTAATTTACAAATATATACATTTTTAGCAAGGCAAAATGAAGAGGTTAATGTTTTTGTCCCTCACTTCGCACCCATGTGCCTATACTACATACTCTACATTCTTAGTACTAGTAAAAAAAAGAAAAACATTTTGGTTTAGTGTTACAGCACATAGTTTCCCTATGCATACATAAAATAGTCAGTTGGTACCTTTATTTTTTATACAATGGATATTCTATCCGTTGTGCCATTAAATGTTGATTATGAAGTATTAACATCCAATACTCCCGCTGATCATCAGTTATCAACTGCTTCAGTGCCTGCAGCACAGAGTGAATGGGTCCGGAAGAAGATTACTCCATTCACTGGGAAGTGTCTGGGCCTGGTTACAGTAATGCAGCAACACCACTACACATTCAATGAAGTGTGGGTGCCACAGCTTTGCTGAATAGCTGATAAGAGGGGCGTGTTAGATGTTGCTCGGAAAAAGCATAACACAGTTGGAAAGGATGTGTGCATTAACCCCTTAGGGACCAAGCCCATTTTGACCCTAAGGACCAGAGCATTTTTTGCAATTCTGACCACTGTCACTTTAAAGGGGTACTCCACCCCTATACATCTTATCCCCTATTCAAAGTCTATGCGTGGCAGCTGTCACGCCCCCTCCCATAAGCTTGCATTGAGGGGGCGGAGCGTGACGGCACACAGAGCCGAGCCGTGACATCACAATGCTCCGGGGACTGATTTTAACGGGGTGTGGCATGCAAGATCATGGGGGTCCCCAGCGGCGGGACCCCCGCGATCAGGCATCTTATCCCCTATCCTTTGGATAGGGGATAAGATGTCTAATCACCGGAGTACCCCTTTAAGCATTAATAACTCTGGGATGCTTGTAATTATGAATTTGATTCAGAGTTTGTTTTTTCGTGACATATTCTACTTTATGTAAGTGGTAAATTTTCATTGATACTTGCATCATTTCTTAGTGAAAAATTCCAAAATTTCATGAAAAATTTGAAAATTTTCCATTTTTATATCTTTGAAGCTCTCTGCTTGTAAGGAAATACCAAATAAATGATATATTGATTCACATATACAATATGTCTACTTTATGTTTGCATCATGGAGTTAATATTTTTACTTTTTGAAGACATCAGAGGGCTTCAATGCTCAGTAGCAATTTTCCAATTTTTCAAGTAAATTTCAAAATCTGAATTTTTCAGGGACCAGTTCAGTGTTGAAGTGAATTTGAGGGTCTTTATGTTAGAAATACCCCATAATGGACCCCATTATGAAAACTGCCTCCCTCAACGTATTCAAAATGACATTCAGAAAGTTTGTTAATCGTTTAGGTGATTCACAGAAATAGCAGCAGGGTGGAGGCGAAAATTCATAATCATCATTTTTTACACTAACCTGTTCTTGTAGACCCATATTTTTTATTTATATTCTCTTGAGTAAGGAAATACCTCATCTGTGGATGTAAAGTGCTCTGTGGGTGCACTAGAGTGCTCAGGAGAGAAGGAACGACAATGGGATTTTGGAGAGCGAATTTTGCATGGTTTTTGGGGGGCATGTCACATTTAGGAAGCTCCTATGGTGCCAGAACAGCGAAAAACATGGTATACTATTTGGGAAACTATACCCTCCAAGGAACGTAACAAGTGGTACAGTGAGCCTTAACACCCCACAGGTGTTTGACGACTTTGCGTTGAAGTTGGACGTAAAAAATGAATTTATTTTTTACTAAAATGCTGATGTTACCACAAATTTTTCATTTTCACAAGGAGTAATAGGTGAAAATGTCCCCCAAAATTTGAAACCCCATTCATCTTGAGTAAGGAAATTCCTCATATGTGGATGTAAAGTGATCTGCGGATGCAATAGAGGGCTCAGAAGGGAAGGAGCGACATTGGGCTTTTGGAAAGCGAATTTTGGTGAAATGGTTTTAGGGGGGCATGTCACATTTAGGAAGCCCCCATGGTGCTAGAACAGCAAAAACACCCCACATGGCACAATATTTGGGAAACTACACCCCTCAAGGAACGTAACAAGGGGTGCAGTGAGCATTTACACCCCACTGGCGTTTGACAGATCTTTGTTAGGCTGGGTTCACACTCAGTTTTCTCCCATACGGGAGCGCATACGGCAGGGGGGAGCTAAAACCTCGCGCTCCCGTATGCCTTCGTATGCGCTCCTGTATGTCATTCATTTCAATGAGCCGGCCGGAGTGAAACGTTCGGTCCGGTCGGCTCATTTTTGCGCCGTATGCGCTTTTACAACCGGACCTAAAACTGTGGTCAACCACGGTTTGAGGTCCGGTTGTAAAAGCGCATACGGCGCAAAAATGAGCCGACCGGACCGAACGTTTCACTCCGGCCGGCTCATTGAAATGAATGACATACGGGAGCGCATACGAAGGCATACGGGAGCGCGAGGTTTTAGCTCCCCCCTGCCGTATGCGCTCCCGTATGGGAGAAAACGTAGTGTGAACCCAGCCTTACAGTGGGCTGTGAAAATGAAAAATTACATTTTTCATTTTCACGGACCACTGTTACAAAAATCTGTCAGTCACCTGTGAGGTGTTAAGGCTCACTATACCCCTTGTTATATTCCGTGAGGGGTGTAGTTTCCAAAATGGGGTCACACCTGGGTGTTTATTTATTTAGCTTTTATGTCAGAACCGTTGTAACCAGCAGCCACCCCTGTGCAAATCACCAGTTTAGGCCTCAAATGTACATGGCGCTCTCTCACTCCTGAGTCTTGTTGTGCGCCCGCAGAGCATTTTACGTGAACATATGGGGTATTTCCGTAAATGAAAAGAATGGGGCAAGACCAGCATGTTAGAGTAAAATTATTTTTCTTTTTTTACACTAACATGCTGGTGTAGACCCCAACTTTACCTTTTCATACGGAGTAAAAGGAGAAAAAGCCCCCCAAAATTTGTAGCGCAATTTCTCCCGAGTACGGAGATACCCCATGTGTGGCCCTAAACTGTTGCCTTGAAATACGACAGGGCTCTGAAGTAAGAGAGCGCCATGCGCATTTGAGGCCTGAATTAGGTATTTTCATAGGGGTGTACTTGGATGCAAGCATTACACTTGCCTCCTCCACCAAAAATACTGTAGGTCAGTTTTCCCCAAACAGGGTGCCTCCAGCTGTTGCAAAACTACCAACATGCCTGGACAGTCAATGGCTGTCCGGCAATACTGGGAGTTGTTATTTTGCAACAGCTGGAGGCTCTGTTTTGGAGAAACTGACATACAAGACGTTTTTTAACTCCCAGCATGCATGGTCTGTCAGTGCATGCTGGAAGTTATAGTTTTGCAACACCAGAAGGCACACAGGTTGGGAAACATTGAGTTAGGAAACAGACAATGTTTCCCAACCTGTGCGCCTCCACATGTTGCAAGACTTCAACTCCAAGCATGCCCAGACTGCCCAGGCATGCTGGGAGTTGTAGTTTGGCAACATCTGAAGGGCCAGATGTTGCCAAACTACAACCCCCAGTATGCCTGGACAGTCTTGGCATGCTTTAAATTGACATCTGGGGCGCTACAGTTTGGACACCACCAGATGATGCAAAACTACAACTCTCAGCATGCTGAGACTGTCCAAGCATGCTGGGAGTTGTAGTTCTGCAACATCTGAAGGGCCAGATGTCACGGAATTACAACTCCCAGCATGCCTGGACAGTCTAAGCAAGCTGAGAGTTGTAGTTTTGCAACATCTGGAAGGACAGTGGTCTCCAAACTGTGGCCTTCCAGATGTTGCAAAACTACAACTCCCCGCATGCCCAGACAGCCAAAGGCTGTCTGGGCATGCTAGGAGTTGCAGTTTTGAAATTCCTAGATACAGGAGTGAAGATCACTTTAGGGCAATCTTCACAGCTGTATCTGGGAAACCACCGCCGCCGCCGCCTCCACTTGCCTGAACCTCCTGTCAGCTGCTGGTCCCTGGTCGCCGCGTGAAGCCAGGTAACCGGCGCCGGCGGTCCCCGCAACAGCCCAAGCACATCACCGCCATCTACTAAGTGAACATTCTCCCCCCCCCCCCCCCGTGCCCCTGCACAGCGATTCTCCGATTGGCCGCATCGGCCAATCGCAGGGGATAGGAGGAGGTAGCACCCCCGCCACCTCGCTCCTATCCTTTAGGATGATCGGGGCTATGGGGTCTATGGGGGTCATCAAAGACCCGATCAGCCCGGAATAGCCCCCCAGGCATTTGCACGGGATGCCTGTTGAATGATTTCAGCAGGCATCCCGTTCCCATCCCCATCCGGCTAGTGACTTGGATCGAAATTCCCACGGGCGTACAGGTACGCCCTTGGTCCTTAACCCCTTAAGGACCGGGGGTTTTTCCGTTTTTGCATTTTCGTTTTTTGCTCCTTGCCTTTAAAAAATCATAACTCTTTCAATTTTGCACCTAAAAATCCATATGATGGCTTATTTTTTGCACCACCAATTCTACTTTGTAATGACGTCAATCATTGTGCCCAAAAATCTACGGTGAAACGGGAAAAAAAATCATTGTGAGACAAAATTGAATAAAAAAACGCCATTTTGTAACTTTTGGGGGCTTCCGTTTCTACGTAGTACATTTTTCGGTAAAAATGACACCTTACCTTTATTCTGTAGGTCCATATGATTAAAATGATACCCTACTTATACAGGTTTGAATTTGTCGCACTTCTGGAAAAAATCATAACTTCATGCAGAAAAATTTATACGTTTAAAATTGTCATCTTCTGACCCCTATAACTTTTTTATTTTTCCGTGTATGGGGCGGTATGAGGGCTCATTTTTTGCGCCGTGATCTGAAGTTTTTAACGGTATCATTTTTGCATTGATAGGACTTATTGATCGCTTTTTATTCATTTTTTCATGATATAGAAAGTGACCAAAAATGCACTATTTTGGACTTTGGAATTTTTTTGCGCGCACGCCATTGACCGTGCGGTTTAATTAACGATATATTTTTATAATTCGGACATTTCCACACACGGCGATACCATTTATGTTTATTTTTATTTTTATTTACACTGTGTTTTTTCTTTTATGGGAAAAGGGGGGTGATTCAAACTTTTAATAGGGAAGGGGTTAAATGATGTTTATTCACTTTTTTTTTGCACTTTTTTTTGCAGTGTTATAGGTCCCATAGGGACCTATAACATTGCACACACTGATCTTTTACATTGATCACTGGTTTCTCATAAGAAACCAGTGATCGATGATTCTGCCGCATGACTGCTCATGCCTGGATCTCAGGCACTGAGCAGTCATTCGGCGATCGGACAGCGAGGAGGCAGGTAGGGGCCCTCCCGCTGTCCTGTCAGCTGTTCGGGATGCCGCGATTTCACCGCGGCTATCCCGAACAGCCCACTGAGCTAGCCGGCATGCTTTCGGTTTCACTTTAGACGCGGCGTTCAACTTTGAACGGCGCGTCTAAAGGGTTAATAGCGCGCGGCACAGCGATCAATGCCGCGCGCTATTAGCCACGGGTCCCGGCCGTTGTTAGAGGCCGGGCCCGAACCGCTATGACGCGGGGCCACGCCGTGGCCCCGCGCTATAGATCGGGAGTGGACACATGACGTTCCAGTACGTCATGTGTCCTTAAGGGGTTAAGTAACAGGACGCAAGAGCGTATCCATACGCCCGTGGTCCCCAACAGGTTAAAATGCAATGCAATGTATCACAAAGTGTAAAAATGTGCCAAAAGTTTTGACTAAAGTAAGGCAAGTAACGGACTATTTTGTTTAGTCTATTCACTAAGAATTAGACAGTTTTAGTACATTCTTCACATTATTCCACATGTGGTAACACTAAATCTCTATAAAGTGGGATTGCAATAATCCTCTTCCTAATGGTTATACCTTTAGCTATGCAGAATCAAGTACAGCAGACAAAAAGTATGGGCAATATAAACATATCCCTGGTATATATACCTAATTTAGGGTTGAAAAAAAACTATAAAATCCCCCAAAAACCTACTAACGCTCCATTTTACTCAGAAAACCCTACAAAGGGGCATGTCTCCAAAAAACCTACATTTTCTTAAGAAACCTACAAATTTACTAATGTTTCCACATAAAATGTCATGGATTCAAGCTCTGGAACCCAAGAGCTCAGCATGTGTTAAAAAAAAAAAAAAAAAAAAACTTAGGGAAAATTCCCAAATACATGATACAATAGTAAATGCCATGAAAAAATACCTGCCCGAAACAAAAACCCACAAAGAAAATTACACTACACCCTTAGTAAATGAGGGTCAGAACGACACCACCCCAACGTGGCGTTTCGAGACCAAACCTTTGGCTGCTATGCAGCGAAGCATTCAACGTGCCTTCTCTTCCACCTGGCCGCATTGCTGGTTCAATGTATAGACAGTGTTTGGGTGGGAAGTAAACTCATTTTAAACGTATTTAAAGAACATTTTATGAGGCATATGTTATATTTTTACAGCATCAGATTTTACACCCCCTGTTTGGTTACCAAAATGACATGATCTTATTGGCCCCATCTAAATTGTTTTTAGAAATATAAACATAATCGTCTTGTTTTGAATTGTTTTCTATGTTACACAATGGAAAGCCTGTCTCTTCTGTGATGACAATTTGCTGCCTGTTGAGTTGTTTTAATACTGGCACCAGAATAATAATATGGAGCCAGCTGATGATAAGATTATTCGCCATTCATCTGCTGTTCCCTTTTAATGAAGTATTGCTACTTCAGAGAGTTCCAGTGTTCCAACAGTCTGCCATGATCTGCATGTTCTGGCTCCAGTGCAGACAATGAGCTTGAATGATTTTTGTTCATTTGTTTCCATTTGTCATATATTATGTTACTCAGGATATTTTCAGATTTTAAGTATGGACATCTATTTATAAAATATCCATTTGTTTGTATCTAGCTATCTACAAAAAAAAAAAAAAAAACTTGAGAAAGACTGGGTTGATCCAGTTGGAAGGTCACTTTTGTAAAGACACTTTTTCTGGTGGAATAAACACCATTTGATTCACTTCTTCTGGAGCACTGCAGAAATGTGAAAGAAAATCCTTTATCTATCTATCTATATCATATCTATCTATTATCTATCTCTCTCATATCAATCTATCTAAAAAAGCAATATTTGGTCAGCACTTCCTATTACACAACTATTGTATGGAATAAGTATCAAGTGCATGTTGCATATAGCGGTGCATCTAGCTTAGAACTAGCAGTGTGCTGCTGTAATCCTCTTGTTTGTATCTATCTATCTATATATCTATCTATCTATCTCATATCTATCTATTTCTATATATCTCATATCTATCCATCTACTGTATCTATCTCATATCTATCTATCTCATATCTATCTATCTATCTATCTATTTATCTATCTATCTATCCAGGGGCAATCAAGTCCTGTGGAAAAAAGTATGGGAACTCACCCAAGATTTCCACTCAAGGGTTGGTCCTGCAGGACTTCTGCTAATGGGAACAGTGTTCATGCAGTGGAAAAAGTGCAGGAACTCAGTTCCCATGCGTTCCTGCAGGACTTGAGCCCTGGGCGTAGCTATTTTGGTAGCAGAGGTAGCAGTCACACCGGGGCCTTGGTGCCTAAGGGGGCCCCAAAGCACATCTGTCCCATTAGAGACCAGTAATATAATTGGCATATGTGGCCCTGTTGCAAATTTGCATCGGGGCTCAGAAGCTACAAGCTACACCTCTGTATCTATCTATCCATCTATCCATCCATCTCCATATCTATCTATCCATCCATCTCCATATCTATATATATATATATATATATATATATATATATATATATATATCTTATATGTATACATCTATCTCATATCTATCTATCCATCCATCTCCATATCTATCTATTTATCTATATATATATATATATATATATATATATATATCTCATATGTATACATCTATCTCATATCTATCTATCTATCTATCTATCTATATATCTATCCCTCTATCTCATATCTATCTATCTATCTATATATATATATATATATATATATATATATATCCATCTACAGTATCTATCTATTTATATATCAATGTAATATTAATTATATGACGTTAATGATTCCTATACTAGTTTTTACAAATCCTGTAGTAAGTAAGTAGAAAGTATTGTTACATGGTTAAAAGCCTGACATTCCTCAGCTCTGGCATCTGGATTCCCACCTATCCAGTTACCACACGATCAGTTAAGTTTTGGGATTTCCTGTCTGGAGTAAAGATTACGGATTGTCAGAGAATGTCAAGATCAAGCTGTAGAATGTCATCGCAGAACTCACAGAAAATCTCTAGCCACATACAAGACAGCCCGGGCTCTGTTTTGCTCTAAAATGACTGACCTGCGTTTCCTTTGATGGGCTACAATGTCTTGTTTACTTACATTTTATAGTAAAGCAAACTATAGGAAATAGAATAATGGAGGTAATTTTCCAGTGACGCAGAATTAAACAGGTAAAGGTTATATATCCATATTTCATACTTTTCTACCTTATATAAATTGGTTTGTAACATTTAATGGTACATTTATGGGGACTTCATAAAATACGGACAGTAAAAGTACAGAAACTTTTTTTTAAATAATATCTGTATTTCATTTCAGCCACTTGCATCCATAGTGACAGTGACAAAATCTAAAAACATTTAAGCAAATGGAAAAAAGCTATTACCAGTTGATCAGATAAGTAGAGATGAGTGTGCTCTAGTTTAACCTTGTATATCTCCCTGTTTAAAGTGCCTGTGTTATGACAGATGCACTCATGTTTCTGACAAGGCTACAGAGGTAATGGGGAAATGTAGCAATAATGGGAAATCCATATCTGTACTTTGCTCTCTCCATTTGGGGTACCAATATTTTTAACCTCAAGAATGGCATAGCCTGCAGGACTATACTGGCAATAAAAAATACCAGAATCTCAATAGAATCCTGTCTCATCCATAGTAAGTCAGTCCTCAGTAAGTCATCGGGAGTTGTTTGGATCCATTTGTTTGTTTGGGTCCATCTGTCCGCAGGTTAGGTCATCCTAACCTGCATCTAGGGCGTTACCATGAGCATTTTAATATCTTTATTATGGTGCTTGTTTATCTGTAATATTAAGTTTTATTAAAACACAAATGAATCATTTAATAAACTGGGGCGTTCCTTTACCCATAGATGTACTGATATGAATGACCGCCAGTTCTAACAACACCTCCTCATGAGGACTGAAGCACACCTTAGAAGAGATGTATCTCAAGGCCGCTACAAAGGGGCATCTGAGTATTCATGAGGGGGCATTGTTCGAAGATCGGGCAGGAAGCCTTATCGGTGAACCTATGGGTAAAGGAACAACCCCAATGCACCAAACTGTCTTATCTGTATATAAATAAAACTGATATTACAGATAAACAGTGCACCAGAGAGGCATATAAAAGGTACTATAATGTTTAGGGTGATGGCCACTATTAGTTGCCCTGAACCCCTGATAGGTCCCTTTAAAGACTCTTCATAAGTGTGTATTCACATAAGGAAAAATCACTCTGAAGAACACCTCAAAATCAGTGTGGAATCTATTGTGCTGTTTTTGTTGCTGATTTTTATGTGGTTATTCATGTGGATTTCCAGACATTCCAAACTCCCATTCATTGTTCTGTAGCCTTCCAAGTAGAACTACTCCATAGTGTCATTTTTTATTTTCTAATTTTAAACCATGGACTTTTTTGTCTATTGAACTCATGAATTTTGGGGGTATTTTCAACCTCATTTTATGGGGTGGTTTTTGCTAGTGTAAAAACATGACAGTAATATGACAGTAATGCAAACAGATGCTCATCTAAGAGCAATAAAATTAAGGGAGAGGGGAGACATAAAAAAAATAACGTAATTACAAATACGAAAAAAAATTTGGAGTGGAACTAAGAGAAAAAAAATCTGCTACAAAAACTAATAGAAGGCAATTATAAATATTAAAACTCCATTGTATTAAGATTGTATTAATTGTTTTCTTTCTGTAATGTAAAGAACATTCTATTTGTGTCTAATATTATTTTATGTTACACTTCAGTTCCAATTATTTGAAAAGCAATGATGGATAAGTGAGTAGATTCAGAGCTTCATCAGCACAGAAATAGTCTTTTAGTAATAATAGATGTTTCGTCCTTAGCAGCTGGGGCTTACAACTATAGACTGTGCAGTACCTTAAAGTATGGTAGACTGGCACTTGGCATGCTTAATCAGCTTCTATAGCCATCTGTGTTCACCCTGTGCTTATGCTTATTTAGGGAAATATGCCGCCTGTCACATCCTATTGATTGAGTGATAAAAAGACAGATCAGCACAAAGATTTCTTCATCTAAAGCACATGCATATTAGATATGTTGTAATATTCTAATATCATCAAGTCATTCGCAGCAGTCATCAAGCAGGCAAATGTCACATAGCGAATCCTGTTATAAAGAGTAATTGTATCTAAAAATATTTCAGCCGCCAGCCTTCCAGATATTGCTCTGCAGACAATAAATTTGTTAAAAGAGAGAAAATACATTAGTAGATACAGTTTAAAAGAGAATTCATAAACAAAAGCGGAAAAACAAATAGCCATCTGAGCTATAGAGGTATTTTTATGTGAACATCCACTTTTTTCTGGCTCAATCCTTCATTTAATAAAGTAGTTAGTGAAAATGTGAAGTAATAAATGTACATAGAAATTATAGAATGAAAAAAATAAAAATTAATGAATATTACTTTTGTAGAGGAAGACTAGAGGAAGAGGAAGATTTGAAGACTAGAACAAACAAATCTTTAAAAAAAATCCTTACATACTGTAAATACATAATAATCAAGAGACCCCAAGGCTTTAGCCCCAAAGCTCCTTCACGCACTTCTGGCAGAATTGAGGCTTCCTTCCCACAATGACCAGGACATTACTCCCCCGATCCCGAACCAGCAGAGAGTTCTCATTACCTCTTCCTTGGTATAGAATGTTGATCAACAGGACACAGACATGAATGAGACATAGAAAAACAATGCCTTTCTAAAATAAGAAGTATATAGTCACACATTTCTTAAGCTCTTAGGAGTCTCAGGGTGCATTCACACCAAGATTTTCAAACACATCCTTTCAAAATGGGATACCAATATATCCGAGCCCAGACAGGCTGCATAGACTTTCTAGCTAGTACCTTCGGGAACAAAAACATGTTTAACATTTAACCTTAAAGTGAAGTAAACTACAGTAAACATGTAAGAATTAGAAAAATGCCCTGAGCATAGTGACTAACTGTCTAAAGTCTATGGGGCCTGTGCCTGTCCATGATATGTCCATATCCCTATTTGGCAGGATGCCAACATATCCAAGCAAGGTGCCAGCAATCCATGATATGAACCTGGCCTTATAAATATGGAATTTGGCCAAAGCTTATCATTTTTCATCCTTTTACCTAAAGAATTGCACATTGATAATTTTGCTCCATTGAGTTATTTTTGTATACTGAACCTTGTTGTGCTGACAAATTAACCATTACTTTTTGGTTTAATTGCTTATAGTTCTTTATAATTTTATTTATGATCTCATTCAGAATAGCTCTCCATATAGAAACAGTCGTGTGAACTTATGGTCAGCTTCTGCTTGTGAACAACATCCAGTCTGAACAAGCAGATCTTCAGTATGTAAGTTAACTAGAGGGAACAAAGCAACAGCCTGCCATAAAAAGAAGGTGATTTACTTCTTGGTCCTACTTGTGTGGCCCCATTTAGCACTCTGGTTTCCTGCTCTTTCACTGTGGCTCACCAACAATTTCAGTTGGGCTGCACTTTTAAGGGGTATTCCAGGAAAAAAAATATATATCAATTGGCTCCAGAATGTTAAACAGATTTGTAAATGAGTTCTATTAAAAAATCTTAATCCTTCCAATAATTATCAGCTGCTGAAGTTTAGTTGTTCTTTTCTGTCTGACAACAGTGCTCTCTGCTGACACCTCTGTCCGTCTCAGGAACTGCACAGAGTAGGCGAGGTTTGCTATGGGGATTTACTTCTACCCTGCACAGTTCCCGAGACACGTGTCATCAGAGAACACTTAGACAGAAAAGAACAACTCAACTTCAGCAGCTCATACGTACTGAAAGGATTAAGCATTTTACTTTGTATTTCTTTTGGTGTGTAAAAGGAATACAAAGTTGGCACGTGAATGGTTTTGCGACTTTTTGTGATTTTTTTTTGTCCTGAAGTATTGTTCGCCAAGCTTGCTTCCTTGAACAATTTTGCCCTTTGACTTTACAGTGGTCTCCAAATGTCGCAAATCAATACCAGCAATCTGTACACTTATTAAACTTGCTTACAACGGCTTCCCAAAAGCAGAAATCTCACATAAGCTCACGTGCACCAAATTTATCACACCGACTTTTGATGAATGAACCCCGGGTACACTCTAACTTGAGCCTTGTACATATAAAAAATGTGTGTCGCTAAACACACAGGGGGAGAGTTATCAAAACCTGTGCAGAGGAAAAGTTGCACATAGCAACCAATCAGATTGCTCTTTTCATTTTTCACAGGCCTCTTTAAAAAAGGAAAGAAGTGATCTGTGTATATGTGACTCAGTCTAGGTCAGAAAACACTGGTCTTTTGCATGAAAGGTTCACAGGTGTGTATCAATGGGTTGAGTAGCTGATGTGTGGGAGGGAGAAAGTGACCTCATACTTACAAACAAGGAATCATGGGACTAGTAGTTTAAGGGAATGAATCTCCCACCCAAAGTGTTTACATTGCCAGTATATCATTTTTTCCCAAGGAGTTAACATTGCGACGCAAAATATCAAACTCTGATAGTCTGCCAAGGCGCAAATTGATAATCTGATTTCTATTCCTGCTTAATAAAAAAGAGTTTATCATGCAAATCTGTTGGTAATGAAATTTGGTTACCGAATTATTCCTTTTTTTATCTGTTCTTTTCCAAGCTATTTGTTTTAGCAGTAAAGCATTATGGGAGCCTTATCATTTGCAGCTCATTTGTTTTGTTTTTTTTGGTTCTTTTTTTTTGTTTTTTTGCTTTTCACTCCATTGTAGACGACAATTTTTTATTTTGTCTTCAGACACATCAGATTGCAGGGACAATATTATGTCCATGTCACATAGAAAATATCGTTTAGAATAATCACTATCTTTACCTCTTCTCCCCACTGATGGCAAGTTGAAAGTAAGCTTTCATTATTTAGATCATGTAGTAACCATAATATAGGAAAAGTGCTTGCTGACAGGTATGTGTGAATCAATCTAGCTCCTTATAAAGAGAAATAATCAAGCTCTTTTCAAATAAAATAAAATATAAAATGATTGCCTGTGAGTGGGGAGCAGAAAAGCACATCTTATCAACATTTCTTGTAAGAAAAATGATTGCCATTTTACAGCAATAGAAGCATATTGTGCCGGGTGCTTATCTTGTCACTTGAGTGCCGTTTCAACTATTTACTAGGAGCCATTTTGTGCTGCTTCTTTTAAACTCCCCCCAAACTGATTTAGTGCACAGATCAGAAATCGGCAAAAGATCTGGGCAACAAGTTTAGTCCTACCAGAGCCTTCTAAAGGAGAATAATAGCACTTTACTCTATGACGCAAGACTATATAGACCAGTGTTTCCCAACCATTGTGCCTCCAGCTGTTGCAAAACTACAACTTCCAGCATGCCCGGACAGCCGAAGGCTGTCCGGGCATGCTGGAAGTTGTAGTTTTGCAACAGCTGGAGGCACACTGGATGTAAAATTTCACACATAACTACACACTAACTACACTACATTAGTGGTACCCAAAACATGACAATAAGAAGATATCCAGAAACAGGAGCTTAGCTGTAGAGCAGGGGTCTCAAACAGGCGGCCATCCAGATGTTGCAAAACTTCAACTCCCAGCATGCCCGACAGCCATTTACTGCAGCTAATGGCTGTCGGAAAAGCTGGGATTTGAAGTTTTACAACATCTGGAGGGCCACCATTTTGAGACCCCTGCTATTGAGTGTCCAGTGGCAGCAATCACATCTGGGCTCTGGTGCTTTATGGGGAATGATTTCCCTGTTGACTCATAAGAACACAAATTTGCATCAGGCTTAAAGGGGTACTCCATTGGGAACATCTTATCCCCTATTCAAAGGGGGGTCCCGCTGCTGGTTACCCCCATGATTTCTGCTGTGGCACCCCATCATTCAGTGCACTGAGCGAACTCTGCTCCGTGCCCGATGACTGGTGATGCAAGCTGCCATGCCCCCTCCATTCACTTCTATGGGAGAATGCGTGATGGCTATGTACTAGTCGTCCGTCACGCCCCCTCCTATAGACATGGAGGGGGGGTGGCGTCATGAACGTGGAAACGGCAAGCCTTTGGATAGGGGATAAGATGTTTCCAATAGAGTACCTCTTTAAAGGGGTATTCCAGGATTTGTTTTTTATTTAGCTTTGCTACAGTGGCTTTAAATTTAGTGTAGTTCATAATATAGTGTCTGTACCTGTGCTTCATGGTGGTCTTGCATTTCTACTGTGATTTTTGCCCCTACATTTATTTTTAACAGCATAAAAAATTACTGTCGTCTCAGGTTTTCAAAGGTTAAAGTGCGGCCCGAGACATTGCATCACTAGTTGGGAGTTCAGAAGGAGCCTGCCTTTGCTTCAATGGGTGGAGTGACCACTAAGTGGGAGGGAGATCATTCTGCAAGAATTTAGTTTTGCAATAGCTAGAGGCACCCTGGTCAGAAAACAATGGTCTACTGCATGGAACAGATCACAGGTGTGTTTCAATGGGTGGAGTGGCTGATGTGTGGGAGGGAGGAAAGTGACCTCACACTTGCAAAGAAGAAATCATGGGACTAGTAGTTTGAGGGAACAAACTCCAACAGGAAATAGCCATTTCACAAAAAGAAAGACACAGCATTATGGTAATCTCAGAACATAGCCATTTAGCCCTAAGACAAGCACGAATCCTTCCCAACCATGTCCATTACTATCTGGCAGGAACATGCTAATATTACCTTATGGTGGATAACCCCTTTAAGTTCTTCACATTGCCTCTTTTAGGCTAGGTTTCCACAAAGGTTCTGACTTTGTGAAAGCCTAGCCTAAGGGTGACATGTGCCATATTTAGCTGCATATTTGCTGCTACATATTTTTCTACCCATTAAATTCAAGGATTAGCAAAATACGCAGCTGATTTAGCTACCCATTGACTTCAATAGGTAGCAAAATATGCAGCAGCAAGATTCAGTGCCTATACTGAGCTTGCTCCGGTGACTTAAATTTTTGGGAAGTGTGATGTTTACATTATGCCATTCTACTTGTTAGTAATTTGTCTATTTTCTTTTGTGTTTTGTTCTCTCAAAAAAATCCCCGTGTTTCACTAGTGCTGCAAAAATAAAGATTTGTGCTTTATTATTAAGATAATATTCACTTTTGCTTTTGCCACATTATCTGCTGCAGAAAATCTGCAGAGTACCAGCAGTGTGTGTTCCCACCCTGAGGGTATGTTCACACAAGCATATTTTCTGCTGCAGATCTTCTGCAGATTTGCTGTAGCAGATTTTGCTACTCATTGAAGTCAACGGGCAGCAAAATCTGCAGAAGATCTGCATCAAAAATATGCACGTGTGAACATACCCTCAGGGTCCAAATTTGCTACAAACACAACATGATGCAGATTTGTCCCTGCAGATTAACCTATGAAAATGCTGCATATTTTGCATTGCACAAAATTCACAGCTTTTTGCTTGGCACACATCAATCTGCAAAATATAGGTGTTTCACTGGCTGTCAGTTCTCTTCTGTAGAACTGAAAATAGTATGAGAGAAGAGTCATTCTTAAAGGGGTACTCCGCCCCTAGACATCTTATCCCTTATCCAAAGGATAGGGGATAAGATGTCTGATTGCGGGGGTCCCGCCGCTGGGGACCCCCGAAATCTACCTGCTGCCCCCGGCGTTCGTTTAGAGCATCGGGTGCAGCGCCAGAGGCTCGTGAAATCATGGCCGCACCCCCCTCATGACGTCATGGCCATGCCCCCTCAAAGTCTATGGGATGGGGCGTGTTGACCGTCACGACCCCTCCCATAGACTTGCATTGAGGGGGCATGGCCGTGACGTCACGTGCCTCCACCTCGAATAATCAGTCATCCCGCACGGAGCGAAGTTCGTTCCGTGCACTGGATGTCTGGGGTGCCGCAGCTGAGATTGCAGGGGTCCCCAGCGGTGGGACTCGAGAGGAGGAGTACCCCTAGGATTTCTAGGGGAGGAGTACTCCTTTAAGTATAACTTATGGGGAGTCTGCCCAGAGATTTTAGCTCTCACAGATTGATGCTTTGTTTCTTTCTTGTTGTTTTTTGGTTTGTGTATGATGATATTTTAATATATTATAATTATTTTTTTTTTATTATTGAACCTTATAGAATCCCCTCTAAACACAATTTCTTTGAGGCATAAAAACTACTACTGCTGTTAGCTGGGAAAATTCAGATCACAGTGAGTTAACAGTCTCCAGCTTGCACCCAGGGCAAAGGGCTAAAAAAAAGTTTATTAGTTTGCTGTATGGCAGTAAATTTCATTAGCACCAAGATTATTTCCTGCCATCAATGCTAATTAAGCAGACGCACCTCTGACTAACCTCAGGTCTGCAAGGTCTTCAAGCATCTTAGTCACTGCTCAGTTACATCACAGATCTGAACTGCTTGCTTGTAGCCGTGCATCTGTGAGGCAATTAGCTGGCCAGATCTCACTGGCAGACTTATTACAAGCACTCTTACCCACTGTAACGCTACATCTGCATGACTATGCAGCATGAAAAAATGCTAAATTACTGTTGGTGGTGATTAAAAGGGTCAACAATTAGATATGATCTGATGTTACATTAAATAGCATCCAAACTTCTACTGTATGCTCGGTGACTCGGAAGAAAGAATCTATTGAGCAAATCGATACACAGAGGAAATGCTGGCTACAAAGTGAAGTGTTAACCCCCCAAAAATGCTAATCCTTCAGAGCCTCTACCACCAGTAATATATGCTAGAATGTTAGAATATTTAGAACTTACGATCGCTGCTCGCTTGCTATCACGTACTACAGTGCCGAACTGAATTTACGATAAGACGTCTGATTTGTCAAAAATGCCATTTAAAGTCTCATGTCAGAAAGAACATTAAGGGACACAATGGAATAGACAAGTCTTGAGCCATAGGTAACCTTCAAGTATATTGTTGTTTTCTGTTTTCTTGACATAATCTTATCAGGTCTATAGCTCTCCATCAAAATAGGCTAACAAAATATTTTCCCAGACTTAAAATAAAGGCTAACTATTACTTCCTTTACCCCAGGATTGTAGCCCATAATGGAATGCTAATACAACGTGCAGATGGTATGATAGTATACTATTGACCATTGTTTTGGAGTGGGGAACAAGTTATCTCTCTTGCATGGTTGTGTCTGGCACATAGATTGTCAATCTAATAGACCTTTGGAAATCGCAAGAAATACAGATTTAAGATCCTTTCAAGTCTGCATCCTGAGGGGAAGAAATTGAGATGTTATCGGTTATACTATTTGAAAACCAATTCTGTGGAAAACGAAATGAGTTGAAAGAAGCTTTAAAAATAAAACAGTCTTAGGACAGCCTTTGGTTATATGATGGGTAAGGAAAACTGTATAATGAATTATATTTGCAATGAGCATTTATGAATGCCATATGCACTATATGATGTTTTTTTTTTATAAGTTGAAATGCCTGCATGGAAGAGCTGTGTTTAGAAATACGAGAGGAAAACATTCATAAAGCTGGATAGACAAATCTAAGTTATACCAAAACAGTGATAAAAAACTTATGTTAACTATTTATACAACATCTGCTTTTGTTTCATCCCATTAAATAAACAGATAGTCTTGACTGATTGGTTGAAATCCTTGTTCATTTTGGGCTCAGAAGTGAGGTCCTATTTATAAGTGCGTATAAAGATAACCATCAGTTATTAAATAGGGCCACCCACTGGACTCCTAAGAAGCCTAGAATAAGCTATTTCACTCTATAAGTTACTTGTTGTCCTGAGTCTTTTCCCAGAAACCTATATGTCAATCTGTTCAGCTTCTCCTGCTCTAAAAGATGCTGCTGGCAGATCAGAATACATGTGCAACATGACAGGATCCCTTTAACCCCTTAAGGTCCAGGCCATTTTACACATTAGGACCAGAGCGTTTTTTGCACATCTGACCACTGTCTCTTTAAACATTAATAACACTGGAATGCTTTCAGTTATCATTCTGATTCCGAGATTGCTTTTTCGTGACATATTTTAATTTAACATAGTGGTAAAATTTTGTGGTAACTTGCATCCTTTCTTGGTGAAAAATTCCAAAATTTGATAAAAAATTTGAAAATTTTGCATTTTTCTAACTTTGAAGCTCTCTGCTTGTAAGGAAAATGGATATTCCAAATAAAAAAAATTTTGATTCACATATACAATATGTCTACTTTATGTTTGCATCATAAATTGAATTGTGTTTTTACTTTTGGAAGACACCAGAGGGCTTCAAAGTTCAGCAGCAGTTTTCCAATTTTTCACAAAATTTTCAAACTCACTATTTTTCAGGGACCAGTTCAGGTTTGAAGTGTATTTGAAGGGTCTTCATATTAGAAATACCCCACAAATAACCCCATTATAAAAACTGCACCCCCCAAAGTATTCAAAATGACATTCAGTCAGCGTTTTAACCCTTTAGGTGTTTACAAGGAATAGCAGCAAAGTGAAGGAGAAAATTCACAATCTTCATTTTTTACACTCGCATGTTCTTGTAGACCCAATTTTTTTATTTTTACAAGGGGTAAAAGGAGAAAATTTATACTTATATTTGTAGCCCAATTTCTCTTGAGTAAGCACATACCTCATATGTCTATGTACATTGTTCGGCGTACAAGGGGATTTTGGAGAGTACGTTTTTCTGAAATGGTTTTTGGGGGGCATGTTGCTTTTAGGAAGCCCCTATGGTGCCAGAACAGCCAAAAAAAAACACATGCCATACCATTTTGGAAACTAGACCACTTGAGGAACGTAACAAGGAATTAAGTGAGCCTAAATACCCCACAGGTGTTTCACGACTTTTGCATATGTAAAAACAAAAATTAATTTTTTCACTAAAATGTGTGTTTCCCCCCAAATTTCACATTTTTGCAAGGGTTAATAGCAGAAAATACCCCCCAAAATTTGTAACCCCATCTCTTCTGAGTATGGAGGTACCCCATAAGTTGACCTGAAGTGCACTACGGGCGAACTACAATGCTCAGAAGAGAAGGAGTCATATTTGGCTTTTTAAGAGCAAATTTTGCTCTGGGGGCATGTCGCATTTAGGAAGCCCCATTTGGTGCCAGAACAGCAAAAAAAAAAAAAAAACACATGGCACACCATTTTGGAAACTATACCTCTTGAGGAACGTAACAAGGAATTAAGTGAGCCTAAATACCCCACAGGTGTTTCACGACTTTTGCATATGTAAAAACAAAAATTTATTTTTTCACTAAAATGTGTGTTTCCCCCCAAATTTCAAATTTTTGCAAGGGTTAATAGCAGAAAATACCCCAAAAATTTGTAACCCCATCTCTTCTGAGTATGGAGGTACCCCATAAGTTGACCTGAAGTGCATAACGGGCGAACTACAATGCTCAGAAGAGAAGGAGTCATATTTGGCTTTTTGAGAGCAAATTTTGCTCGGGGGGCATGTCGCATTTAGGAAGCCCCTTTGGTGCAAGAACAGCAAAAAAAAAACACATGGCATACCATTTTGGAAACTAGTCCCCTTGAGGAACGTAACAAGGAATAAAGTGAGCCTTAATACCCCACAGGGGTTTCACGACTTTTGCATATGTAAAAAAAAATATATAATTTCACTAAAATGTGTTTCCCCCCAAATTTCACATATTTGCAAGGGTTAATAGCAGAAAAGACCCCCCCCCCAAATTTGTAACCCCATCTCTTCTGAGTATGGAAATACCCCATGTGTGGACGTCAAGTGCTCTGCTGGCGCACTACAATGCTCAGAAGAGAAGGAGCGCTATTGAGCTTTTGGGAAAAAAAAAATTTGGAATGGAAGTCAGGGGCCATGCGCGTATACAAAGCCCCCCGTGGTGCCAGAACAGTGGACCCCCCCACATGTGACCCTATTTTGGAAACTACACCCCTCACAGAATTTAATAAGGGGTGCAGTGAGTATTTACACACCACTGGTGTTTGACAGATCTTTGGAACAGTGGGCTGTGCAAATGAAAAATAAAATTTTTAATTTTCACAGACCACTGTCCCAAAAATCTGTCAGACACCTGTGGGGCGTAAATGCTCACTGTACCCCTTATTGCATTACGTGAGGGGTGTAATTTCCAAAATGGGATCACATGTGGGTATTTATTTTTTTGCGTTTATGTCAGAACCACTGTAAAATCAGCCACCCCTGCGCAAAGCACCAATTTAGGCCTCAAATGTACATAGTGCGCTCTCACTCCTGAGCCTTGTTGTGCGCCCGCAGAGCATTTTACGACCAGATATGGGGTATTTCTGTACTCAGGAGAAATTGCGTTACAAATTTTGGGGTCTTTTTTTCCTTTTAACCCTTGTGAAAATAAAAAGTAAAGGGCAACACCAGCATGTTAGTGTAATTTTTTTTAATTTTTTTACACTAACAAGCTGGTGTAGCCCCAACTTTTCCTTTTCATAAGGGGTAAAAGGAGAAAAAGCCCCCCAAAATTTAGTACGGAGATATTCCATATGTGGCTCTAAATTGTTTCCTTGAAATACGACAGGGCTCCGCAGTGAGAGAGCACCATGCGCATTTGAGGACTAAATTAGAAATTGCACAGGGGTGGACATAGGGGTATTCTATGCCAGTGATTCCCAAACAGGGTGCCTCCAGCTGTTGCTAAATTCCCAGCATGCCTGGACAGTCAGTGGCTGCCCGGAAATGCTGGGAGTTTTTGTTTTGCAACAGCTGGAGGCTCCAGTTTGGAAACACTGCCATACAATACTGTTTTCATTTTTATTGGGGGGGGCAGTGTAAGGGGGTGTATATGTTGTGTTTTACTCTTTATTATGTGTTAGTGTAGTGTTTTTAGGGTACATTCGCACTGGCGTGTTACGATGAGTTTCTGCTAGGAGTTTGAGCTGCGGCGAAAAATTTGCCGCAGCCCGACTTGAAGCAGGAAACTTTCTGTAAACCTGCCTGTGTGAGTGTACCCTGTACGTTCACATAGGGGGGGGGGGGCAAACCTCCAGCTGTTTCAAAACTACAACTCCCAGCATGTACTGACAGACCGTGCATGCTGGGAGTTGTACTTTTGCAACAGCTGGAGACACACTGGTTGGAAAACCTTCAGTTAGGTTCTGTTACCTAACTCAGTATTTTCTAACCAGTGTGCCTCCAGCTGTTGCAAAACTACAACTCCCAGCATGTACTGATCGCCGAAGGGCATGCTGGGAGATGTAGTTATGCAATAGCTGGAGGTACGCAACTACAACTCCCAGCATGCCGAGACAGCTGATTGCTGTTTGGACATGCTGGGATTTGCAGCTTTGCAACATCTGGAGGGCTACAGTTTTAGAGAACACTGCAAAGTGATCTCCAAACTGTGGTCCTCCAGCTGTTGCAAAACTACAATTCCCAGCATGCCCTGACAGCAAACAGTTGTTTGGGCATGCTAGGAGTTGTAGTTTTGCAAGATCTGGAGGGCTACAGTTTAGGGACCACTATATAGTGGTCTTGAACTCTAGCCTCCAGCTGTTGCAAAACTACATATTCCAGCATGCCCAAACAGCTGTCTGGGCATGCTGGGAGTTGTAGTTTTGCAACATCTGGAGGGCTACAGTTAGAGACCACTGTATAATGGTCTCAAACTGTACCCTCCAGATGTTCCTAGGCAACTCACCGGCTTCCGTCGGATCCAGCCGCACGTCATCGATGCCCGCCGATCTCCGTCGCCCGCAGCCTCCGTCGCCCGCCCGGATCGGTAAGTGGATCTTCGACGCTGGTCCCCGTCGTTTCCCCCGTCCTGCCCCGCCTATTGTGGGAGGGCAGGACGGGGAAAACAAAAGTAAACCCCCCCGCCCCCGATCTGCTATTGGTGGTCGCGTCTAGACCACCAATAGCAGGGATAGGAGGGGTGGCACCCGTGCCACCTCACTCCTATTGCTTCAGGGGGATCCTGGGTGTTTTAGACACTCGTGATCCCCCTTACATTCTGGGTCACCGGGTCACTATAGACCAGTAATGACCCGGTATCGCGCAAATCGCAAGTGTGAATTCACTTGCCATTTTCCGCGATCGCCGACATGGGGGGGTCTGATGACCCACCTGGGCATTTGCACGGGATGCCTGCTGAATGATTTCAGCAGGCATCCCGCTCCGATCCCCGCCCAGCACACGGCGGGGACCAGAACTGCCCATGATGTAAATGTACGTCCTTGGTCCTTAAGACCCAGGGTGTCGGGACGTACCATTACGTCATGGGTCCTGTAGGGGTTAATGGAGGGCTACCATGTCATTTCCATAGTCTAACTGATGACACTTTACATAATGGATTGATCAGAGTACATCTACCTACACATAGAAGGGAATCTCATTAACACAAAAAGTTGGTGCCTTCATCTCAAATATGGCACCTTAACATATCAACTAATTGTCCAAAGCTGAAATGTAAACAAAACTAAAAAGTCTACCTTATATCTTATCTGAAATTAGATAATAGAAATGTAACCACCAGCTGCTATGTGTACCACTTGTGGAACTTACCTTTGCAGTGGATTCATCATCTACTATTGTGTTTGTCGATGCTGCCACCCAGTTTACTCAGTACCCTCTGGCAGTATTGCACTTGGGTGTTTAGAGTCCACCAATAAAATTGGCTCTGTGGCCAACCATAAAGTTATATGCAAATATTACCTGTTTTAAACCAAATTACTGTAATTTGTGAAAAACAGACATATTTTTGCCACAATTTGTGGAAATCGCAGCAAAACACAAAGACGCATCTATGCCATATACAGGGGCCCAACAGGGATCCACCTGTTTTTGTGTGGGCAGGTCGAAAACAGCATTATTAAATAACAGCGATTCTGCATCCCAGTCTAGTAGGGAGCTAAATATACCTGGGACTCAGTGCAGATGGTCTACCTTGTGAATGGATACATAAAAGGCCCAAAAATATTTTTTTTCTGTCTGATAAAATAAGATTTTAAGCCTTAGAATGTTTTATGACTTTAGAAAGGGCTCTGTAACAGATTGTGCATTGGGCCCAGGAGCCTTAAAGGGGAACTCCTTCCCAAAGGATAGGGGATAAGATGTCTGATTGCGGAGGTCCCGCTGCTTTGGACCCCTGCGATCTCCCTGCTGCACCCGGCATTTGTTTAGAGCGTCAGTTGCAGGGCCGGAGGCTCGTGACGTCATGGCCGTGCCCACTTGTGATGTCACGGCCATGCCTCCTCAATGCAAGTCTATAGGAGGGGGCATGACGACCATCACACCCCCTCCCATAAACTTGTATTGAGAGGGCATGGCCATAACATGCCGAGCAGAGCGTTACCGTGACGTCACAAGCCTCTGCCCTGCAGCGCCAGTCTTCCGCCACGAAGCAAAGTTCGCTGTGTGCACCGGATGTCTGAGGTGCCGCAGCCGAGATCGCGGGGTCCCCAGTGGCGGGACCCCCGCGATCAGACATCTTATTCTCTATCCTTTGGATAGGGGATAAGATATCTAGGGGCAGAGTACCCCTTTAAGAAAACCCTCTAGGCCCTCCAAAGGAACTTTGTCTTTTGTAATGTGGTCTGTTTTACTAGTATAATACAAATCAATACATCCTAGAAAGAATATTCTAATTATTTCATCCTGTAACATGGAATGACTCGACCTGCTGACCTGGAACTGCCTATAGCAATGTGAAAATCCATAAATATGACTTGTCAAGGGTAGAATATATAATGTTAAGATAGCTCCAATACAATTCCATGTAAATAATAATATTATCACATCTAACTTGAGTAGTGCTGAATATACTATGTGTATGAAAAGCAGGTCAATAAAATTGATTTGACCATCAGTATTTTAAGCTGGTAACCCTGAGTTGTGTATTTCTTGCAATCTGTTATATTAAAGTTTCAAGGAAGATTTGTTTCCTCAGTCTTACCTAGACTTTCTTATTGTATTCCTGTAGGAAAGTTCTGCAGTAAGTTTTCATTTTTCTTTACTCTGCATTGATCACACTATTGTTTCATTGTTAATACAATGAATGGGACACTTTCCTCAAATCTAGTCTTTCATAAGCTCACTAATAGGAGCATAAGCAGTATTATGATATTGAATGTTCACAGTCAGATATACAAAAATTAAAAGATGCAATTTATATAAGAAAGAGGTATTATTTATGAAAAATAATCTAAAATATAAATATATATATATATATATATATATATATATATATATATATATATATATGGCATTATCTGCAGGGCCCTTGCAGAAAGGTCGATAGACATATAACGATAAAATGCAATAAAATCTTTATGTAAAAGTACGTATTATGCAATCTATATTGTTCAGCAACTATAGAGAAATAGTGTGCAGGCAATGTGCACACATTTCATGCGATGAATAATGTAAAGTGTCCGTAGCATACGTCAGTGTAGTAGTTACTATTAGAGATGAGTGAATTTTTGAAAAATTTGATTCGGCCAATTCACCAAATTTTTCCCCAAAATTTGTTTCAGTCCAAATTTATTTGCGGCGAATCGCTATTAAAAACTACTATTTCTGGCCTACAGAGAGCCTCAAGAGGGGTGTAGAACACTTTGCCTTGCTGTAACACGCATATGGATTGTGCTGTGTTAGTGAAATAATACTGTTATTCAGTATGACATGCAGATCAGAGGCATCGCTATTAGAATCACTGTCGCAGAGCAGCACAATGACAGAGCCTGGAGGTGGCATCAGTATGAGGAGACCATATAGTGGCTGAATGACACAGTGTGGAGGTGGCAGCCGCATGGGGAGACCATAGAGTGGATGAATGGCACAGCGTGGAGGTGGTGGCAGCATGAGGAGAACATATAGTGGCTAAATGACAGCCTGGAGTTAGTGGCAGCATGAGGAGACCACTTAGTGACTGAATGACACAGCCTCGAGTTGGTGGCAGCATATAGTGGCTGAATGACACAGCCTGGAGTTTGCGGCAGCATGAGTAGAACATATAGTGGCTTAATGACACAGCGAGGATGTGGCGGCAGCATGCGGAGGCCATATAATGGCTGAATGACACAGCCTTGAGTTGGCAGAAGCATGAGGAGACCATATAGTGGCTGAATGACACAGCGTGGAGGTGGAGGCAGCATGAGGGGACCATATAGTGGCTGAATGACACAGCGAGGATGTGGCGGCAGCATGTGGAGACCATATAGTGGCTGATTGACACAGCCTTGAGCTGGCGGCAGCAGGAGGGGACCATATAGTGGCTGAATGACACAGCGTGGAGATGGTGGAAGCATGAGAAGAACATATATTGGCTGAAATATACAGCGTGGAGGTGGCGGCAGCATGAGGAGAACATATTGTGACTGAATGGCACAGCCTGGAGTTAGTGGCAGCATGAGAAGACCATATAGTTGCTTAATGACACAGCCTGGAGTTTGTGGCAGCATGACGAGAACATAAAGTGGCTGAATGACACAGCCTGTAAGTGATGGAAGCATGAGGAGACCATATAGTGGCTTAATTACATAACCTGGAGTTGGCGGCAGCATAAGGAGAACATGTAGTGGCTGAATGACACAGCGTGGAGGTGGCAGCAGCATGAGGAGACCATATAGTGGTGGAATGACACAGCCTGGAGTTTGTGGCAGCATGAGGAGACCATTTAGTAGCTTAATGGCACATCCTGGAGTTAGTGGCCGCATGAGGAGCACATATAGTGGATGTATGACACAGTCTGGAGTTGGCGGCAGCATGAGGAGACCATATAGTGGCTGCATGACACAGCCTTGAGTTGGCGGCAGCATAAGAAGACCATATAGGGGCTTAATGACACAGCCTGGAGTTGGCGGAAGCATGAGGAGACCATATAGTGGCTGAATGACAAGGCGTTGAGGTGGCGGTAGCATGAGGAGACATTACAGTGGCTTAATTGCACAGCCTGGAGTTGGCGGCAGCATGCGGAGAACATATAGTGGCTGAATGACACAGCGTGGAGTTGGCTGAAGCATGAGGAGACCATTTAGTAGCTTAATGACACATCCTGGAGTTGGTGGCAGCATGAGGAGCACATATAGTGGATGTATGACACAGCCCGGAGTTGGCGGCAGTATGAGGAGATCATATAGTGGCTGAATGACACAGCCTTGAGTTGGCAGCAGCATGAGAAGACCATATAGTGGCTGAATGACACAGCGTGGAGGTGGCTGCAGCATGAGAAGACCATATATTGGCTGAATGACACAGCATGGAGGTGGCGGCAGCATGAGGAGAACATATAGTGGCTGAATGACACAGCCTGGAGGTGGTGGAAGCATGAGGTGACCATATGGTGGCTGAATGACACAGCATGGAGGTGGCAGCAGCATGAGGAGAACATATGGTGGCAGAATGGAACAGCTTGGAGCTGGCATCAGCATGAGGAGAACATATGGTGGCAGAATGAGACAGCCTGGAGCTGGCATCAGCATGAGGAGAACATATGGTGGCAGAATGAGACAGCCTGGAGGTGGCAGCATCAGGAGTCTTGAAAGTGACTTAGTGACAGAGTAGTGCGATGGAGGCAATACCAGTACCCGGTGACAAAGGTGGGTGAAAAAAGGAGAACTTGACATTAGATGTGTGGCATCAGGCAGGATCAGAATAGTAGCTGAGGCTGGAAGGCATAAGAAAATGACCATAAAAGTGTTATGGTGCACAAGTAAGTATTGAGGATATGCCTTTTGTAAAACTTAACTTTTAATAATATGCTAAAATATATGGACCCCAATTTTTTTTTTAATCAAACAAAAGAAAAGATGTGCAAAAAACACCATGTGCCAGCTACACTACCTAGTATTGATGTGATGCAAAGACCTCTAAAAGGTGGAAGCGAACAAAGTATGGTCCATTGTAATTGGCTGAGGTAAAAACTTCCCCTCTCCCTATTTCCACCAACAAACACTGCCGTTTCCCAGGGTTTTTTAGGTGGAAATAGGAATTGGTTCCAGTGTGGGGCCGTCCTTTTTAAGACGAGTAACACTTTCCTCGAAAAGGTGGAAGGGAACAACTTATTGTCCATTGAAGCAGGTGGGGGTAAAAACCCTGTAAGGCCCTACTCTCGTCCTATTCAATCCCTCCTTGGCAATTGTTACTCACCCTAAAAAAGGTGGCCCCACACAGAAAACGCTCTATTTTCACCTAAAAGCTCTGGGAAATGGCAGTGTTTGTAGGGGGAAATAGAGAGAGTTTCCTGTGTGGGGCTGCACTTTTTAGGGCGAGTAACACTTGCCAAGAAGGGAATTAATAATGTGAGTGTAGGGTCTTACAGGGGAAGTTTTTACCTCCACCACTTACAATGGACCATATGTTGTTCCCTTCCACCTTTTAGAAGTCTTTGCATCACATCAATACCTGGTGGTGTAGGTGGCACATGGTGTTTTTTGCACACCTGTCATTTTCTTTGATTTCAATATATACACATACATATATATGAGATGTAGGAGCCATGTCTCCAGTGCCCTGACCAGCCATTGTTTCCAACACGTGTTGTAGTAGATGAAGCAGTGGAATGATGTTGTTTATCACGTAATCCTGGTGACCGACTAATAATGTGGCTTCCTCAAAGGGCCTGAGCAAACAGCAGGTGTCAAGTAGGAGCTTCCACTGGTTCACATTTAAGTTACATAGTGGAGTACCCCTATCCGCTTGGATCATTAAGAAGTCGATGATGCTTTTCTCTGTTCGTATAGTCGGTGCAACACATGGAGGGTGGAATTCGATTGTGTGGAAACCAGGTTGAACACGTGTGCCATGCAGGGTGCATGTCTCCGGCTTCCTTGTCGCAGCGCAGACAAGATGTTCTTCCCATTGTCATTTCGAGATCTGCTGGATCTCTTTTTCAATAGCAATATCTGATATCGCTATTGAAAACGAGATCCAGCAGATCTCGCCCCCTATCATCTTATACAGCATACTGAAGCAAAGATACAGCTACAATCAACTTTTTCCACTCCTGGTGCGCACAGTGCACAAAACAATTTACCAACACGCCGGTCAGCAGACCTCTCCCCTCCCCTGGCTCACCGGCGCTGATGACTCACTTAACCCAGGAAGCAACTAGGAAGCCAGGAAGCCACAGCGGCTAAGTAGAGAGAGCTCCATGGGACCACACCAGGATGGGTGAGAAAAACTGTGCTGAACTATTACAACTAGTTATCTAGCGACTGCACAGACTAAAAGTATTTCTATAGTTATATAGTAACTACTACACGGACAATAAGCTCTCCATTGGTATATACCAACATAGACTTGTATGCTACAGACACTTTACATTTCTCATCACATGAAATGTGTGCACATTGCCTGCACACTATTTCTCTATAGGGGCTGAACAATATAGATTGCATAATACCTACTTTTACATAAAGATTTTATAGTATTTTATCCTTAAATGTCTATCGGCATTTCTGCAAGGGCCCTGCAGATAATGTCATATATATTTATATTTTTATAATAAATAATACCTTTTTCTTATCTAAATTGCATCTTTTAATTTTTGTATATCCGACTATGAACAATCAATATCATAATACTGCTTATGCTCCTGTTAGTGGGCTTATGAAAGACCAGATTTGAGGAAAGTGTCCCCTCTCTTTTTGTGGTATATTTGATCTACAGGTTGCATAGGGTACTCAACTTTATACACTGGTACTCATCTGGCATATTTATTTATAGTAACTTTTTTGTGGTTTGAGCTACCTTCCTTCCATATTTCTGTCATTGTTTTATTGTTATTGGTTTCTATGTTTATCAAATCAGGTTATTATTTAACGTATCAATCCACATTTCGCTTGTAGCTATAACTGTTTACTTGTGACTCATAAACATTCTGGGAAGACTGTTCTTTTGATTGTGATTATTGACTTTGTAATACCTATGATTATACAGAGTTTACAGGAGTTTAGAAACAACAGATATAGCAATATTATACCGCATGCAGTTTTTATAATTAGAAACTGCTAGTTTTTCCACTTATCTATTGATTTGGAAAAGAAATATAAAATGTAAACAATGTTCAGGGAGCAAATCTAGTAGAAGATCTGCCATTGTCCTGTAAATCACAGCTACAGTATGTGTAAGTAAGATCGTACAATTAGATGGATTTGCCATGCCTTCTAAAACAAGACGGAAAGTGTAATCCAAAAAAGCATATTGTTAGGCTTTCGTAAAGATCTGTAATTCGACCATGAACTTCCAATAAAGACATAATGAGATAAATTTAGATAAAAATGAAGATGAAACAGCTGAACAGTTAAAGCTTTCCAATGAGGAAGCAGATGCCTATAGGTCTCAAGGTTGACTGAATTTAGCTGCTACTGCTGTTATGAAATTTATTAGCCTTGGGCCGCTGTCTCAGCCACATCCTTTATTTTGGTGCTTCTGGAAGCAAAACTACTGTTGCTAATGAGTGAAACAAAGCAAAAAACTAAATCAGTGCATGGACTAGAAATTTTTGCAGATACTGAAACACTGTATTCACAGAAGAGATTTGAACTGTTGATCTAGTGGTTTTCCCATTAGTCTTGCTGTTTGACATTCTTCTTTATTTTTATGAATATATAAATATTATGAATCGCAGTTCTGCTCTATTTTCAATAGGGAAGGAAGTAGAATTTTAGATACTTTAGATTTAATTTAGATTTCCAAAGATTTTCTAACTAGTAGTCTGGTAGACTACTGTCAATTAGTAACTAAAAAGGCTTGTTGTATCAGGGCAGCATCTTTCCATACAGACTATTAGAACATATGAATTATTTTTAGTAGGGCCCTCTTCTGTTTGCAAGAGCAGGCAGCCACTAGAAAGAAAAACTCCCTTCCCAGAGGATGTTATGCTGCATTTCATTACACTATGGCCATTAGTGATGAGCGGCATTGGCCATATTTGAATTTGCGATATTTCCCAAATAAATTGACGAATGTATGTCCTATATTTGCGAATATCACGTATTTGTTACATTCGCATATTCGCGAATTCGAGGAAGAAAACAGTGAGGGGGTGGGCAACTTTACTATTGGTTGCTAGGGATGTTGTTTATAACCACTGACAAGTGTATTTGCATCATTCTAATTGGCCCACAAGTGAAAAAGAAGGAATATGTGCATATGCTAATATGCGCATATGTGAATAAAAGGAAAAAAAAGTGAATATTCGTAATTTCGAATATATGGCGAATAAATTTGCAATATTTGTGAATTAGCGATATTTGCGATAAATATTTGAAATGAGAATATTCGCGCCCAACACTAATGGCCATCCCTCCCCCTGGTCAGTTTTCTGACAGTACATTCTTATTTGCATACTTAATAAATTAGTCCAGTACAGTGGTAGCCATTTGAGATAAGTGAATCTCCCAAGAATCATTTTGGCTCTGATTTGGCAAATATTTCAGATTCATTTCGGATATGGAAGTTTCCTGATCGCCCTGTGATTGCCCGCACAAAGTATATATGGGAACAGTGGCTGGGTTGAATGCATAGTGCCCAGTGCATGTAGTGAGTATCAGTAGCAGCAAATTAAGTGAGCATACAGTATCACCACTTAACTCCTAGACACTATACAGGAGCAGGGATTAAAAAATCTCAAACAAATCACAAAAATGTCAGATTCTAATGAATTTGAAATGATTGTGAAATTTGAAACTAATCGAAATCCTGACAGATTCATTTATTTCTCTTTAGTGTTGAACATCAAGACGTCTCTACCCAAATTGTGAGTTTGGGCTGTACTCTTGTATAATTGTTAGTTTGGGCTGTACTACCTGTATAAATCTAGGTATTACAGCTTTTACTCCATAATCCACAAAAAAAAATAATGATAAATGATACCACTGTGCCTTCCACTGTCCCTGGGAACACATTTTACACTGACACAGAGATTAAACACTTAAAAATATCTAATGAGGCCTTCGGTACTTACCTTAGTGTAACTAATCTCCTTATATTTATCAGTGGTTCCCAACCCTTTTAACGCGCAAGTACCCCTTGGCAGCCAATTTCTAAAAATTGTACCCCCGTGTAGTTGTAGGCCGCTATACTTCCTCCATATAATTGTAGGCCCCCACACTGCCCCCATATAGTTTACGGCTCCAGTACTTCCTGCTTCGGTGCTCTTCTTTTCCTCCGGACCGGGGACTTACTGCTATGTCCCAAAACAGTGGATTTTTGGTCCAGAGGAGTAGTGGAGCACCGAAACTGATGTGGAAGTTGCCATCCACAGCATCCTGATGCCCGCACATCTTCTCTGCCGCCCTTCTCCTCCTATCCTCAGGCAGCAACGTCAGCTAGTCTTAGCAGCCACAGCTCTTTTCTCACAAAGTGCCCCTCTGCCATTTTAAGATGAGGCAGCATGGGCAGCACTTTAGAAACAGTGACCATCATTAACCCCTTCCCTCTTTGGCCATTTAGAATTTTTGCACTTTAGTTTTTTCCTCCTCACCTTCTAAAAATCATAACACTTGTCATTTTCTTACCTCCATAACCTTTTTATTTTTCTGTGTACGGGGCGGCTTGAGGGCTGTTTTTTTTGCACCATGATCTGAAGTTCTTATCGGTACCATTTTTGTTTTGATCAGACTTTTTGATTGCTTTTTATAATTTTTTTTTTTAGTATACTAAATGACCAAAAATACGCAATTTTAGACTTTGGAATTATTATTTGGAATTAAGACTGTTGATCTATTCTTGTTTCAAACTATTACAACTCTTTTTATCTTTCTCAATTTTAAGCTATCTGTGCCTCTTAGACACCCTGCCACTCGTGTATCCCCTATTTTCCCTGTATGCTTCCAAATTGCTCCCTCTAACTACTAGACTTTGAGTCCTGACTTTTCCAACTTAGCAGCTCAAACAGCCACCTTCCCTGCTTCTTTATTAACTGACTCCTATGCTTTTCCAGTATACGTCTGTAAGAACTGTGCTATAACACCCAACCTACTCTTCCTACCATGTCTAATATGTTGGAGAAAGTCTGCCGGCATTACCAACGCACCTCCCAAGACTTTCCTCAACTTGTACAGTGAAGGAAAGACTAAAAGAAGCAGTACCACCCCCTTACAACCCTAGAAAAAGGGTTGTGGCTAATACTTTAAATTTACTAAAGATTTGTACCCTTTTATTGGAGTTTAATGGCACCAATAACCAACAGCCACGAAGTGTGAGGGAGAATAAAAGATCTAACCTGCTGACTGCACCAAGGTTCAGGTGTCGCTTTTTGATATATTTGAAATTATCTGCACTACCTCAGAAATTTCAGCATCTTGTAATAGTATAGATTCATTCTTCCCAAAGTTACTATTCACTAATACCAAGCAAAGGTCTTTTAGTGAAATTATATTAGTAACTTACTACAGTAAATATATTTTTTTATATAATTATTGCAATATTTAATAACTATGGAGCCTATTAAAACATGGATTTAGTAAAAAAATGTAATGATAAACAGTAACGTAACATTAAACTCTGTTTTGGTATGCCTTTGCCGCGTTTTTATCATCTCAAAGTTTTTAGCTCTAACTATTTTACATTAAAAATGGCTTCCTTCAATATTTTTGTGCCTTAGGCTGAAAGGAAATTGGGTGAACCGAAATAATGGAACACATATTGTATGTTCTTTACAAGTGCCTGCATTTTAATTATTGAATTTTACAGAGATTGATTTGTTATTATAAAATGTTCTTCAGCTCTGTATTTGCACTTTTTTCATACCTAACTATTTAAAGACAATGTGAATTATATAAAAAAAAAGGATTGAGAGGGTTTGAAAATACAAATAAAAGAACATTCACAGCTGAATATGTATTTGTCAAACTTAAAATGTAACTTTGTATTCAGATCAGCAAAGATAAACCCAAAGTTTTCACATTTTTCCAGTGAAAATTATTTCCTACTCTAGTGGTTCCCCTATTCCATCTGTTTCAGAAAACAACATACACGTCAACCTATTAAATCATGTTGCTTTCTTTCCTAAGAAGCCATCCAGGAAGCTTCTTTTGCTTATATAGTACAGCACAGGGAACTTAAAGGGGTATTCCGGTGGGAATTTTTTTTTTTTTAACATTAACTAGTGCCAGAAAGTTAAACAGATTTGTAAATTACTGCTCTTTAAAAATCTTAATTCTTACAGTACTTATCAGCTGCTGTATGCTCCAGAGGAAGTTGTATAGTTCTTTCCAGTCTGACCACAGTGCTCTATGATGACACCTCTGTTCGTGTCAGGAACTGCCCAGAGAAGGAGCAAATCCCCATAGAAAACCTCTCCTACCCTGGACAGTTCCTGACATGGACAGAGGTTGCAGCAGAGTACACTGTGGTCAAACAGAAAATAACTATACAACTTCCTCTGAAGCATGCAGTGGCTAATAAGTACTGGAAGGATTAAGATTTTTAATTAGAAGTAATTTACAAATTAATTAAACTTTTTGGCACCAGTTGATTAGAAAAAAAATGGTTTTCACCAGAGTACCTTTAAGAGAATAATGTAGAGATTCTTGTGTGTGCCTTGTGCATACCTGTTTGAATGATGTTGCATGCAAGGATTATGTGCCATCTTGATTCCTATTTTCCCCTCTCTTATGGTTTCCTAATGTTGCCTAGATTTCCCATAATTCTTCTGGCTTTGCAGAGGCAGCAGGTGTGAAGTCTCATCAAAGCACTATCTGGGTCCTATCTGAGTGCATCAAGTAATAGATCAGTGACATAGAAGTTCTGTCCCCCTAACTCATATTGTAGAGTGTAATCTGTGATGCATCTTTATTCTGAGATGCAACTGCTGCTCATGTAGTTGCAGATGAATTTTGCAGACAAGCTGTAATTTACTTTGGCTATTGGTGGCATATGGTGATACAGCATGGCACCATAGACTTCTATAGGTACCACATTTTGGCTCTGTACAATTTAGAGCTTATACTATCCTGATATGGTTATGTACATGAGGGCTTTAAGTGAGAAAGTCCAAGATTAATACCAATAATGTATCAAGTAGAAGCCTTTATGTTTGCCGACTGTGAACCCTATTGTAATCATATGTAGCTTTTCATTTTAATTCCCTTTCTTTTAGAGTATGATCTTGACCTTTATTGCCTGGCAATACTAAAGGAGTGTCATACCATTTACGTATACACGTAACTTTAAATGGTTTATTCATCCATATCACGTATACATTTTTTTGTGCTAAACAACATAACCAGAGGGAAACGAATATTGAGTTTCCAATAAATCAACATTTTTGACTATTTAATAAATAGACAATAATCTGCTAATCATTTCCCCTCAATAAATATAAGCCTTTCCTTGAAGTAAACAAAATGAGATATTGATTATGAGACAGTAGTGCAATATAGTTTTGCCCTGGGAGCTATTTATTTCATGGGAAAATGCTGCTATACAATAGCTTTCCAATTCAGGAAACGGGAAATGAAGCCCTTTTTGCTCAGACCTTTTTGATACTCTCCATATTCTTATTAATGGTTGACATGCTTCTGTTTTCAATTTGGATCAAGATGTAGTGTTAGGTAATGTGCTATATTATTAACTGTAGTGGCAGTCAGAAGCAGACATTATTACTGATGTCAAGAGGCATTTTGAGTGATTGCTACCTTTAGCAGGAATGGAAGCGCACATAGTCATTGTTTCAGTATATTTACGAGGGGTTACGTCATGAATGCTTACTTTCCTTTGTTAGCAGAAAGCTATACAGCACTAAATCCTGCGGCTCTCAGTGTGACATCTAGAGACAGTCAAGCAAACTTAATTTGATACGGTGTAAAAATGATAAATTAAGATGCCTTCTTAGGTCATTCTTTATTATTAAAGGGAGTCCTCCACTGGAGTGGACAAGAGCGGAAAGAACGCGTGCCTCTGTGCATTGCATGGAGGACCTGTTCATTTTAGCATTTTACAGTTAAAGTGAAGACTAGCTAGCTGCTTACCAATAAGAGCCGGGACCTTCCAAAATAAAGGTCTTTCCAAACACTAATATTTTTAACCCTTGCTGGATTTGGATATACTATAGTGTACTGTTATTATTATCATATAAAGAGCTGAGCCTATCGGTTGTGGGTGACGATCATAATAAACAGCCAACATCCTACTGCAACTGCAAAGGTAGATGATGATTCTAATCCAGGCCACATGACCCATTAGATATCTTAGGAAATGTTGGCCTAATTTATTGAAAATGTTTAGCCCAAATAGAAGAGGTTTATTTTTTTTTCAGAGCAGTGCCAGAATGAGGTGGAGGATAACCAGTAACCTAGGGCAAAACTGTTGGTGCAATCATTTTAATTCACAAAATGATAAAGCCATTAACCAATGATAAGTGTTGGTTAACTTAATTAAGTTAACCTAATTTGTGGGAGGAGTCTGATTTTACATATTCACCAGCTCCACAGAGGTTCTGTCAGCAGCATGCGTGACGTCCAGCAGGTTGGTGTGCTTCTTACTTTCCGGCATCTTCACATGTTCAGTACTTGGTCTAGGAGAGTTTGGCCTGTGCGGTGAGTAAGGGCACAATGTTCTGTACAATCCTTAAATTTTTCTTTCCTTCGCCAGGAAAGCAGTTGGCTAGTGGGGGCTTGTGTGTCAGCAGCCAGCAAGCCGCAGCAGACGCTGAGCACAGGGCTGGTTATTATTTTGCTGAGCCACGCTCTGCAGCATGGAGCCACGCTCCACACACACTTGTGGCCATTCTGTTTCCAAGTTACAGACCCACGCTGCCGGGCTTCTGTTCAGGAGGGGTCACGTGGGCTGCCATGGCTGAGGTAGGATGCACACAGAGTCCAGGGGGATCCTTCGGGCTCTGCCCGTTGTTAATCCCAGTCTCATGCGATGGCAGTGGCTGTTAGGCGCTGCTCTGGCCGGTAATGTTTGCAAGTTGCACTGTACTTCTGCTTGCAGGTGGTGCCAGGGTGTCATACTACATCAGAGTTTAGCCTGTCATAAACAAACACTTTTTTATGCCAGTTTCATACCACTAGGGTTATGTTTTGCTTGTTGTGTACTGACTTTGAGTTATTTTTCATATTATGCCCTAGAACTATTTTTATTTATACTCCAGAGCTGTATTCTATTAGTACACTATATACACTATTCTGCTGCTATGGTCACAAAATATATTTTACTTACTCTATCATCCTGAGTTCTCCTGTGTTGTACCCCAGAGCTGTGCTCTCTGTTCGGCTGGTGAGGTCACTGTGTACATATATTACATTACTTTTCATGTACTGTATTATACTCCAGAGTTGTACTCACTGTTCGGCCAGTGGGGTCACTGTGTACATACATTACATTACTTATCATGTACTGATCCTGAGCTATATCCTGTATTATACTCCAGAGCTGTACTCACTATTCTGCTGGTGGAGTCACTGTGTACATACATTACATTACTTATTCTGTACTGATCCTGAGTTATAGCCTGTATTATACTCCAGAGCTGTACTCACTATTCTGCTGGTGGGGTCACTATGTAAATACATTACATTACTTATCCTGTACTGATCCTGAGTTACATTCTGTATTAGGGTATGTTCACACTGAGGAATTGGAGAGGAATTTCCACGAGTAATTCTGCTCGCTTTTTCCTCTCCAATTCATTCAGCAGTGAAAATCCCCATAGAGCTGTTCACACTGAGGAATTTCCTCAAGCAGAATTCTGACGAGGAAGTCTGTTCCGCTTGAAGAAAGAACATGTTCTTTCTTTGAAGCGGAATCAGCGTCGTTCTCCCATAGAGAACAATGTTGTTGTTTTTTCAGTCAGAAGCATTTCCACGCGGAATTCGCGTGGAGTTGGCGCAGAATTTGCGTGGAATTCACGTGGAATTTGCGTGAAATTCGCGCGGAATTTCCGCATGAAAAAAAAATTTTATGAATAGAAATACTTGATACTCCTCTTCTGCATTAAACCTGCATTTCCGCGCGGTTTCTGCACGATTTCTGCTCCAATTCTGTGCCAATTCTGCGTGAATTCCGCACCAATTCCGCACGAAATCGCTGCTAATTCTGAGCAGAAAAAACTGTGTTTTGGGGCGGAAATCTTCAGCGTGATTTCCGCCCCAATTCCTCAGTGTGAACATACCCAGAGCTGTACTCACTATTCTGCTGGTGGGGTCACTGTGTACATACATTACATTACTTATCCTGTACTGATCCTGAGTTATATCATGTATTATACTCCAGAGCTGTACTCACTATTCTGCTGGTGAGGTCACTGTGCATATACATTACATTACTTATCCTGTACTGATCCTGAGTTATATCCTGTATTATACTCCAGAGCTGTACTCACTATTCTGCTGGTAGGGTCACTGTGTACATACATTACATTACTTATCCTGTACTGATCCTGAGTTGCATTCTGTATTATACTCCAGAGCTGTACTCACTTTTCTGCTCGTGGGGTCACTGTGTACATACATTACATTACTTATCCTGTACTTATCCCCAGTTATATCCTGTATTATACTCCAGAGCTGTACTCACTATTCTGCTGGTGGGGTCACTGTGTACATACATTACATTACTTATCCTGTACTGATCCTGAGTTACATTCTGTATTATACTCCAAAGCTGTACTCTGTAAGTTAACCTAATTTGTGGGAGCCTTCTGGTCGTTATATACTCACCAGCTACACAGAGGTTCTGTCAGTAGCGTGCTTGATATCCCCACCCCCCCTCCCCTTTTCTCTTCAGTCTCTCTCAGGGTATCCCCCTTCTCTAGGATACCCTTGATGGCCGGCCAGGCACACCCCAGGCCTAATTATTATCCCAGGTGGTACTCTCCACTAACGGTAAATGTAAATTGACCACAAATGCCATGATGTGCACAACTATTTGGGTCATGAATCATTTGCCAGCTCTTATAAAGGTGGCGGGCAGGGCTGGCCTGAGTCATGAAAAGCTGCACCTTTTTGGAGGGCTCTCAAAAAAATATAGAAATGTCAATGTATACAGGCAGTGTACACAATGATCTTAATGACAGGTAATGGTTTCTCTATAGCCTTTTTTTTTTCCTCCATCTGGTCCACCGGACTGCCGTGACTTCTTCCAGCTATATCTTCCCTCTGCAGAGTTTGACATCAAAACATCACTAGTTTCAATTTTTTTTTGTTAGCAAATCCTCATCTTGAATATCAAAACAATAGCCAATATAACCCTGCTGTTACACACTGCACTCCGTCTGCCAACACCGTCCGTGAGCTCAGTGTGCCTACCTCCCCGACCGCCAGCGGGGCCGGGATTCGCCTTGCGGGATGCGCCCACATGCGAATGCCGGGTCTTCACTCACCTTGTCCCACTCCTGCAGCTCTCTCACTCTCTCAGCTCCGGCGCGCGTTTTGCCATACCCATGTATCCAGACCTTCCTCCTGCGTTTTTTTTTTACTACACTACAGCCTCCTCCTTTGGTACCTCGCCTTGCCCAGTTACCTGTGTGATCGAGCCGTGTCGGGGGTAGTGACCTGGGTGTCGCCTGCGGGGTGGCGGGCTCTGGTGAAGACCAGACTACGCTCCCCGATATGGTCCAAGTCATCTGTCACACAGGTAGAGGATCCTCAGCCAGTTCTGTTACACCTGCCACATACTGTTCCCCCCAAATGTAATCTTGTCCACCACTGTGGCCCCTGACTATAAACCTGCTGCACCCTGTACCCTCTAAATATAACCCTGCCACACATTAATCCCCCAGAATATAACCATGCTGCACACTGTGACCTTTAACCCCTTAACGACGCAGGACGTATATTTACGTCCTGCGCCGGCTCCCGCTATATGAAGCGGGATCGCGCCGCAATCCCGCATCATATCGCGTCGTTCCGGCGCTCATGTACGGCCGGGACCTGCGGCTAATACCACACATCGCTGATCGCGGCGATGTGCGGTATTAACCCTTTAGAAGCGGCGGTCAAAGCTGACCGCCGCTTCTAAAGTGAAAGTGACCTGGCTGCTCAGTCGGGCTGTTCAGGACTGCCGCGGTGAAATTGCGGCATCCCGAACAGCTGACAGGACACCGGGAGGGCCCTTACCTGCCTCCTCGGTGTCCGATCGGCAAATGACTCCTCCGTGCCTGAGATCCAGGCAGGAGCAGTCAAGCGCCGATAACACTGATCACAGGCGTGTTAATACACGCCTGTGATCTGTGTAAAAGATCAGTGTGTGCAGTGTTATAGGTCCCTATGTGACCTATAACACAGCAAAAAAAATGTAAAAAAAAAGTGTTAATAAAGGTCATTTAACCCCTTCCCTAATAAAAGTTTGAATCACCCCCCTTTTCCCATAAAAAAAATAAAACAGTGTAAAAAAATAAAAATAAACATATGTGGTATCGCTGTGTGCGTAAATGTCCGAAATATAAAAATATATCATTAATTAAACCGCACGGTCAATGGCGTACGCGCAAAAAAATTCCAAAGTCAAAAAAAGCGCATTTTTGGTCACTTTTTAGACCATTAAAAAATGAATAAAAAGTGATCAAAAAGTCCGATCAAAACAAAAATCATACCGATAAAAACTTCAGAACACGGCGCTAAAAATGAGTCCTCATACCGCCCTGTACGCAGAAAAATGAAAAAGTTATAGGGGTCAGAAGATGACATTTTTAAACGTATACATTTTCCTGCATGTAGTTATGATTTTTTCCAGTGAAAAGTGAAAAGTGCGACAAAATCAAACCTATATAAGTAGGGTATCATTTTAACCGTATGGACCTACAGAATAATGATAAGGTGTAATTTTTACCGAAATATGCACTGCGTAGAAACGGAAGCCCCCAAAAGTTACAAAATGGCGTTTTTTCTTCGATTTTGTCGCACAATGATTTTTTTTTCCGTTTTGCCGTGCATGTTTGGGTAAAATGACTAATGTCACTGCAAAGTAGAATTGGCGACGCAAAAAATAAGCCATAATATGGATTTTTAGGTGGAAAATTGAAAGGGTTATGATTTTTAAAAGGTAAGTAGGAAAAAACGAAAGTGCAAAAACGGAAAAACCCTGAGTCCTTAAGGGGTTAAATATAACCCTGCCACATACAGTGTCCCCTGAATATAACTTTGCCACATACTGTGTTCCCTGAATATAAACCTGCCACACACTGTGGACCTTAATACAACCATATCACATAACTGTACCTGTAAATTTATTACTGCCACACACTGTGTTCCCTAAATGTAACACTGCCCCCCCATAAATCAATAATAGGTACAATGCATTCCCATAAAAATACATTTGAAAATGGAACCCTATCAATTATATAATGTGCTCATTATAAATTACGCTGTGCCCTATAAATAAATTGTACTCTGCACACCATATATTAATTATATATGGTGTCCCCATATATTTATTATACACAGTGCCTCCATATATGAATGTATAATTATACTGTGTCCCCATGTATACTCTAGGCTCTACCCCTTAAATAACTACTATTTCACCATTTGCCGAATGCAGCTAAAAAGTAAAATGTTTGTGCAATTTTAACATGCAAAAAAAAAAAACACTGCAAATCCAATGGCTCTTTGCAACTGCATGGCCTATGGGTTAGGCTCTATAGTCTATTGGGCTGCTAAGTATTATACTTGCAGCCTTTACCAGGGTGCCTTCAGCTTGTAGGGGTGTATGTAAAAAAAAAAAAAAGATGAAAAATGTTATTTATAATAGAAGTTTAATGAGAGCCCTATGCACATTGCAATTGTGCAAGCATCTATGTACGTTTTAGAATATGATCTTTTTGGTGCTGTCATTTGCCAGATCATGTTACTGAATGTTTTTTCTAAGAAGAACTACAGTGACTTTAAGGGAATATATTGAGGCTGTAAATCAAATATCTTGAAGCTGGGAAACGTACATTAGATGTTCCTCTTAGTCACCTGATGATCATTGTATGTGACATAACAGTTCTGGTTCATGGACAAAAAATGAGATTTGTAGGCACTCAACCTGAGCAAGCACTATTTATAAATAATTTTCAAAAAGTTCAAAAAGGTAGGCGCTAGTACTGTCAGAAATCACTGAAGCTCATAATAAGCAAACGGCCTGCCAATAAGTCATACAGTCTGCCACTGACCCAATGCTTGGATGGAACAAAGGTGCATGGGTACCCACAGTAAAATTATCGGAGCCTAACTAGATGAACACAGCAGTGAATGCACAATTGTGTTATGATGTTGTATAATATCCCTTTTATCTGTGCCCATTATTTGCAAGTAAAAAAACTGAACAAAATACATTGTATAAGGTAAACACCTCTAATGTAATCTTCCTACTGTAATGTACACACTTATGTATATTCTTTATCAATGTTTTATCACCATTAAATAAAGTGTGTTTATTACCCAGTAAATATACAGGAAATGGTTTGTACAGAGAAAGAACAATTTCTTGGATTTATTCTTTTTATTATAAGTCCTTAAATATAGTTGCTCATTAGATTTGTTCTGGAAAGGAAGCAAGGAAAGAGAGCATTGAGGCTGCATTCACTTGTGACATATGGGGGGGGGGGGGTGATCTACCAAAAAATAGCCATTTCACATATGTGGTTAAAGCAAACCCCTGTCACTGCAGGAGTTCACTAGTAAATCCAGCAAATGTGAGACAGCAGCGTACAACAGCCCTACAAATTTTGGCCAGCTATGAGATTTCCAATACAATTTTTGCGTGATGTTTTAAATTTGGAACAGGGGCGACCACACCCCCTTCACATATAACCCAACCACTACAAACCCATCTACTCGGCAATCGTGTTTTTAAAAAAGCTAAATTTTTGCACAAGGCTGGTGCTTGCACAAATAAATTGTGATTTCTTTTTTTTTTTTTTAGTTTTAGCCAGGCGGAGGTATGATGAATGTCCCCTAATATGACCATATTTTTGGTACAAATTTATTATGATACAGATACTGTGTAGTTTTCTAAACCCTATTCACATGTTACAGATAAATCTGCAAGGCTTCTTCAAGATTTGCAGTGGCTTTACCTTCCAATGTAACCCATGAATTTTGCCATGTATTTCATGTCATTAGTTAAGCAGTGTGGACAAGGTCTAAAGGCTCTAGTTCACAATAGACATGTGCCAGCTATCGGTGTGACCAGCCAACTATCTAACCTGTATGGGAGCCTCCCGACCTGTCACAGATGATGACTGGGCATTCTGAGTTTCAACTGTCCAATGTTTTTGCTGTTATGTAAATGGAACACCATTAGAGGAGTCTAGGAGTGGTTTATCTTCCTCTCTCCATTCAGAACACTAGAATTCTCAGCTAAATATTCATGTGAATGGCGGGATCAGGAGAGTGGTGTTTTTTGCAAATGTTCAATTGTTGAAAATGTTCAAATTTCATGCACATTAAATGCAACAGCAGTATTTGCACTGTAAACTTCCTATTTTGTTCATATAAAGTGGGGGTGAACTTAAACTCTATGGCTATGCTGTGGTTCCTGTAGGCTCTGCGTGCGTAAGGTGGGGAGGGGGTGGAGGGGGGCCTCCAAGTCTATTTTGCTTGGGGCCCCAAATTCCTTCAAACGGCCCTGTCCCCATCTTTTTATAAAACAGCCTCTGCCTGTTTTATAAAATGCTTTGCTGTCAGGCTTTTTGTATGAGTTGTGGCATCATGTAACCAGCTTTCTTCATGAAAATAATGAATCTTACCAGAGAAAACTAGGTATCCCAGAGCTTATTATCTCCCCTTGTATTCTATGCTGACTTTCATAGGAAAGAATCAAAGACCTGACGAATCCCCTTTTAACAGCACAATAAAAAAAATAAAAAAATAAACAATGTTCAAATGATTTATAATCAATATATTGCTGGGATAAAATAGAAAATCATATAGTAAATTCTAGTTTAGGTGTATTCCGTTTAAACCTAGAAATATTAAAAGGTTAATTATTGGAGCTAGAATAGACATTTTATGCCTTCAAACCATGAATAACTGCGGCGTTTCTCCATCTCCGAGGCACCTGTTTTGAAATGCCTGCTCTTCTCTGATGACAAAATGCATTCTTGCTGCCAATTTAGACAAAGGGTTTCTTACCTTTATGCTGTCAAAGCATCATTTTTATGGCTTATTTTTCACAGCTACAGCATGTTTCTATTTTTGGATTGCTAGAAAAGCTTTAAAGACATCTGTACTAGAAGAGAGTTCTGAAGATATCTTTCTGTATCACTGGCCTACACCTCGTGCTACCAGTCTGATAACCTAGAAGCCAATAGTATCAGAGAATATCAAACATCAAGCAAACCAGGCACATACAAGAAATACAAACACGACCATTCTTGGAAGACATGTACAATAAATCATGCATACTAAAATATTCATTTAATGATGCCTGCAATGTGAATGTGATTTAGTGTAAATTATTTTTACATAGTTATGACACAATTCTTAACACATAGATACTATTGCCCAGATTCATCAATGTGTCTGATTTTTGACAAATCGCAACCGATCACAGTTCATTTTTTTCAAATGAAAGCTGAGCTGCTATTAGTTTCTATCTGTCTGAGACAAAATATATAACACACATTGTACGATTAGAGGGCTACTCCGGCGGAAAACAATTTATTTTAAATCAACTGGTGCCAGAAAGTTAAACAGAATTGAAAATTACTTCTATTAAAAAATCTTAATCCTTCCAGTACTTATCAGCTGCTGTGTACTACAGAGAAAGTTCTTTTATTTTTGAATTTCTTTTCTGTCAGACCACAGTGCTCTCTGCTGCCACCTCTGTCCATGTCAGCAACTGTCCAGAGCAGGAGAGGTTTGTTATGGGGAATTGCTCCTGCACTCGACAGTTCCTTACCGAGGTGTCTGCAGAGAGCACCGTGGACAGACAGAAAAGAAATTAAAAAAGAAAACAATTTTTTCTGTAGTATACAGTAGCTGATAAGTACTGGAAGGATTAAGATTTTTTAATAGAAGTAATTTACCAATCTGTATAACTTTCTGGCACCAGTTGATTTAAAATAAATTATTTTCCACTGGAGTACCCCTTTAACCCCTTAAGGACGCAGGACGTAAATATACGTCCTGGTGCGGTGGTACTTAACGCACCAGGACGTACATTTACGTCCTAAGCATAACCGCGGGCATCGGAGCGATGCCAGTGTCATGCGCGGCTGATCCCGGCTGCTGATCGCAGCCAGGGACCCGCCGGGAATGGCCGACGCCCGCGATCTCGCGGGCGTCCTCCATTAACCCCTCAGGTGCCGGGATCAATACAGATCCCGGCATCTGCGGCAGTGCGCGATTTGAATGAATGATCGGATCGCCCGCAGCGCTGCTGCGGGGATCCGATCATTCAGAACGCCGCACGGAGGTCCCCTCTCCTTCCTCCGTGCGGCTCCCGGCGTCTCCTGCTCTGGTCTGTGATCGAGCAGACCAGAGCAGAAGATGACCGATAATACTGATCTGTTCTATGTCCTATACATAGAACAGATCAGTATTAGCAATCATGGTATTGCTATGAATAGTCCCCTATGGGGACTATTCAAGTGTAAAAAAAAATGTAAAAAATTTAAAAGTAAAAGTAAAAAAAAGGGAAAAATCCCCTCCCCCAATAAAAAAGTAAAACGTCCATTTTTTCCTATTTTACCCCCAAAAAGCGTAATTTTTTTTATAGACATATTTGGTATCGCCGCGTGCGTAAATGTCCGAACTATTAAAATAAAATGTTAATGATCCCGTACGGTTAACGGCGTGAACATTTTATTTTAAAAAAAATTATAAAAAATGTATTAAAAGTTTTTTATATGCAAATGTGGTATAAAAAAAAAGTACAGATCATGGCGCAAAAAATGAGCCCCCATACCGCCGCTTATACGGAAAAATAAAAAAGTTATAGGTCATCAAAATAAAGGGATTATAAACGTACTAATTTGGTTAAAAAGTTTTTTTAAGCGCAACAATAATATAAAAGTATGTAATAATGGGTATCATTTTGATCGTATTGACCCTCAGAATAAAGAACACATGTCATTTTTACCTTAAATTGTACGGCGTGAAAACGAAACCTTCCAAAATTAGCAAAATTGCGTTTTTCGTTTTAATTTCCCCACAAAAATAGTGTTTTTTGGTTGCGCCATACATTTTATGGCATAATGAGTTATGTCATTACAAAGGACAACTGGTCGCGCAAAAAACAAGCCCTCATACTAGTCTGTGGATGAAAATATAAAAGAGTTATGATTTTTAGAAGGCGAGGAGGAAAAAATGAAAACGTAAAAATTAAATTGTCTGAGTCCTTAAGGCCAAAATGGGCTGAGTCCTTAAGGGGTTAAAGAGGTTGTCCAGTGAACAGAAAAAGGTCTCAACTGTCCTGTTCCCCAGCGTTCCCCAGGAGGCAGGGCTAGTTACAATCATTGTGTGTGTGTAAACCATGCCCACACACAATGTCCAAAAGCTACATGATATTGCCAAAGTTGTGGCGACATCATGTATCTATTGATAATATACCAACAAGAGTATTGCCACACCAGAAAAAAAAATACTAAAAGTACCGGTGCGTCAAAATCGTAATCCAGAGTTTAATAATCATAAAAATAGAATGAAAGCAAGGGAAAAAAGCATACAACCGCAAGTATACATGTAAAAGACTAGGCCAGAACAGGTCCTTTTACCTCCAAGACTTTTGGCTCAATCTAGTGCAGTTTGGTCACTAAACTTTTATATTGGATCTCACTTGAGCACCTTATATGTGCAATTGTTTATATCTATGTAACATACAGGTTATTTAGCTTTCTTTATTGCACTTACTACCTAGCACTTTAGTAGCAGTGATAATTGTCACTAATTATACCTATTATGAGTCCAGTATTTAAACTGTGCTGGTATTGAACTGACTTACTCACTATTATTGGGGTATTTATGAAAATGGTGTTGTTTTTTTTTAGCCCTGCCATTATTGTGGTTTCTAGAGAGGGTCATATAGCTTATACTTGCTATATCCATGTGTTGGTGTGTTTTTAATAGTTATTTTTGTATGGTATTTGGATAGGGGATATGATGTCTTTGGGCGGACCACCCATTTAAATAAGTAAACCTTAACCTCAAGATTAGTGACAGATGTATACTTGCTAGTCAATAGTAAGTCAAGAATAAACCTTTACTTTAAAGGGGTATTCCAGGCAAAAACATTTTATCCCATATCCAAAGGATAGGCCTTTAAAGGTGAGATCTCACATAATGGAAGCCACACAGTAAAGATGCAGCCAGGATGCAGTTGAAAATTATGTGGACATGCTTTATGGTGATTATTTCTATTGATTGTTAATGGTTGTGTGGATTTGTGCATGTTTTACCTGTAAAATCGTGCAACCATAGAGTCTTTTCATGATTTTGCAGGTACAAATTCGTTACTTTCTGGCATGGCCCTTAATAGTCAATTATAAAATCACATTGAACAGTAGCTCAGATTTACTATTCCCATCCCGACAGTTTAGTGTCAGCTTTTTCAACACAATTTTGGGACACTTTTCAAGAAGAAACCTTGAACAACCAGACAAATTGCATTTTTAACCCTACACAAAAATGCTGTAAGTGGTCAGACACATCCAATAGAATAGGTGTATGGGGGTCTTTTTGTATTGTAAGCTTTTTGCTATCGGCTTGCTCAAACCCAACTTGAGCAGAATGCCACAAATTGCGCCATATTAGTAAATCTTATGATAATAAATAAATAAATAATGGGTAATTAAAATAAAATCTAAATATGGAAAGAGCCAAAAGTAAATCTGAGCCAGTATGTTGGTATAGTTTTCAATTATACTGCATACACATCTTGACCACATCACTTTCACTACCCTTAGAGTGAGCTCCCATGTTGTAGCTGCTGCATGCAGATGAAGCCATGCTGACATGCAATGTCCAATGGTTGCTTAGTTTTGTCAGTAAGACTGTGGTATTAAAGGCAAAATCCACTATTTGGCTAATGACCACTGCATAAGGATGATGTTTTGTCTGCTTGTGGCAAACACAAAGTAAGAACTGAACCTTTCTCCACCGTATAGATTTTTGCTTCTGTCACCAATTTGCTTTTAGAAAATGATAATATTCCATGTGATGTACTGATTTTTTACTGTCCACAAATGCAAATACACACTGCACTTATTCACACATACATACTGGAAAACTTGACACCTTTATCTTGGACTTTATATCTATGAGATGGTGTGAAGAGTGACCCCTAGGACACCCATCAAATGCTAAAATTGGGGATCTATGTCCCTGTTTAATGGTGGAGGTGGCGCATGGGTGCTGCTGTTAATTTAAACTCTATAGGGCTAACACAGATATCCAAGAGTGACGACCTGCTAAGCCAATTTCTGCTTGACACAGGGGACTTTTAAAAGTTTGAAGAGTAACTAACAAAACTCTTTCATTTTCCTGTGTCTTCCCACATTGCTCCCCTATATCATTTTTTTAAAAAGCGTCAAAAGTTGGAACATAAAAATTCCTCATATATCTGCACAATGAAAATAAGAAGTTAACCTCTTAAAGGGTTACTCCGCTACCCAGCATCTGGAACATTGAGTTCCAAATGTTGTGTGCGGGCTTCCGTGTTCTCGCCCGCCCAATGCAAGTCTATGGGAGGGGGCGTGACGGTCGTCGCGCCCCCTTCCCATATACTTTTATTGAGGGGGCAGGCCATGACATCACGAAGGGGCGGGCATGAACACGGATGCCCGCACACAGCCTTCGGAATTCAATGTTCTGGACGCTGGGGAGCTGAGTAACCCTTTAAAGGATGCAGCTCATTTTCCTTTTTGCAATAACTCTTTCAGTTTAGATCTACAGAAGGCTTCTTTTGGGAGACTAGCTGCAATTTGAAATGGGCAACCATTATTTTACCATAAAACCCTTAAAAAAACTTTTGGGAAGTTTAATTTTTGCACTGTTCACTGTGTGGTAAAACCTGTTAACTTTATTTTGTAGGCCAGTAGGATTACAGTGATATCCAATGATATATTTTACTACTTACTACTTCAACTTATGTTAACAAAAAATGCCATGTCAGGGCTTGTTTTTGCTTGGTGAGCTGTAGTTTTTATTGGTACCATTTTGGGATAGATGTAACTTCTTGATCATTTGTAAAACCAAGTTTTGTGGGATAAGAGATGACAAAAAACCTCAATGCTGGCATTCTGGCAGATTGTAATAGGAGATATAACATGGCAGCCATTGAGGCCCTCAGAAGGCTCCTGACTTCCTCACAGTTGCATTGCAAGAGGGATGATCTGACATATGACAGGAACAGCACCTGTCAAATAACCGCTTAGAGGTTGTGGCTGCTATTGTGTGGGATCTAGGAGGTTGAATGTCATTTCCAATACTGGTCGCCGATGCTGAGTGTCCAGGTGTGTTTGGAGTTCAGCTCCAGAGCTTGCTCCATAATCTCTGAGGATGCAACTGCTGTTTTAAGAAGCTAAATCAACAATCCAAAAGAAGAACTTTTTCTATCACAAAGCATTTTGAAAGGGTTAATCTAATAATTTTTGGCCAAAACCTGTGCCTTTGACAAATAGATGGCGTTCCCAGAATCACTTTATTTTTACTTGAAATGTTTTGCATGTAATGGTTGATGACAAAATTACTTATGCGGCATGCAATATTACTAAGAGAGTATTTTAATTCACATCTATAAATCTCTAAATGATTTTAGATACCACTTAATGCCTTCCAGTTGACATAACAAATGAAGCTGCTTGAAATTTATTTGCAGTTCTGTAATAAACGTCAGCAGACTACTTTGGAACAGTTACAAAAGGTGACAAATTGCTGCTAATCGGTGTTTGACATCTGTGTTCTTTACATTACAAGACGCATAAGGCTGCACCTAGACAACCATGACCCATAGTTCTGCATATGAACTACTTATAGTGTGATATGTTGTGTAAAGAACAATGCTGTCATAATGATGCCGTATGGGACTTTATTATGAGGTTCACCTTATTTTGAAAACCAATAAAGTATTTCAGAAAATATTTCTTTAAAGAGTTTGTAAGAGTCTGCTTCCGTGACAGTTTTAAATATGGTCTTGCACTTTATGCCCTATTAAAATAACTTTAGAGGCAGTATAAGCTAGAATGCTCCTAGCATGTATGTAAAAAATATCCATGCAACTCTATTCATATGACAGATGCCAAAAGACTATCCTTTTTGCATTTGTCAGGCTGGCATATGGCAGCATATGTGTTTTTTGCTACTAGTAGATAATGTTATTCTATAAAGAAGAATCCCGTTAAAATCAAATACAGCATTGTATACATTTTTTAACATCAAAGCCTACAAGCAGTGTATACCATTGTATACCTATGCCGCCTATTTTTATGACATGCTAGAAATTTCATATGGCTTTTTTTGTGACTGCTGTCACTCGCCTAAAAGAACTTTGCTTAGAAAATACACCGATGGATTATCCAAGAAAATAGGCCATCAATGTATGACAGGTAAAATGGCTTATTGACTTAAACGGGGCTGAGATGCAGAACCAGGTACAGCCACATACAGTATACGAAAACATGTAGTGGATAAACATTGAAGAGGCTGCAGTGTTCCTTAAAACACTGTGTGTCTTCACATTGTTCGTCTATCCTAAGTGTTACTATCATTTACATTAACTTTTGACATGGCACACAGAAATCAAAAGTTAAGATTTGCCAGGATATCAGTGACCCCTCCTCTGATCCCTTGTTATAGTTAGGGGAAGCGCATAGCAGCCCACTTCACTCCCTGGCTTGCTGCACAGTCCGACCGATTAAAGCAGACTAAAATGGAGCCCAAATCTTGAAATCAGTGCCGAACCGAACAGTTTAATGGGCAGCCACAAGCTTCACCCAGCTATAACTAACAATCGGAGGGGGTCTCAGTGCAGAGACCCTGATCAATCTTAAAGGGGAACTTAAAAGAGGTTTATTCACAGTAAACCCAATACACAGGGCTATAATGTATGTGAATCACAAATTAAAATGATGTATCACCCTCGGTCCCTCATAGCCTCCGTTATCACTGCTTTCAGTCTCTGCCATGCTCAAACTTCTGGTGCTGGGGACACAGCTGCAGTCAATGATTGGCAGAGAAGAAATGTCTTGTGCCAACCCTACACCTGGTCTCCAGTGAACTTCACTTTCTGTTGCTTGGGGCCAATACTGCTTAGCCAATCATTGTCTGTGGCAGTGTCCTGCCACAGCCAGTGATTGGCCGAGAGGCCCTCCTGACAGATTGGACCTCAGCATCAGGAAGTGGAGCACTGCAGAGGCCTGGAGCAGTGGTAACTGAGGCTATGGGAGACCAAGGGAGGTAAGTATAGGGGTTTTTGTTTGTTTGTTTAAGCAGACAGCTTGGCCATGTTTTTTGTAAAACACTTTTTGCCAGACAATCCCTTTAAATATTTTCTAAAAGCTGCATAACAAGGGCTGGATATTGTCCTCTCTGCAGTTTTATGCCTACTGATGGTTCACTGGCTTGTTATTTTCTCCTTACACAGACCTAATCATTGTTTTGTAGATCATCTCTCTGTTATTGCTGACCGTTTGGACCGTTTTCTGGAAAGCCATATAGCCATATGGTGTGCCATATCTAATTTGTAATAGTGAAAGAAAACATCCATAATTATTGGCTCAATATTATATAATTATACAGCTAACCATAAAATGGCAGCTTCCATCTACAGCACTTATTCATATATGCTGTGGTAGAATCTTAGGCGAACCAAATGTATGTGGTGATATTCCAAGGAAGAAATGGAATCAATTCCGGATGGATAATACAAAGAAAAACAATCTGTTTGGTAAACTTTATTCTCTGAACCAACAAATAGCCTGATCTGAAGTAAATGTATTTAACTAAGTACAGTACAACTTACTTATTGTGCCATTGGGAAAAGCCAACTATGTAATTAATAAACACAAAAGTATTCATAAAATATAATATTGTCAACACTTGCATTCTTTAAATTCATATGGAGCTCCAGTGTGTCTGCCTCTTAAGTGGGCTGAACAACTATTCAAACACATTGCTTCAAAATAAGTCTCATGGGAACAAACACATGCATAGTTCTCACTAATGAAATACATAAAACCAAACAATTCTCCCAAAACAACCAGAAAAGCCCTTGTGTCACTTTCATAAGAATAAGTAATATCTACTATTTGCAATGTTCAAAGATTGTAAAAAGACATATAGCCAAACCAGCAGATGCCCGCTGCTAGACAGAAATTGGAGAACGCTCTGATGTCCATCATTTAACTCCTTACACAGCTTTGTAGGTGGAAAATTAAAAAGTTATAGGGGCCATAACTTGGCATTTTCAGGTTTAATTTTTTTTTATCATAAAATGAGACATAAATTATTTAAGTTTGTATCATTGGAATCATGTAGATGCATAGAATAAAGTTAGTGTGTCAGTTTTGGGAAGATAATCGTTTTTATCAGAACAATTCTTTCAGCCATGTTCATGCGCAGTGTTTTGCATATTTTAATTTTATTTCTTACTTTCTGTCTCAATGGAGCAATATTCAACTGAGCAAAATCTTCTATATTTCTAGATATTTTAATTCCTAAGTAATCTAGGGCCTTGTTTTCTTGTAACACATGTATCTCTCCCTGAACGCCCTGGCTATCTCCTGACAACATTAATAGCCCCGATTTCTTCCAGTTAAGACCGAAGTATTTACCAAAGTCCTTAATCAAATCAATGATACTAAATTGTTTTTCTTTCGGATCTGTCACAAATAGTACCACGTCATCCACATAGAGCAGTGTTTTCTCCTGCTCTCCCTCCACACCAAACCCATCAAACAGCCTAGAGCCCCTAATTAGCTGTGCAAGAGGTTCAATGAAGAGAGAGAAGAGGAGCGGTGACAGGGGGGGGGGGGCAGCCCTGCCTAGTTCCTCTCTGTAACAGCACTACCTCCTGAGAGATAACATTGTTAATATTTATGTTGGCTCTAAGGGATTTATACAAAGCCTTTAACCCTGTAAAAAATATTCACCGAGATTCATGTGCTCCACTATTTTAAGGAGAAAGCCCCACTCCACCCTGTCAAACGCCTTTTGGGCATCAAGAGGCAGGATGGAGCTGGGACCCCCCTCACTCTGTACCTGCATATTTAGGAAAACCATTCTTTTTTTTATATTTTTATAGATATTTCTTCCCTTCATGAATCCCTTTTGTTCCTTCCCTATTAATTTATCAATCACTTGTTGCAAGCGCCTAGCCCATATTTTAGCTAGAATTTTCTGATCTGTATTTAGGAGCGATATTGGCCTAAAGTCGTCCATTACACCACTTTCCCTACCTTTCTTAGGAATCAGTACAATAATGGTCTCAGCCATAGTTGAGGATAACTCCACCCTACTCAAGGATTCATTATACACCTCTAACAGACATGGCAGTAGCGAATCACTAAAACATTTATAGACTTCAAAAACCAGGCCATCCGACCCCGGGACAGAGTTATGTGAAAAGCATTTCAGAGCTAGTTCCAATTCAGCTACACTAATCTTTTCCCCCATCTTATTATTTTCCTCCTCATTAATCCTACGGAGCCCAGTCTCATCCAGAAATGTATCAATTTCCCCCTCTGACACATAACTTTCCCTGGAGTATATAACTCCTGAAAAAATTGAACTGCTACATTTGTTATTTCCTCCTGTTTCGTACATTCTCTTCCATCATTATCTTTTATCCCAACAATATTTTTTTTTCCCTTTCTGGTTAATAATCCCCAAAAAAGTCTTGTTTAGTTTACCTGTTTCCACATAATGTCTTTGTTTCTTTAAAAAAAATGGTGTGTTGAGCCTTTTCTAAAGCGATTTTACTGTACATGTCTTGCACCTGTTTTAACTGACCCCAGTTCTCTGTGGTAGGGTTATTTTCGTTTGTACTTTCGGCTACAGCTATTTTTTCCATTATGTCCTTCTCCTTACATTTCTTTTTAGTTTTACCGTATGATAAACTCCCCCAAAAATATTGCCCCACAAAATTGTGAAATTCCATTTTGTTTTCAATTTCGACCTACATATATATATATATATATATATATATATATATATATATATATATGTATATATATATATATATATAATTTTTTTTTTTTTTTTTGTGCTTCATTATACATAAGATAAAATATAGGGGGCAAGAACAACTTGTCCCACAAAAAAAAATTCCCTAGAACAAGGGGGGTTGGATCATGGGGAGAATGAAGGGATTCATATATTTAATGAAAAGGTATTAAAGTGCCATTTTCCTAGCTTGATTCTTTGATCCCATATTTGCTTGCCCAGCTGGCTAAAAGAAATATGGCTGCATGTTTATTGACACAGATGGTTATAAACAGGGGCTCAACCTATCTCTAGGCCTCAAGGATCAGCCATGCTTTTCCTTGAGGAGAGCACCAAATGGAATGCACACTGGGATTTTTTAGAAAATGGATATGAGAATTAGTCATGCTCCAGAAGGGGATAGGTGGCACCAGAGAGCAAACTCTTTTGCTACTGTAAAAGAGCTACTTTGCAAATTCCGACTGGGAATGGGGCCTCCACTGAACCATACCAAGTGTCAGTGTTAGACACTGTAAGGCTATGATCACTTGTGAGAATTTCTGTGCAGCAGAGTCCCAGAGTGAATTCAATGGGATTCTGCTGCTCTGTGCACGTAGCAGAATTTCCATGCCCGATGTTCCTGGCAAGAAAATTTCAATTCTGGTGTCCACAGAATGAATGGACATATCCATTCTTTCTGCGGACTCTGCAAGGAATGCATTGCCGTCTATGAAATGGCGCTTTCCCATGCGGTATGTCGTGCCAGCAGCTGCAGTCTGCAGAATATCCAAACAGAGATTTTCCGTGCGGACATTCTGACATCTGAACATAGCCTATAAGTAATTGTAAGTTTTATTGTGATAAGAATGTTTGAAAAGTAGGAGTTTAGTTAAAAATGCTATATTACCTAAATTGCCAGGATTACACCGTTTTATAAACTATAATCTCTTTTCATGTAGAATTCGAGTAATTCAGTTTATTGTTGCAATGTAACCAAAAGAAGAAAGAAAGAGGTCTACTCACCATAATCCTTCTTCAAACTTTATTCCAGCAGTAAATACTCACATAACAAGAGTGAGGGAAAGGGGTGATAATGGGGGGGGGGGGTTACAGACAGGTGACAAGCTCCGTTTCATACTTAACAAGTGCTTCTTCCGGACATACAGATCTGTATGGCCAGAAGACGCACTTGTTAAGTGCGAAAGGGAGTTTGTCCCCTATATGTACCCCCCGGTAGCACGCCTCTCCCCCATTCTTGTTATATGAGTATTTACTGCTGGAATAAAGTTTGAAGACTATTTATGGTGAGTGGCCGGCTTTCTTTCATCTTTTGGTTACATTGTTTCATGAACACTACCTGCAGCCAAAGTACCGCCATTACTCACCTGCCCGAGCCCCAGAACCAGACCTCCTGATAAGACTGATGTGTCTCCTTGTTGACTTGCTATCAGTTTATTGTTAATTCAAACTGGATTTTGATGTCTTATGTAAGTTACTGTGTCCCTTGTACATTTTACAACATGATTTTACAGCCTAAGATAGAACACACACTATAAATATTTGATGGCTGTCCTGAAGCACCCCAGTCTGCCAGCAAAATAAAGTGCTTGACAAACACCAGTTTGCGCATCTTTATTTTCATATGGAAAATGATAATCAGGTTGTTCTAATAAAAATATAAATTGATGCTGCAACAGCAATGACATATAGAAAAAGCAGCAGTGGAAATATCTATAAATCAGAAATAATCATAAATAATTAAATACATTCATGTCTCCCCCTGACATGGCTTATACATTGCAGAAATCTAAAGTGTCAGAACCAGAACATAAAATACACTTTAAACTTATAAAACCAAAGTGAGCCATGTACAACCTCTGTTAAAAAATAAATAAATCAGGGAAACATATCAGCAATTTCATAGCAACAGCATAACACAATGTAACTACCAGTTAAAACTGGGTGTTGAATGTAACAAGGTATTTAGCCTATATATAGTACTGCTAACCTGCTGATAGACTCACCGCAGTCGACTGGAACTCGGGAGGAAGTTAATCCGCTGGACCAACTACAGTAGTCTGGAACAGGATGGGTAGTAGATCCGCTGGACCTGTGTGGCAGATGATGCGGGCCTTGTCAGGGAGCGGAGTCTAAGGTGCCGCTGGTTTTCAACAGAGCCCGCTGCAAAGCTGGATGGTCTTGCTGCGGCAGGCGGCACCCAGGTCGCTACCTCTGGCACGACTCAACCACACAGGCAGCGGAGGTGATGCAAGGTACAGAAGGGATGAGACAGGACGTAGTCTGGATAGCAGCAGGTCAGGGCAGGCAGCACAGGAGCATAAACAGGAACGTAACAGAAGTTCAGTAGGCAGGCGGCAAGGTACACGGTCAGGTCACGGAATGCAAGGTCTGGTACACGGCAAGGAAACACAGAATAACACTTTCACTAAGGCAATGGGGCAAACAAAGATCCGGTAGGGGTATTTGGGAGGTGCAGAAACTTATAAGTGTGACTCAGGTGCAAACCATAATTACGGGCGCACTGGCCCTTTAAATCTAAGAGCTCCGGCGCATGCGTGCCCTAGGAGGCAGAGGCATGCGCGCCGGAGCTGAGTGGAAGCAGCAGAGGACTGAGGTGAGAGACGGGCTGGGATTTGCATGCAGGCGCGTCCCGCGATGCGAATCCCAGCCCCGCCGGCTGAGGAAGAGAGGGGACAAAGCGTTCACGGCTAGAGTGAGTGGCCGGAGAGCAAGTTGTCACACCTAACTCTATCTTGTTCATTTAAACAGCCCTAAAAAATAAACATAAAAACTTTATTTCAGGGAAGTTTAAGAAAAAACACAAAACTGCTAGAAATTGAAAGATAAATATATAAGAAAGGGGATAAAGAAGAACAGGAAATGGCATGTTGATGTGTAATTGTAAGATAGAAAATCCAGCCATCAACATTCATTACTAATTTAACCCCTTAAGGACCAGGTCAATTATCTGACCACTGTCACTTTAAAAATAAAATATTTTTTTTCACTAAAGTGCACTTTTTTCCCCAAATTTACCATTTTTATAAAGGGTAATGGGAGAAAATGCCCCACAAAATTTGTAACCCCATCTCTTTTGAGTATGGAAATACCCCATGTTAGGACGTAAAATGCTCTGCGGGCGAACTACAATGCTCAGAAGAGAAGGAGTCACATTTGGCTTTTGGAAAGCAAATTTTGCTGTAATGGTTTTTGGGGAGCATGTCCCATTTAGGAAGCCCCTATGGTGCCAGAACAGCAAAAAAAAAAAAAAAAACACAATGCATATGATTTTGGAAACTACACCCCTCAAGGAACATAACAAGGGGTATAGTGAGCCTTAACACCTCACATGTATTTCACGACTTTTTGCTAAAGTTGGATGTGTAAATGAAAAAAAATGCAGTTTTTTCCCCAAATTTTACATTTTTATAAGGGGTAATAGGAGAAAATTACCCCCAAAATTTGTAACCTCATTTCATATGAGGGAATATGTGCGTATACAAAGCCCCCCCGTGGTGCCAGAACAGTGGACCCCCCCCCACATGTGACCCCATTTTGGAAACTACACCCCCCACAGAATTTATTAGGAGTGCATTAATTATTTACACCCCACTGGCATTTGACAGATCTTTGGAACAGTGGGCGGAGCAAATGAAAATTAAATGTTTTCATTTTCACGGACCACTGTTCCAAAAATCTGTCAGACACCTGTGGGGTGTAAATGCTCACTGCATCCCTTAATACATTACATGAGGGGTGTAGTTTCCAAAATGGGGTCACATGCCACACAGGTCCAGCGGATCTACTACCCATCCTGTTCCAGACTACTGTAGTTGGTCCAGCGGATTAACTTCCTCCCGAGTTCCAGTCGACTGCGGTGAGTCTATCAGCAGGTTAGCAGTACTATATATAGGCTAAATACCTTGTTACATTCAACACCCAGTGTTAACTGGTAGTTACATTGTGTTATGCTGTTGCTATGAAATTGCTGATATGTTTCCCTGATTTATTTATTTTTTAACAGAGGTTGTACATGGCTCACTTTGGTTTTATAAGTTTGAAGTGTATTTTATGTTCTGGTTCTGACACTTTGGATTTCTGCAATGTATAAGCCATGTCAGGAGGAGACATGAATGTATTTAATTATTTATGATTATTTCTGATTTATATTACTAAATATTGTATGTATAGATATTTCAACTGCTGCTTTTTCTATGGCATTGCTGTTGCAGCATCAATTTATACTTTTATTAGAACAACCTGATTATCATTTTCCATATGAAAATAAAGATGCACAAACTGCTGTTTGTCAAGCACTTTATTTTGCTGGCAGACTGGGGTGCTTCAGGACAGCCATCAAATATTTATAGTATGTGTTCTGGCACTATGGGAGCTTTGTAAACACACATGGCCTTCATTTCCGGACAAATTTTCTCTTCAAAAGCCCAATGGCACTCCTTCTCTTCTGAGCATTGTAGTGCACCAGCAGAGCACTTTGAATCCACATATGGGGTATGTTCTTACTCAGAAGACATGGGGTTACAAATTTTGGGGGGCTTTTTTCCTATTTTCCCTTGTGAAAAGGGATTTCAGAGAAAAAAAAATGTTTTTCATGTTCCCATCCAACTTTAACAAAAATTAGTCAAACACCTGTGGGGTGTTAAGGCTCATTATACCCCTTGTTACGTTCCGTGAGGGGTGTCGTTTCCAAAATGGGGTCACATGTGGGTATTTATTTTTTTGCATTTATGTCAGAACCGCTGTAAAATCAGCAACCCCTGTGCAAATCACCAATTTAGCCCTCAAATGTACATAGTTTACTCTCACTCCTGAGCCTTGTTGTGCACCCGCAGAGCATTTTACACCCACATATGGGGTATTTACGTACTCAGGAGAAATTGCGTTACAAACTTTGGAGGTCTTTTTTTCCTTTTACCTCTTGTGAAAATAAAAAGTATGGGGGCAACACCAGCATGTTAGTGTGCATTTTTTTTACACTAACAGGCTGGTGTAGCCCCCAACTTTTCCCTTTCATAAGGGGTAAAAGGAGAAAAAGTCCCCCAAAATTTGTAGTGCAATTTCTCCCGAGTGCGGAAATACCCCATATGTGGCCCTAAACTGTTTCCTTGAAATACGACAGGGCAATGTACCATGCGCATTTGAGGACTAAATTAGGGATTGCATGGACATAGGGATATTCTAGTGATTCAGTGATTCCCAAACAGGGTGCCTCCAGATGTTGCGAAACTCCCAGCATACCTGGACAGTCAGTGGCTGTCCGGAAATGCTGGGAGTTGTTGTTTTGCAACAGCTGGAGGCTCCGTTTTGGAAACACTTCCATACAATAAGATTTTCCTTTTTATTGGGGGGGGGGGCAGTGTATGGGGGTGTATATGTAGTGTATTACCCTATATTATGTGTTAGTGTAGTGTTTTTAGGATACATTCACATGGGCGGAGGTTTCCAGTGAGTTTCCCGCTAGGAATTTGCGCTGCGGCGAAAAATTTGCAGCAGCTTATACTTGAAGCAGGAAACTTACTGTAAACCTACCCATGTGAATGTACCCTGTACATTCACATGGGGGGGGGCAAACCTCCAGCTGTTTCAAAATTATAAATCCCAGCATGTACCGACAGACCATGCATGCTGGGGGTTGTACTTTTGAAACAGCTGGAGGCACACTGGTTGGAAAATCTTCACTTAGGTTCTATTACCTAACTCAATATTTTCCAACCAGTGTGCCTTCAGCTGTTGCAAAACTACAACTCCCAGCATGCACTGATCGCCGAAGGGCATGCTGGGAGATGCAGTTATGCAACAGCTGGAGGTATGCAACTACAACTCCCAGCATGCCGAGACAGATGTTTGCTTTTTGGGCATGCTGGGATTTGCAGTTTTACAACATCTGAAGGGCTACAGTTTAGAGACCACTGCACAGTGATCTCCAAACTGTGGCCCTCCAGATGTTGCAAAACTATAAATCCCAGCATGCCCAGACAGCAAACTGCTGTTTGGGCATGCTAGGAGTTGTAGTTTTGCAAGATCTAGAGGGCTACAGTTTAGAGATCACTGTACAGTGGTCTCAAACGGTAGCCCTCCACATGTTGCTAGGCAACTCGCCAGCTTCCATAGGATCCAGGGAGCCAGCCGCACGTCATCGCCACCTGCCGATCTCCTCTGCTGATCTCCGCCAGCTGCCTTCGCCGATGGGTAAGTGGACCTTCGGCGCCCATCCTCTGTCGGTTTCCCCATTCTGCCCCGCCTATTGTGGGTGGGCAGAATGGGGAAACCGAAAGTTAACTCCCCCGACCCCGAGCTGCTGTTGGTCGTCGCTTCTAGACGACCAATAGCAGGGATAGGAGGGGTGGCACCCCTGCCACCTCACTCTTATCCCTTCAGGGGGATGGTTGGTGTCTTGGACAACACCGATCCCCCTTATTTTCCTGGTCACCATAGACCCATATGACCCGCCATCGGCGCAAATCGCCGATGTGAGTTCTGATGACCCCCCTTGGCAGTCAAATATCAGCAGTCACCCCAGTCCTGGTCCCCGCCCGACGCTCGGCGGGAACCGAAATTCCCACAGGCGTACAGGTACGCCCTTGGTCCTTAAGTACCAGGGAGCAAAGGCGTGCCTGTACGCCCTTGGTCCTTATGTGGTTAAGGGATAAGTAAGGAATATCATATTAATTGGGATACTACTACTCTTATCTCAATTATCATATTAATCGGGATACTACTACTCTTATCTCAATTATCATATTAATTGGGATACTACTACTCTTATCTCAATTATTACTAAAATAGGAAAATCTAGCAGCTTATCCATAATGGAGAAAGTTGTATTGGGCCAGCCATGAATGTTGCTGGTTTCTATGGAAGTTATGGAAACAGTCGAGAATTGGACCTATCAATTAAACTTAAAAGAGTAGTCTGAAAACAACTATTTGCTTAATGCCCCTGGGTGCTGTTACAAATGAAAAATAAACTATACTCACCTGCTCCGTTTCCCCACCTTTGCCATTCCGATCCCCAGTGCTCTCTGCTTCTTCCTGCTTTTGATGACGCAGGGACTGCCCATGCAGCCAATTCCTAGGCATAGCCTTCGCCCACCTCAGCCCATGACTAGCTGAGCAGAAAGAAGCTGAGAGCCTTGGGAACTATGGGGATCAGAACGGATTAGTATGGGTTATTTGTTATTTTGGTCATTTGGTCAGCACTGAGGGTCATTTATAAATAAGAGGAAAAATTACTTTCCAGCTGTTATTAGTATTACTCCACATGAATATGGGATGGGAGGGAAACTACATGATATGTTACCACAATCCTCATCCTAGGAGATGAATGGCCAGGACTTCTTTTGCAATACCTCTTCACATTGAAAACAATTGGAACATGACCATTGGTCTATTAAATTTCTCCCTTCCTTGCTAATGTCTGTGGAAATGTGGTGTAATGTGCAGCCCTCACCATCACTTTTTGTGGAAGGAAGATGAGGGTCATCTTTATCTATTATTATCTCCTATTCTCCTACCCTGCCGTGAATGTCTATTAATAACACATTAATGTGCTGATTCTTCATCCATTTTTCTATTCGTACAGTAGCTTATTCCACGCTACCCTGTGTATTGGAATTTTCTTGCTCTGTCCAGCTTTATAATGAGTATTTTGCAATCTATTATTACATGTTGTTTCATAAGGAAAATATAATGGACTGTTATTCAGGGCACAAATGTTCCATCAGAAGCTATTTTTCGGAATAGATTTACAGAGGTGGAAGCGGCACTGTTTCTAAATTAGTTATATAATTTCCTCATTGCAGTGTTTTGTTATCAGATTTCTTAATGAGGCTGAAGGCATAAGCACTGAGTGATGTATCTGTCTCTTTCTGCTACACGAGCACTGACTTCTTGACTCAGTCAATTACTTACACTATAACACTAAATGAAATAGTGAAGGCTGAAATTGTGCCTCTGGGCTCCAGAGCACCAGGAGATTAATATTAATTTTTCATTAAAATGCCAGACAGTTCGTCAAATTACCAACATCACAAATAAAAGATTATTTTGCTTGCAAATTGAAGAGGAGATGATTTTGCTCTCTACCACTGAAAACATGTACATTGATTTGTTGATATCATGCTATCTAATAATATCTTGTAAACATAATTGATGGCAATGCAATTAACGCCAGTACATTTGATTCACAATCCTTTATTTGAATATAATTTAGGGTGCAATGTATCTGTAAGAATGGCCAAGTTGGGGACACAGTGGTTAACCCATGTAAGCCGATTATGAAGGAGATGGAGGCACAAGATCCTTTACTCAAGGAAGCTTTGGTCAACTGAGGTGCTTAAAGGGGTATTCGAGTGCTAGTCAAGTGGTACTATACTGCTTCTCATAAGAAGCAATATCTCTCTTATGTACGTGTAATTTTGGTTCCTAGCAGTCACGCATCTTCATTCAAAGTTGATGTCTCTAACCAGCGTGACTACAGCTGTTAAAAAACTACAACTCCCGATGTTGGGATAAGAGTTGGGGTTTTGCAACAGCTAGAGGTACACTAGTTGGGAAACACTTCTATGTAGTCAGTTACACAACTAAATCTCTACCCAACCCACTTCACAGTACTTACTCTCTACAGTCAGAGATTTCATTTACTAATAGGTACAGTTACAGTCTCTTGGTGCTGCAACTATCACCATTGAATCACTGGTGCCTAGCCACACACAGGAATGCTCACCTCTCAAGCAGTTCACTTCTTAAAGGGTGCCAGAAAGTTAAACAGATTTGTAAATTACTTCTATTAAAAAATCTTAACCCTTCCAGTACTAGCTGCTGTATGCTCCAGAGGAAGTTGTATAGTTCTTTTAGGTTTCATCACTGTGCTCTCTGCTGACACCTCTGCCCATTTCAGGTACTGTCGAGAGCAGGAGAGGTTTGCTATGGGGATTTACTCTGGACAGTTCCCGCACAGACAGAGGTGGCAGCAGAGAGCAATGTGGTCTGCCTGCAAATAATTATTGCTTCCTCCGGAGCATACTGCAGCTGATACAGTAAGTACTGGAAGGATTAAGATTTTTAAATAGAAGTAATTTACAAATCTGTTTAACTTTTATAAACCAGTTAATTTGAAAAAAAAAATGTGTTTCTTACTGGAGCACCCCTTGAAATCGTCAGCTCACCTGTTTTATATTAGCATTGGAATCCACCTATGGACAGGTCCCCTGGCACCCAAAAGAAACCAATTACAGTTTAACAAAGGGCTCCTCATACTAGTTCCTGCTCCTTATCTCACACCCACATGGCCATACTTTCCCATCACCAAAATGCTAGGAACATTTAGAGAACACAGTAACACAAGATAACATATATGCTTCTTTTTCCTAAAATTAGGGTTATTTTACTTCCTGTGGATTACCATTGTAGGATTATGGGTTGAACTGTATGGATGGATGAATGTCTTTTTCAGCCTTAAAAAACTATGAAGGAGATTAATCAAGCTCCGTAGATTTGTTTTGCATAAAAAAGTCGCACGTACTTGCGCACGTGCGACTTTTCTATACATGCTGCGACTTTTAGATTTTTGCTTATTCCAAAGCACATTTCTGAAATCTGCTCACATATTTACTTTGCAGTGGTCATGTGTTTATCAAACGCGATAGTCGCAATTTATGACAGCATTTAAAAGTCTCATATGTATTCCAGGTCCAACCTGGCTTACAGTAAGTGCATACGTCCGCAGAAAAGGACATTGACACCCACTTTAACAACTGTTCTTGTTCTGCATCATAAAACAAAGCTACTACATTAATGTTAATGTTAATTATAAAAAAAAATAATTATATAACTAATAACTCTATTAATTTTAAGGTTGAAAATACACACTGCACACCTTGTTAATTTTAGGACACGTATATGCTGGCGTACCCACAACATTTTTCAATTAATGTTGTGTTAAAATAGAATAAGGCAAAAAATAATTGTGTAAGAATTTTTACAGACTATGTAAATAACCCATATGTGGCACTAAAATTTTTCCTTAAAAAAAACAGAAACATCCATAGTAATACAGATTTATGCACATTTTGGGGTGGGTAAAGTACCGAGCCATTTATTATAATTTTTTTTTTGTGGCTTCACTATTGTTTATGTGTCTTCCTTCCTGACGTAAACTCCAGCCACAGCGCAGCGGCGCAAGACTCCGCCCACCAACATCACAAAATGCGGGCTCAAAATAAAGCCTCCAGAGGATGGATATTGATGGAGGAGATTCATCAAAGGATTTAGACTGGTTTTTCCTGTCTAAATTTGTCGCACAAAAAGTCGTAGTCTAAATACTTTTGCTTTAGAGGATTTTTAGAACATGATGCATTCTAGTCTATTTTAGACAGAAAAATGCATTGGTGCTGAATTTATGAAAAGCGACTTTTCAGCGGCGAGTCGCATCGGCTGAAAGTACGCTGAAATGTCAGACCATGCTGAAGCAGGTTTAAGCACAGTCTAAAGCATAGATCCCGAAGTCTGTGTGTAGAATTTATCAAGAGCCGTGCGCCTTTTAATAAATTAGGCGCCCAATAGACCAGCCAAACACTCTGTAGGTTGGTTTATATTGATGCGGGACATAGACAGCTTTGAAAAATCTCCCCCATGGTGGGCATAGTATGTTTTTAATATTTTCTTAATTCCTGAGGAGAGTGGATGGGTTGTTGCAGGATAGTTGGAGTGCAGCTATTTAGTGCCAGGCAGGCCAGTCAGGGTGTCACTCGATGCAGTATGCCCGCCCCCCCCCCCCCGCCCCCCCTTCACTCTCTAGCAATGCTACTAGTAATAAAGGGTAGATAAAGAACTTCGGCTATTAAACATAAGGGAAGACTTTTCTGCTTTAAAAAATGCTTTTGTGAGCGAATTTCACGGTTTTTGCTGACGTGTGATTTATTTATCAAGGTTGTGTGACTATTTGATAAATAGATTGCATGTAAGTAAAAGTAAGTTAAAAAAAATTGTCAAAAGCCATACGTTAAATCTCCTTCTATGTTACTAATGTAAAGGCGCATCACATCCTGCAAATAAAGCAGCAATGTTTAGCAATAAATTGGCAGTCTTCAAGGAGGGTGACAGAATGCTGCAATGGGGGTGCTGATAAAATTCACTAATATCCTATTTTTACTCTACCCATTTATTGAGTGTACAGTATACAGACTGACACAGACATTGGGGGAGATTTATTAAAACCTGTACAGAGTAGGAGGTTTTAGAGGCCTTTTTAAAAATAAAATATTTGGGTGCTATAAGCAACTGCTCCAGGTTTTCCTCTGTACAGTACCTAAATAGTAGATCTATTTTGTGCTCAGAGGTAAAGGTTGTCCTGCTTATTTCAGTTATACAACTATGCAAATGATGCAACATATTGTCTTTTTACTAATCAATATATAGCCAAAAGTTCAGAGCAGAACTGCTGGACATTAGGTAACAAAACAGGGGCCAAGTAATAAAGCAAAAGTGTAACTTTTACCACCATCAGCAAATAATTTGACAGCTGCTCATTTATTCAAAATGCTAAATGTCATAGCGCTGCAATGCATTGTAAACCATGGAGGTCTTGTCAGATTAAATAAAATAACACCTGTGCTATATATTCGAGGCCTCTGATTCTTCACACATTGTTTAGTGACCATAGGAACCATTATTTGATGACTATGGAATAAATGCTCATTGTAAATCTGAAGGGAAGCAAGTGAAATATCAAAGGTATATTGAACTAACCATATGGTGGATTGTAATCTCTGAAGTTGACGCTTTTTGTAGCATATGTATAATCTAAATAGTGGTAATACATAGCATGCATTTTATGTCGTCATGATGAACAGTTTGCTGAGGACTCTTACAAGGTCAGAAAGCTAAAAGTAGGTAGGTTTACTTTAACCCCTAGCGCACAGCGATGTACATGTACGTCATATCATGTTAACTGTCTATGAAGTAAGCATTGGAGCTGCGTTCGCTTCATATAAATTCAGGTCCTGGCTGCTAACAGCAGATGGGGACCAGCTAGTAATGGCGTACATCAGTAATTATGCTTATGTCCGCAATAAACCCTTAAGATGGAATCTAAAGATTTAGGGACAGGTACTGTATGCTCACCAGACCCTTGCAGTGATTGCGGGGGCCCGATGAATGAAAATTGTGAAGGAGGTCATTCACCCTCCTGCTGCAGGCCAGATCATCACTTCAATGATTCAGACTGGCACAGCCATACTGATTCAGTGTGGTATTGATTTCCCTGTACAATGCTATGCAAAAGCATAGCATTTTATAGGGAATACAATCCAGTAATTGCATATAATCCACTATAGGGATTTCAAAAGTGTAAAGTAAAAAATAAAGTAATGTTTTAAAAATTATATAAAAGCCCCTTACCTAAAAAAGAAAAAAAGAAAAAAAAAAGAAACTGCCCCCCCCCCTTTTCCAATTTTACAAAAAAAAAACACAAATGAATAAAAAGTAAAAATAAGAAGTAAATGTAAACATATTGGGACTCATTTACTAAGAGTGTTGGGTTTTTATAAGTGTGAAATGTTGTTTCAGACTTGCAGTATTCCTCTCTATTTACTATGGGAATTCAAAGATTTACAAATTGGAAAAGATTCTTCCCCAGCTATTTCTAGGTGAAAATTTCCAGCCCCTTTTTGTTCCAGCCATGCCCCTTTATGGCAGACCACACCCCTTTTTCAGCTTTTTACAATGCAATGTCAGGTTAGTCGAATTTTCCTGGTGCACACTGTCGCTGTCTCTGACATGCCTCTGACAACAAAATAACTTGGAAAAACCTGACAAAAACTAGTGGGTAAATGAGCGTCTTTATGTATCAATTTTCTCTGCTGTTTCCTTGCAGTTAGTTAGTCATTTGCAGGATGTGGTCTGTTTGGGTACAGAACCAAAAACATAGAGGGGTATGTATGAAGCTTTTTACCCTGTTTTTTTTGTCTGTGATTTGTCGCAATTTTTCCTTTATGTCATTTTTTGCGACAAATGTTTGCGCCAAATGGTTTAGAACAAAATCACTGATTTCAATTTGTTAGTCGTGATTTCAGTTACAATCGTTCTTTGGTCTGGAATTCATTAATTGCGACTTTTCGATTTGGCGCAAGTTTAGGTGCAAATACCTTCATTTAGGCGCAAATCTACACCATGAATAAAGTGACAAATAGCTACAACAATAGAATGTCCCAAAGTCAGATTTACTGCCTGGAATTCTGGGGTCTGCGCCTTTTGTAGGGCTACATTTGTGCCAAAATTACAAACTTGCGTACGACAATTGATAATTTTGCCGCAAATATGCTCCATTTGACGCAAAAAAACATACATAAAATCACACATTGCTACACCATTATTGATACATGTCCCCCATAATCTTTAAATTTTCCTTAACTTCCCTGCTACAGATTTGTGTTAGATTTGGATGCAGTAAAAGAGACTGTTCATTTCCAAATGATGCAATAATCAATTTTCTTGTATATCTCAAAACTGCAGCTACACTTTAAAAGGGGAACTCCAGAGAAAACAAAACTTCCTAATAAAAATCTCAAGCCTTTCAGTACCTAGTCTTTCCAGTTAGAAATGGTGCTCTCTGCTGCCACCTCTGTCCATGTCAGAAGATGTCCAGAGCAGTAATACTCATTTAAACAAAAGACTAGTAAAGGAACAAGTGCATGGATTATGCAGGTTGTGAAGTGCATGGATTATGTAGGTTGTGAAGTGCATGGATTATGCAGGTTGTGCAGAATATTTGATTATTTCTGTTGATTTAGAAATGTTAATACAACTGAGCCTTGTGGAATCATTTTCAGCCGATGTCTGCCTGTTAATAACACATTCAGTATGGTAATATGGTCCACGCACTGAGCATGACCATGTAACAGATTACTCTGCATCATGAAGTTGGCAATGTGGCAAATAATCCCTATTTTAGTAATATGGTACCATATAAATCCAAGCCTGCCGCTTTCCATCCCACATCTTCTCTTAGAATTACTCCATACCAGTTCAGTTATTGTTCTAGAAAAATCAAATAGCGGATAATGAACAATCCATCATATTTTTCTTGTGTTTACAGAAGAGAAAGAGACCATAGAAGCGATTTTCTACGAGCTTTAGCAGGCAGTGTATGATACATGAATGCATTGCATGAAATAACATATTAAAGCTATAAATTTTACATATCTCCTTTCAGATCCAAACACTTTTGAAATGCAAGTTGATTGAGTCAAAACATTCTGTAGGAATAGTAAAGAAAAATGAAATTTTATGCGGGAATAGAAGGCACAGCTGTTTTCAGGTCAGCTGAACACACGTCTTGTTTATGAATCTTAGGTGGGCACAGTGCAGACAATCAGGGGATTCTGCCAGGAAATAAATAATTCAGTCAGGATCTGTCGAGAGATAACATACAAGAAGCAGGAAAGCCCTTGGGTAGGCTAGTATTCATCACTTGTCTTAAATTCCTTGCTGAATATAATCAAAGCTGACACTACACTTCCCTGTAAAACAAAGACAACAATTTACTAAAATAATCTGCTCTTCATCAGCACAACTACATTCAATGCTCTTCCTAGTGCCATCATGTCATTATTCTACCTTGTACATATGGCGAGCGCAGTTTGCATTCCATTCACAGAACATAACACTGTTTGGCAACATTTGGAAGTCATGATGTCATATAAAACCCTCATCATCTGTACAATAATGAACTAACATAGTAAGTATGGAAAATACATACATTGATCTGATTACACATATACAAATATGGCTCCTCATTTTACAGTTTGACAGGTTATTTGTCTTGAGTGGTTCTTCAAATTGCAAGTGCTAATTGAAGGTAATGTAGCGCATCACAAAGTATGTATGGCAAGAAGCTTTAAAGTGCAATGCAACAGAGGAAAATGTACAGAAATGGGTATAATGACTGTGTAAGAATGCTATAAAATACATGCAAGGGTGAACTTTTTGCTTGGGCAATCGGACAGCGTACAAAGGGCAGAAATGTAAGTCTAAGTGGACATCTGTGCTGGGGCCCAGTTCGTAAGCTCTGTTACAGAGTCTGTTTATGACCAAGAAAAACAAGCCAGACACTAATAGATCCCAACAGATCCTATAGACTCTAATGGGTGTCCATCTGGTTTCTATCTGGTATCTGTTTATTAGTAGGATTTGAGAGGAAAAAAACAACTGCTTGCAGTATTTTTTCTTCGCTTATGTCTTGCTATTTTAACTGATTCTCCAGAAATGGAGTTATTGCACTGTGCACTTAGTCTTAGCCCATTTAGCCTATGTAAATGCTTTCTCGTGTTTTGCCCCAATGTCTACCTCACCCCTGCCTTTATTAAATCACACTGGCTTACTTGTACACCCTCTACCGTGACTATGCTTTTATGCAAAGAATAAAGTTTAAACATTAACCCCTTAAGGACTCAGAGTTTTTCCGTTTTTGCACTTTCGTTTTTTCCTCCTTACCTTTTAAAAATCATAACCCTTTCAATTTTCCACCTAAAAATCCATACTATGGCTTATTTTTTGCGTCCCCAATTCTACTTTGCAGTGACATTAGTCATTTTACCCAAAAATGCACGGCGAAACAGAAAAAAAATCATTGTGCGACAAAATCGAAAAAAAAAACGCCATTTTGTAACTTTTGGGGGCTTCCGTTTCTACGCAGTGCATATTTCGGTAAAAATTACACCTTATCATTATTCTGTAGGTCCATACGGTTAAAATGATACCCTACTTATATAGGTTTGATTTTGTCGCACTTCTGGAAAAAATCATAACTACATACAGGAAAATTTATACGTTTAAAAATGTCATCTTCTGACCCCTATAACTTTTTTATTTTTCCATGTACAAGGCGGTATTGCGCCGTGATCTGAAGTTTTTATCGGTATGATTTTTGTTTTGATCAGACTTTTTGATAACTTTTTATTCATTTTTTTAATAGTAGAAAAAGTGACCAAAATACGCTTTTTTGGATTTTGGAATTTTTTTGCGCGTACGCCATTGACCGTGCGGTTTAATTAATCATATATTTTTATAGTTTGGACATTTACGCACGTGGCGATACCACATATGTTTATTTATTTTATTTTTTTACACTGTTTTATTTTTTTTATGGGAAAAGGGGGGTGATTTAAACTTTTATTAGGGAAGGGGTTAAATGACCTTTGTTAACACTTTTTTTTTTACATTTTTTTTGCAGTGTTATAGGTCCCATCTCCTATGCTGATCACTGGCGTGTATTAACACGCCTGTGATCAGCATTATCGTCGCTTGACTGCTCCTGCCTGGATCTCAGGCACGGAGCAGTCATTCGTCGATCGGACACCAAGGAGGCAGGTAAGGGCCCTCCCGGTGTCCGGTCAGCTGTTCGGGACGCCACGATTTCCCCGCGGCGGTCCCGAACAGCCCGACTGAGCAGCCGGGTCACTTTCAGTTTCACTTTAGAAGTGGCGGTCAGCTTTGACCGCCACTTCTAAAGGGTTAATACCGCACATCGCCGCGATCGGCGATGTGTGGTGTTAGCCGCGGGTCCCGGCCGTTGATGAGCGCCGGGACCGAAGCGATATGATGCAGGATCGCGGCGCGATCCCTCTTCATATCGCGGGAGCCGGCGCAGTACGTAAATATACGTCCTGCGTCGTTAAGGGGTTAAAGATACAGTTGCAGTGAGTGCTTCATTCATCTTTTTTGCTACATAATATTTATAAATAGGGCAACACGAATAAGACACAGGGGGCAGCATTGACATTGAACAAAGTCTCATCCCTGCCTTTAGAGATGAGCAAACTTAAAAATAATTAGATTTGTCCGTTTCACCGAATTTTCGGAAAAAATTATTTTTGGGTCGAATTTATTTGCAGCCAATCTATATTAAAAAAGGCTACTTCTGGCCTGCAGAGAGCCTCAATAGGGGTGTAGAACACTTTTCTTTGTTCTAACATGCATATGGAGTGTGCTGGGGTAGTGAAATTATACTGTTATTCAGTATGACATGCAGATTACAGGCATCGCTATTAGAATCACTGCCATAGAGCAGCACAATGACAGAGCCTGGAGGTGGCATCAGTATGAGGAAACCATATAGTGGCTGAATGACACAGTGTGGAGGTGTTGGCAGCATGAGGAAACCATATAGTGGCTGAATGACACAGTGTGGAGGTGTTGGCAGCATGAGGAGACCATATAGTGGCTGAATGACACAGCGTGGAGGTGTTGGCAACATGAGGAGACCATATAGTGGCTGAATGACACAGCGTGGAGATGTTGGCTGACGCATGAGGACACCGTATAGTGGCTGAATGACACAGCTTGAATGCGGCTGAAGCATGAGGAGACCACATAGTGGCTAAATGACACAGCGTAGAGGTGTTGGCAGCATGAGGAGACCATATAGTGGCTGAATGACACAGAGTGGAGATATTGGCAGCATGAGGAGACCATATAGTGGCTGAATGACACAGCCTGGAGCTGGCAGCAGCATGAGTAGACACTAGGGCTTCACAATCCCTGAGATTAAAAGATGAATTTTGAAATTTAAATTGAAGATTTATGGTAGATAGTGCTACCATAAAATTGTTTGGGCCCAGGCCTAGCAGCATCAGTATACCATATATTGGTTGAATGACACAGCCTAGTGGTGGCTGAATCATGAAGAGACCGTATAGTGGCTGAATGGCATAGCCTAGAGGTGGCTGAAGCATGAGGAGACTATATAGTGGCAGAATGGCACAGCCTGGAGGTGGCTGAAGCATGAGGATACCATATAGTGACTGAATGGCATAGGATGGAGTTGGCAGAAGCTTGAGGAGACTGTTGAAGTTTAAGATTTTTACATTTAAGATTTTGAAATTGAAATTGAGGATTTTGAAATTGAAATTTTAACTCCCAAATTTTAGTGTCTTGGGCCCCGGTGTGTGGGTACAAAGGACCAAATTTAACAAGGAGTCACATGTCACATGGCAGCACAATGAGAGAGCCTTGAGGTGGCAGCAGCAGCATGAGGGCTAAGTCAACTGAGGGTTGAGTCTGAGGAACCCACCAACTCTTGACTGGGGGTGTCGAATGTCAATTGGGATGAAGTGGACGACTGAGTGAACCGATCAATCATGTCTGTTTGGTTGCTGGTCGAGACACGACTGCTAGCTGACACCAGGAGCTCAGACCTTTCGCTGCGATTCCGGCTGCAACGCACCTTACTCTGTTGCGACCTCTGCCTGCGCCTGATGAATTTAGGCCACTCCACTGCACGTCCTGGCACAACTCTGCCTGACAAACTTATTGAGTATATGAGGGGAGTACAATACGCTTCACGACGCTTAAAACTGTTTAACAGGTACAAAATAGTACTCTACTTAGATATAGGTAGGTATGTGGTATACACTTACGAGGGCAGAAAAATGCGCTGCAGTAAGCTTAATAAAAGTATTGGAGCAAAACACCAGCCAGTGATTACTTCTGGCGGTCCTTTCACAGTATGTAGACCCTTGACGGATTATCTGGTAAAAAATAGTACACTACTTAGATGTAAGTATGGGGTATGCACTTATGAGAGCAGAAAAATACACTACAGTAAGCTTAAAAAAACATATTTTTGCACAACACCAGCAGTACACAACAGTGTTGCAGCACACAGTCGCTGTGTACTAAACACAAAATTGCACTCTTTCACAGACTATTAGGAATGGACTGCTGGGTATGTACTATACCGTCTACAGTCTAGTATAACCAGCAGACCATTTGTGGTGGAACAAACATGGCAGGAAAATGCACTACAGTACGCTTAAAAAGCATATTGGAGTAAAACACCAGCCGGCGATTACTTTTGGCTGTCCTTTCACAGTATGTAGGCCATTGACAGATTAACAATAGTACACCACTATGTAGGTATGTGGTATGCACTTATGAGGGCAGAAAAATGCGCTACAGTATGCTTAAAAAAAATTGCCCACAGCACCAGCAGTACACAACAATGGTGGAGCACACAGTCATTGTGTAATAAACCAAAAATTGCAAAAAGAATCTCTCTCAAATACTGTTAGGAATGGACTGCAGGGTATGGATTATACCATCTACAGACTAGTATAACCATCAGACCAGTTGTGGAACAAAGACAGAGATTTGCCCTGAAAAATTGTTTCTCCCTCCTGTGAAACCGTTTCTGCAGCTGAGGCAACACACAGCTCTCTAACCCTCTCTGTAATACAATTCTGTTCACAGTGACTGAGGGGTTAATTGCTGCAGTAAGAATTAATTTATGTGCAACAATGCTGTGCTCTGTGTCCAACAGAAGGCTGAGGTGACTAAGGCTGGGTTCACACCTCGTTTTGTACTTACGGTTCCCGTATACGGCTGGCAGGAGGGGTGGGCGGGGCTTAATAGCGGCACCCGCACTCAGCCGTATAGGAGAACCGTAGTTAATGCATGTCTATGAGCCAACCGGAGTGAACCGCAGCCTCCGGTCGGCTGCGTTTTCGGCCGTATGCGGTTTCCCGACCGTAGGCAAAAATGCGGTCGACCACGTTTTTGCCTGCGGTCGGGAAACCGCATACGTCCGAAAACGCAGCTGACCGGAGGTTGCGGTTCACTCCGGTCGGCTCATAGACATGCATTAAATACGGTTCCCCTATACGGCTGAGTGCGGGCGCCGCAATTAAGCCCCGCCCACCCCTCCTCCCAGCCGTGTACGGGAGCCGTAAGTACAAAACGAGGTGTAAACCCAGCCTAAGAGGTGAAACCCTGCTACAACATGCTTTTCTGTGTAACACACACAAACAGTGATGTTCGTCCTATCTCTATGCAGTGTAATGAATGAAATGACGAGCCGCAAAATGGCTGCCTAATATATAGGGCTGTGACATCACAGGGGTGACTGGCTGCTGATAGGCTGCATCCTGCATGTGATTCAGGGTGATCCAACCTACTTCCCTTCCCGCCTTCCTAGCGGTCCTTGCCCCATGTACTGACATGTGGATCCACCATTTTAGATGCCCTGGAGTCTGGACCGCAGTAAATGGAGTTCAACCCCTTAAGGACGCAGGCTTTTTCCGTTTTTGCATTTTAATTTTTTCCTCATCATCTTCTAAAAATCATAATGCTTTCAATTTTACACCTAAAATTCCATATTATGGCTTATTTTTTGCGCCACCAATTCTATTTTGCAGTGACATTAGTCATTTTACCAAAAAATCCACGTCAAAATGGAAATAAAAATTTATTGTGCGACAAAATTGAAGAAAAAATGCATTTTGTAAATTTTGGGGGCATCCATTTTTACGCAGTGCATTTTTTCGGTAAAAAATTACACCTCATCTTTATTCTGTAGTTCCTTATGGTTAAAATGATACCCTACTTATAAAGGTTTGATTTTGCATTACTTCTGAAAAAAATCATAACTACATACAGGAAAATTTATACATTTAAAATTGTCATCTTCTCACCCCTATAACTTTTTTTATTTTTCTCCGTACGAGCCATTATGAAGGCTCATACCATAATCTGAAGTTTTTATCGGTACCATTTTTGTATTGATCGGACTTTTTGATCACTTTTTATTCATTTTTTCATTATATAAAAATTGACCAAACATGCACTATTTTGGGCTTTGGAATTTTTTTGTGCGTACGTCATTGACCGTGCCGTTTAATTAATGATATATTTTTATACTTTGGACATTTTCGCCTGCAGCGATACCACATATGTTTATTTTTATCTACACAGTTTGGGAAAAGGGGGGTGTTTCTTACTTTTATTAGGGAAGGGGTTAAATGATCTTTATTAACTTTTTTTTTACACTTTTTATTTTTCCAGTGTTATAGCCCCCCCTAGTGGCTATTAAACTGCACATACCGATCTCATAAACAGATCATTGGCGTGCATTAGCACGACAAAGATCAGTGTTATTGGCGGTCGATTGCTCAAGCCTGGATTTCAGGCTTGGAGTAATCAATCACCAATCGGACGCGACAGAGGCAGGTACGATACCCTCCTGCTGCATCCTAGCTGATCGGGACATCGCAATTTCACCGCGATGGTCCCGATCAGCCCGACTGAGCTGCCAGGAAGCTTTCACTTTCATTTTAGATGTGGCGATCAACTTTGAACGCCGCGTCTAAAAGGTTAATAGCGCGCGGCACAACGATCGGTGCCGCACGCTATTAGCCCAGGGTCCCTGCTTTCATCAGCAACTGGGACCAACCCGGTATGAGCCTGCGTTATACATTGGGGCCGGGCACAGGGCGTACAGGTACGCCCTGCGTCCTTAAGAGGTTGATGAAGCGATTTGCACAATAGAATAGTGGTGATATTCGCATTCCTGGCGAATCAAATTTTTCATGAAATTCGTAATGAATTCAGGTTCGTCAGCTCTACCTGCCTCAATTGAGTAGAAAATAAAAATGACGTAAGCAAAATGATTTATATCTCAGGATCAGTTTTCCTCTAATGTTTTCTGACTATGCTTCATATGCAGTGGTAATTGTAAACTAAAATAAATAATATATAGAAAACGATGGTTAATAAAAAGTTTTTTTTTTAACTTGTCTTACAATAGAAAATGTGCTAAAAGAATACTAGAATACCAGAATAACCATGACTCAACTGGTAAGTCTCCACCACTTCAGTGTCTATGATCTAGTGTTCCCCGTAACTCTTTTCTTACTCTTTTGAAGTGAGGACATGCTGTACATTCATGTAACTACTGTAACAATTACTGGCCTCAGTGGCCTCAAGCCATTAAAGAAAGCATCCTCCCTGAGGCTCATCAGCACATCATCGCTACAGCAAAGTAAACAAAGAGTGAAAGGGAACACTGAAGCGTCAGGGCTAAAGCAATGCAAGACTGGCGATTTTTACATTTTATTACATTTCTTGTTATAAAACTTTTATTTTAAACCCCTTGTCAACTCTTGAATTAATTATATTAATTTAGTTTTATTGCACACATCAAACTTTAAAGATTTATTTAGTAACATAATATATAGGTCGGATAGTTAAGGTTTTTTTATATATATTTTTAAATGACTGTAAAGATGTTATGCTTTTTTGATGTCTAAACTTCAAATTCCGTATTTTTATATGTCAACTGTAGGTCTCAGAGAAACTAGACAAGTAAGAGCCAACCTCATGTGGAGCCTTTGCACTGTATAACCTAGTTTGGATTTTTAAGATAATGTAGAAACTCTGTCTCTTTTTACCTTTTGATAGAACAAACTTTTTGTCATTTAAAAAAAGAAACATTTTCAATTCCTGACGTTTCCCAGTTCCCAGCAGACATGTATCTTTGCTTGTATTTTTCTTTTTTTTACCTGATTTTATCCTCCAATTTTGATTAGTGTTGCTGTTGTTTGATCTGTTACACTTGATTACAGTCGTTGGTAACAACAGACTTTTAGCAGATAGAATAGATGTACTTGACATTTCAAAAGAGCAGAAGAGAAGTTCTACCATTAGAGGTATCTCATTTTATCCATCTAAGAATACCTCAACAGAAAAATATCACTGACAAGCTATCCTGATCCCATTTATGAAATTTATTGTGCTTCCATAACACATAGTAATGGTAGGCATCAGGTAGATAAATGGCACGTGAACCTACTGAGCTCTGATAAACAGAATGTCCATACTTGTGGGAAAGGTTTTCAAAAACTGGCTATGTCTCATTTAGACAACGCAGTGAAAGATTTTGCCAGAGTTTTAACAGTGTTGTTTGCTAATCTGGTGCTTTTTATACTGTATATTCTAAGTCTGCACCACCTATTGGCTAAGTTTCCACACAGGATTTTTCTGGCGTTTTTTGGAAAACTTCCACTGCAGTTTTCGTGCCAAAGCCAGAAGTGTATTCAACAAGAATGGGAAATTTTAAGGATGGACTTATACTTCTCCTTCCTATTGGATTCACTCCTGACTTTGGCGCAAAAACTAGCCAGCATTAGTTTTAAGACCTGCCCTTTTTCCCGGGGCCACACCTCTTTGAACCATTTTTCGAGCATGGCATAAACCTGGTAAAATTAATTTAAAAATGTGTCTCACACCACTTTTTCATGAAACTGGCAAATAGAGATGAGCGAATCGAAGCTGACGAACACAAATTCGTTCCAAATTTCATGAAATATTCCATTTGCAACGAATGTAAATATTGCCGTGATTCTATTGTGCTAACCGCTTCATTAAATTCCATTTACTGCGGTCCAGGCTCCAAGGCATCTAAAATGGCGGATCCATATGTCAGTACATGGGGCAAGGAACGCTGGTTAGAAGGGAAGGCAAGGCGGGAAGGGAAGTAGGCGGGATGACCCTGAATCACATGCAGGATGCAGCCTATCAGTAGCCAGTAACCCCTGTGATGTCACAGCCCTATATATTCGGCAGCCATTTTGCGGCTTGTCATTTCATTCATTACCACTGCAGAGAGATAGGACAGACATCGCTGTGTGTGTTACACAGAAAAGCTTGTTGCAGCAGCATTTCACCTCTTAGTCACCTCAGCCTTCTGTAGGACACAGAGCACAGCATTTTTGCACAGAAATTAATTCTTACTGCAGCGATTAACTCCTCAGTCACTGTGAACAGCATTGTATTACAAAGAGGGGAAGAGAGCTGTGTGTTGCCTCAGCTGCAGAAACATTTTCACAGAAGGGAGAAATAATTTTTTTTAGGGCAAATCTGTGTCTTTGTTCCACAACTGGTCTGCTGGTTATACTAGTCTGTAGACGGTATAATCCATACCCAGCAGTCCATTCCTAATAGTATTTGAGAGAGAGAAATTTTGGGTTTAGTACACAGTGACTGTGTGCTCCAACATTGTTGTGTACTGCTGATGCTGTGGGCAAATTTTATATTTTTTTGTGTACTCTATCGCATTTTTCTGCCCTCATAAGTACATACCACATACCTACTAGTGTTGCTCGGGAATATTCGCAATTCGAATTTTAATCAAGAATATGACAAATATAGCACTATATATTCGTACTTACGAATATTTGTTTTTTTTCGCATATACAAAATTTTATGCGCATATGCGAAAATATATGCGCGTATTCGCGAATATTGAGTCCTCCCTTATTTAATGGTATAGGGAACTATGACTAGTACAATAACTCTGGGATTTTTTGCTCATTGAAACCAATAGGCACATTGTGGTCTATGGGGATCTCACGGCATGTAAAACAGTAAGCTAAGCAGGACCATCTCAGCAGCACAGTGGATGGGCGACTATAAGGGGTTCGAGTCTCAGGATGGGACAGAGTTTTACAGTGTTGTGGTATAACTTTGCTTTCCTGGAAAAGCTGCTGAGTTGCCCATAGCAACCAATCAGATCGCTTCTTTCATTTTTCACAAGGCCTCTGCAAAATGAAAGAAGCGATCTGATTGGTTGCAATGGGCAACTCAGAAACTTTTCCTGGAAAAGTTTCTGAATTGCCCATAGCAACCAGATTGCTTCCTTCATTTTTCAGAGGCCTTTTCAAAAATGAAAGAAGCAATCTGATTGGTGCTATGGGCAACTGCACAACTCTTCCTCTACACTGGTTTTGATGAATCTCCCCCATAGAGGGAGATTAATCAAAACCTGTCCAGAGGAAAAGTTTCTGAGTTGCCCATAGCAACCAATCAGATCGCTTCTTTCATTTTACAGAGGCCTTGTGAAAAAAGTGAACTGATTGGTTGCTATGGGCAACTCAGCAGCATTTCCAGGAAAGTAAGGTTAAACCACAGCACTGTAACACTCTGTCCCACCCTGGGACTCAAACCCATGGTGGTCTCCCATCCACTGTGCTGCCAAGACAGTCCTGCTTAGCATACTGTTTTACATGGCTTGAGATCCCCATAGACCACAATGGGCCTTTTGTTTTAAATGGGCAAAAAATCACAGAGTTAATGCACCAGTAACCGTTCCCTATACCATAAAAGAAGGGAGTGCTCAATATTCGCGAATATGCACATATATTTTCGCATATGCGCAAAAAAACAAATATAACGAATATGCAAATTTTGTGAATATATCACAAATATTCGCCCATATATTCGCGAAATATTGTGAATTCGAATATGGCCTATGCCGCTCATCACTAATACCTACATCTAAGTGGTGTACTATTTTGTATCTGTTAATCTGTCAAGGGCCTACATACTGTGAAAGGACAGCCAAAGTAATCACCGGCTTGTGTTTTACTCAAATAATTTTTGAAGCGTATAGTAGAGCATTTTCTGCCCTCATAAGTGCATACCACATACTTACATCGAAGTGGTGTACTATTTTGTGCCTGTTAATCTGTCAAGGGCCTACATACTGTTAAAGGACAGCCAAAAGTAATTACCGGCTGGTGTTTTACTCCAATACATTTTTTTAAGCATACTGTAATGCATTTTTCTGTCCTGTTTGTTCCATCACAGATGGTCTGCTGGTTATACTAGTCTGTAGATGGTATAATACCTACCCAGCAGTTCATTCCTAATAGTCTGTCAAAGAGTGCAATTTTGTGTTTAGTACACAGTGACTGTGTGCTGCAGCACTGTTGTGTACTGCTAGTGTTGTGCAAAAATAAGTTTATTAAGCGTACTGGAGCACATTTTTGTGCCCTCATAAGTGCATACCACATACCTACATCTAAGTAGTGTACTATTTTTTTATTTGTTAATCTGTCAAGGGCCTAGATACTGTGAAAGTCCAGCCAAAAGTAATCACCAGCTGGTGTTACTAAAATATGTTTTTTTAAGCGTAATGTACCACAAGTACCTCATAAGTGCATACCACATACGTACCACCTCCACACTGTGCAATTCAGACACTATATGGTCTCCTCATGCTTCAGCCACCTCCAGGCTTTGCCATTAAGACACTATATGGTCTCCCCATGCTGCAACAAACTCCAGGCAGTCATTCAGCCACTATATGGTCTCCTCATACTGATGTCACATCCAGGCTCTGTCATTGTGCTGCCATGTGACATGTGACTCCTTGTTATATTTGGTCCTTTGTACCCACACACCGCGGCCCGGGACACTAACACTTGGGAGTTAAAATTTCAATTTCAAAATCCTCAATTTCAATTTCAAAATCTTAAATTTCTATTTCAAAATCTTAAATTTCAATGGTATCCGAATGATTCTGCCAACTCCAGGCTGTGCCATTCATACACTATATGGTCCCCTCATGCTTCAGCCAACTCCAGGCTGTCATTCAGCCAATATATGGTTTACTGATGCTGCTGGGCCTGGGCCTAAAAATGTTTATAGTAGCACTAGCTACCATAAATCATCAATTGAAATTTCAAAATTCATCATTTAATCTTAGGGATTGTGAAGCCCTAGTGTCTACTCATGCTGCTGCCAGCTCCAGGCTGTGTCATTCAGCGACTATATGGTCTCCTCATGCTGCCAACACCTCCACGCTGTGTCATTCAGCCACTATATGGTCTCTTCATGCTGCCAACACCTCCACGATGTGTCATTTAGCCACTATATGGTCTCCTCATGCTGCCAACAACTCCCCGCTGTGTCATTTAGCCACTATATGGTCTCCTCATGCTGCCAACACCTCCATGCTGTGTCATTCAGCTACTATATGGTCTCCTCATGCGTCAGCCACATCTAAGCTGTGTCATTCAGCTACTATATGGTCTCCTAATGCTGCCAACACCTCTGCGCTGTGTCATTTAGCCAGAATATGGTCTCCTCATGCTGCCAACACCTCCATACTGTGTAATTTAGACACTATATGGTCTCCTCATGCTGCCAACAACTTCACGCTGTGTCATTTAGCCACCATATGGTCTTCTCATGCTGCCATAACCTCCACGCTGTCATTCAGCCACTATATGGTCTCCTCATGCTTCGGCCACATCCAAGCTGTGTCATTCAGCCACTATATGGTCCGCTCATGCTGCTGTGGTGACCCACAGGTGTATTGCGGGACCATGGGTGTAGCGGTGTGAGTGGTGGGGCAGATGGTATTAACTACGGGGCAAGATGTTATTAACCCATAGTGTTCGTGATGCCAGTGTGGTTTTAGGGTCCTGGAACACCACACACCCAGTTCCTCCGCTATCCCAGTTGCTATTAGTGAAATGAGAGTCCCCAACCAGTTATGGTCAAATGGAGGCTTTACTGAGTATAAGACAGATGGAATTATCTTCACAGCTAAGGCCAGATTTCCCAGAGAGGTGGCTAGGACCCAGAAGGACCTCACAGCTTGCTGGACCAATATACTTGTAATTAACTTGACTAGAGATTGGGCTTGACTTGACTATATGCAGGACTTGACTAGTTTTAGTGACAGCAGACATAGACTTGAGACTTACTGGAATGACTGTAGCTTTTGGGGTCCAAATGCTGATCACTTGCACTGAGATCTCTTGTTGTTGCTGTCTCAGTAAAGACTGATGGTACAAGAGAGTGAATTGTAATGACCGCACCTTTAAACAGTGGGGGGGCTGGACTAAAGCCCACTGGTCAAGCGGTGACAACAAATCATGTGACTGTATAACATACTGCGTGACAGACATACACAGATCTTTTGTACTACCTATACATAAGGATACTATCTAGGCATTAAAGTGATACACACAAGATTATGGAAACAACAGGGGGAGACCCTGCAGGGGAGCCCCCAGGTCACTGAGGGTCTCAACCTGACAGGGCCTAAAGGTGGTGCAGGACCATGTCCTGAACTGGGACATCGCACTGCCAGCACCTCCACGCTGTGTCATTCAGCCACTGTATGGTCTCCTCATGCTGCCAACACCTCCATGCTGTGTCATTCATCCACTATATGGTCTCCTCATACTGATGCCACCTCCAGGCTCTGTCATTGTGCCGCTCTGCGGCAGTTATTCTAAAAGTGATGCCTGTAATCTGCATGCTATTCTGAATAACAGTATTATTTCACTACCCCAGCACACTCCATATGTGTTTTAGAACACGGCAAAATGTTCTATACCCCTATAGAGGCTGTATGTAGGCTAGAAATAGCCTTCTTTAATATAGATTCGCCGCAAATAAATTTGGATCGAACCAAATGTTTTCGAAAAATTCAATGAATCGACCGAATTGAATTTTTCAAAAGTTTGCTCATCTTGAGTGGCGAACAATATTCATTTTTATTTTATTATTTTATTTTTAACCTCCAGTAGAACTCTTTATACACGGTTAAGATCATATTGGCTGAAGAACTTCTAAAACTTTTTGTTAGTATAAATGGACTTGCTTGCTTATATCCTCTGTAAACAGGTACAGTATCATCTAGTTTATGTCCTATATAAGTAGTAACATAAAACAGGTGAACATATATAACTCCATATACATCTGGTTCTATTATTATTATAATTATTCAGTGTTAAGTGACATAAAGGCACAAAAGAAACTCTTTTTAAGGTAGTTGTCTGCTGTCTTTGTAGAAAAAAATCATATATCCCTTGCAACGTAATGTTAACTAAAAAAAATAATACATACTAATAAAAACTGTACAAACTGAATTCAGTTTAATAATTTTTTGGGATAATCTTCCTCATAACAAAGTTGAGCATATGCTTTATGGCTTTATTGGCTTTCTATAAATCCATAAAATAATCACTCCTCTTGTAGAACCATGCAGAGCCAAGCATAAATAATGGGTGCAGCATTCAGCTGAACACCTATGACCATTTGTTATAGGTTCTTTGTTCTTGGTTATTTGTTCCTTCCAATCACTGTTTGACCTCCCATCCTTAACCAGCCATATAAAATAAATAGTAATTATGTAAGGCCTGCGTTTGGTGTCCATTGGCATACTGTGTGTCCTGGTAATCTCTGGCGCTGAGCCAAATTCCCTGCCCTGACCTTCCTACTCTGGACACTTTACTGCTTCTTTCATCATCACTGCAGTTTCTGGTCTGTCCTCTAGAGGCTGCAAGAATGCACTGGCTATAACTTAAATGGCCAGTGTGTGCTTCTCTAAATTTTTACTCACCAATCCCTGCCAGTCACCACATATAAAAGGCTGCTTTGCCCATCTCCTAGTGCCGGAGCAATAGTTAAGTTTATCTAGAGCAAAGGTATCTTATCTGTTTCTGTCTAGTGTTCCTGTATCTGAACTGAGCCTGATATCTTGGCCCTGCCTCTGCTATACCCTTTATTGATTTTCCAGTGCATGCCCCGGACATCTTTTCTCATCACCTGGCTTCATCTGTATCTACTTAGCTTTCATATGCATCTAACTCAGCTCGAATACATTATCTCTACCTACGGCGTCATCTCTTTTCACCTGCTTGTATCCCCAGTGTTTGGCTCCTGGGCATTCTGGTCTGTCTGGCCAGCCGCCACCTTACCGGGTGAAACCACACTGCAGAAGTGACCTGGGATCTCCCCTGTGGTAGAAGATAATCTCCCAAATTTGGCCTAAAATCACAGCTAAACCCATTGGGACATTACAGATTACCATTACACAATTTCTTCTTAGACAACTAAAAAAATATGACAAATATACTTTTACTGTATTTTCTGGACTCCCTTGGACCACATTTGGTAGGTACTAAATACCATATACTGAGAACACTATATAGGATCTACTGTTTTTCAGATGCTCTGACCATTTGGCCCTTCAGATTCACCTGGATCCTTATTCTTGCAGATTTACTGCTTCTAACACATAATCTTTAAGAACTGTCTGCTCACTTGCTGCCTAATAAATCCCAACCTTTTACAGGTGCCATTGTCAAAAGAGGGTTGTAAAGTTATGCATGTATTTCATTTATAAAGCTTCCACTGATATATAAAGCATATTAATGTCTACAAGTACTCAGTAGCTTCTTGTATGTTGGAAATATTTTCTACGGGTACTTCATCTGATTTCAGAACCTGTAGTTTTATTTTTTTTCACTTCTTTACAAAAGCTTATCCAGTATTTGAAATACTATAGCCACCCATGTATGAAATTCAAGGGAAGGTGAACATATGGGGATATCACTACCTCTTTGGAATGCAATGGAAGTCAGCACTTTGGAATGCATTAGGTCTTTCCAACAGGCTTGACTGACAATGCTATCTCATAATGACTGAGCAGACCTAAGCAGGCTTCATAACAATATAATGTTACTGAGTTGGAAAAACCGAAAGCACAGATGAAAGGAATCAAAATACTGTGGAAAAAAAAGATCATAATCCCTAAATTATTTATTCGCATGCAATATCTTTTCCTCATTGTCACATGAAGGCATTGTATTTTCTTGTTATGTTAAATACTCTAGTAATGGTAGTAATAGTAATAGCACATTTATACATGTAGCTAGCCAGAGAAATAGAGATGTGGCTGCATGCATTGTGAGAGTCCATTTTGCATCAAGAATTTCACACCAATGTGATTGATATAGCTGTAACAGGAATTACAGTTGTTTTTTTTAATATGTCCTCCAATGTGGCATCTCCTTAGACTTTAATAGACCATAGGGAACATTATTAGGATTAAAAAGGAAACTGCTGCTTTTGTAATAATTTTACAGATTTTTTTTTACACTGTGTGAACCTGCCCTTTAACTCTGGGAAGCACCCCTAAGTATAATACAATTTAATTTTTATTAAAAAAAAAAAAAAAATTTGGTCACTCTTCTATCATGTGTAAGAATCAGAAAAACAATGAGTTGATATAAGGCCTCATTCATGAGGCAGTATAACAGCTCTAAGTTGCATGCTAGCCTACACAGCAAGGATTGTTTCTAATGGAAAATTTTCCTGAACTATGGCACTCAACAGAGCACAAGGAAGAACTGCAGGGGACTCTGAGTGTCACCAAAAATCCTACTGCACATGGCTAGGCAGTGTGCATGAGACCTAGGTTATGTCTGAAACTTTTTGGTACTGTATTTAGCCCCTTATAGAGGCCTCTGCGCATCTAGAGTGGAAAAATGATAATTATATGTGGTGAGGGTGTGATGAGGGCAGATAATATTACCCTAGGGGCAGATGGCATTCACCCCATATATTCATGACGCCAGGGTGTAGTTTAACCTCTGCACCACCCGAAGATATCCTGGGCTGGCACGGGGCAAATAATAACTCAGACGCCAAGTTACGGAACAACGGCAGCTTTACTCAGGTAGACAGATGTAATAGTCTTAACAGCTCAGTTAGGCCCAAGGAGGTGACCAGTGACTTCAGAGACTTTAGAGCTTGCTGGGACTTATAGTGAATTTGGACAATTTGCTGCAGGCCCACGCTGACTTGATACAGACTGATCTTGACTGACTTGACTAGACTGACTTCACCCCGTATGTAGCTTACCAGGTTTTGACGTTCACCTGGGTGGCACTGGATTAGTGGAAGCATGGCTGCGTGGTAGGCCTTGGGTCTCCTCAGGATGCCAGATACTCTCTCAGGACTTGACTTCACTGTAGCTCAGCTTAGCTTAGACTGACTAGCTAGCTCCTCCCAGGGTTTATATGGGGGAGACCCTGGAGGGGTCCCATAGGTCACCCTATTTGTCACGTGATCACTGATATCTTCCTTGTTTACAACAGTTGGTAACAGTATTTATAGGCACATAACAGTATTAAAACATTATAATAGATAGCACAACGTATAATTAACCATTTACATTACATAGATTAAAGAGGGACTCAGAGCACACCGCAATAGAGTCCGCCTGGCAGGACAGCAAGGGTACAGAGGTGCAACTTCTGTACTGGGTAACCACATATACATTTGAATCTCTTAATTCATATTCATTTTAATCCTGCATTGTTTATACTTATCTGACACACTTTACTGCTTCATAATGTTCAATATCAAATATTGTAATAGAGAGAAATGTGTATTCCACATTTACAGCACTTTTAATGCATATTAATGTTATAATACAGTCTATAAATAAGTATACGATCTTGGCTCTTCCTTGTCTGTGGGTGCACTAGTTATGTGATTTTTGTGTGCCCTTACTGCTGCCAGGTATATACTATGGGTCCCTGTCTACCATACATGTGTACCGGTGTACTAATAAAATCAATAAATAAACATATACCAGCGCTGAGAGGGTTAAAAATTAGAGATACTTTTATTGTTGAATGCTATTGTAATCTGCAGATGGTGGTAGTAATCCTCAATGTGTCGGCGGTCTAGGTATGAATATAATGAATAAGTGATTAATGAGCTATAGTGCCCAGGTATACCTACAAGTAGATCTACAATGTAATACACTTACACAACGTTGTGTTTACCTGTATGTATGCATAGATGTGTAACTATCTCTGATGCGAGGTGGCAGTGTGTGGTAAAAGAGAGAGAGCGTGATATCCTGGATAAATAAATAAATGAAAGGGTTAAGTATAAAAGCACAAGAATTGGACATGCAAGTAGTAAGTGTTATTTGCTTGGTAAATAGTCTGTACCCTTTTAAATCTTGATGACAGTCACAGTAGGAGGTAGTTGTAGATCTATTGTGTTCAGGGTAGCTGTAGATCTATCAGAAAACCCTATTTCCTTCATCTGGTCCCAGATGAAGGAAATAGTGTTTTCCGAAATGCATCAGAGATTTTCTGGTCTCAATCGTGACCTGTAGTGACGCCACTCACCAGTTTTCACCTGATCCATAGCATTTGCTGCAGGAACGTTTCTGGTTGAGACACCACTGGCTAGGGTAGTCTCCCAGACCATCCCTAATCACCAAGGACACCAGAATACAGCGAAACAGAGGAGCCGACAGAACTGGAATATACTCCCTTTCACCGATGAGGTACATTTTAGCTTTAGCAAAGGAGGCCAAATTACCGCTTATTAAATAGCACGCACCTCTCTCCTATGTAATAGGGTTTGTAAAGCAGAAATCTCTCTGCAGAACATCGCACCAGGCACTGTATTTAAGGTAGGGATCTGCAGTGCATCATACTGCAAATACATATCCAGGATTCCACTATAGTACGAATGTCAACAACCAAGGGGCCACCGAAGCGGAACCCTACCGGCAGGCACTTTATTGAAGCAGGCACTTTATTGAAGGTGCGAATCTGCAACACATTGCACCATAATGAATATTGCACCTGGCATTTGCTGAAGTTCCTAGGTATTGTGATAGCTTTTGTTGGTTCGTTCAATGCTGGCTGAGATTTGTAGTGCACCAACTGGACACAGCACTGCAGGTGACAGGATGTCACTGTCTGAGGCCAACTCTTTGATCAATGCTTTGCTTGGCTTGTAATGTGATATCTTTTATGGGCTCGTGAACTGCTGGCTGGGTTTTTACTGCACCAACTGGACACAGCACTGCAGGTGACAAGTCACTGTCTGAGGTCAGCCCACTGAGAAATGTTTTGCTCTACTTGCTTTGCAATTCTATTGGATTTGTGAAGGCCTTATGGAATCAGTAGTTCTTGCTCTCTTTCTCACTACAAAATGGCAGCAGCAATGCAGTGCATAGGGCTTTATCAGCCTCTTAATCCTCCCTTATGCTGTGTCCTCACTGGCCTGGGAGCTGTAATGTGATCTTGCTGATAGCTGCAATGTATGCTGGGCTATCCTGACATCATCTCAGTGTTCCCAGTACATTCTCTTTTCATTCAGATGCTAAGATGCCATGTTTTCCTCATTCCTTCTCCTGTTATTACTGCCATTGCAAGACTTGAGTGAGACAAGCCTGACAATGTTCTAAAGTTCCAGGAGCTGTTGTTACCACAATGTTCTGAACGACACTTGATTCGCTGGGCTAGAGTCAACTCATCCCAAATCATAACACAGAAAATAGTCTAGAATTATATAGAAAAATATTGTGGCAAGTCTTCAGTTTATAGCTCTACATAAACAATCTATGTAATTTGTAATACATATTCCTATGTTGACATAAAGGAACTTTTAGAGACTCTTACACGCTAGTCTACACAGTATTGTATAGCTGTATCCTCCACCACTTTTTTCTTTCAATGCATTATATGAAAATGAAAGCAATTTTCACACATTTAAGAATATTTGAAGTCACCAGAGGACACTGTGGTTATATAAGGCAACCTATAGATTGAGTATTAAACAGGTCAGAAGAGCTCCAAAGTGCTTTATAGTCCCTTATAATTTATACCCCGTTTCGCTCAGAACATCTTTGATATAGGAAGGCTAACTTAGGAGGTTGAAGAAGTAGGAAGAATGTGTAAAGAAGGAACGATGATGGCAAGAAGATAAAGGAAGAGATAGGAAACTATGAGAAGAATTATGACACAATGGCCAAGATGTATTAAACTCTGTGAGAGAAAAAATAGAGAGATTTCCCCCCAGCAACCAATCACAGCTCAGCTAGCGAGCTCTGGTAAAGTGAAAGCTGAGATGTGATTGGTTACTGTGGGAAAATCACTCCACTTTTCTCTCACACAGTTTGATAAATCTGGGCCAAAGATTTCTAGGTTTCTAGTAAAAAAAAGAGAGTATTCTTCTCCAATTTTATTTGGTCCAGTACTGGTTCAATATACTTATTGCATTCTAAAGGTATTATTATTACCATCATTAAAATTATTTCATTTAAAACTTATGCCTAAGAGAGGCTCTAATAGTACAACACCAAAACGTGTTTCCAGTAAACAAGATAGAGGTTTGTTATATATTGTGTTTGGCCCCTTTAATTGTGGGACCCCATTTTTGATGCATCGGTCGCTGCACCCTAGAGTGTGGGAGTAATTTGTTTCTCAGCCTGGTCTTGGTTTCTTTGGATTTCTATTCCACATCTCAGCCTACTTTGGTGTGTGGTTCCACATAGTGTTGCAGAAACTCATAATCTGTTCATTAGCGCTGTGCCTTGAACGAGGAGTGAAATGAGCACTTGTTGTCTTCATTTGATCACTTCACAGTATTACTGAAGTATTACCTTTTGGCTTCATTTTTTGTCTTACTTTGAAGCTGTCATTTAATAAAACTTTTGACATGTCATCGAAACATTGTCAAAAGTTTTGACCTGTTGGGGTATTTAAACGTCCAACACCAAAACCCTGACTGATGAAAACTTTTTTATATGTCTCTAACAAATTAAACTTATTGCTAAATGACAGTAATGCTTTAAAGTTCTCAGTCCCATTTGGCCAGAAGGAGGTCCTCTTGACATATTCGCTCATAAGCATACAGTGAGATACATTACCCATAGTCTCCCATTGTTAAAGGATGTATACCGCACAGTGTGCATATTTTACTATGTCCACTTGCATAGGAAAGCCTAGTAGACTACCTTATCCTATAAAAAAGGTATATGGACACATACTTTCCCAGAGCATGTCATACTTTGGTTAGCATACACTGTTAGGATAGGTCAATACACTGGTGGGTATACTCCCAAGGTATACCTCCAAAGTGTAAATAAATTAGACATGAACAAAGCTTAAAGGGTCAATGAGTTTCCAAAAACTTTTTGTCCTTATATCATATGGATTGACTAATTGCTAGAACAAGCCAAGAGAAAAATGCGCTAAGTACATTCTCTCCCAGCTCTGTGCCACGTGACTGTGATAGTCTCATAATGTAACTATATTGGGTGTGTGCACAGAGAGCAGGGAGAAGCCACACTTAGCAATGCATATCTCCCTGAAAATTTTACAAATTGGTTGGGGTCCTAATGCCAAGCACCCGACCTGTCAAAACATTATCACCAAGAAAAATGTCAATAGCAAAAATGAGATCCCTTTAAGAAGATAATATAAGATATTTTGTAACTTTAAATATGTTAAACTTAATTTCCACTTTTTTACTATCATGCTCTTTTTAGTGCCAGCTGAGGTCCTCAGTCGGCACGGCTGATAGCATCCTCATCATCCTGACGATAGTCCTGCACATCATAGGGCTGTTTGACAATGAAAGATGGCTTAGTCTATCAGGAAGTGGATTGAGCTGAACTAATCAGCTGTGGCACTGCCTGTGATTGGGGTTTATCCCTTTACAAGAGTTCCTGTCCCTATTACCTTGTGCTATTATCTGTTACCTGACCTCTGCTTTTAGGTCAAACTCTTGTCTACTGATTTTGTTCCTATTCTGCCCGTGTGTTGCTGACCTGACCTGTCTGATTTTTCTTGATGCTCCATGCACTTAATAGGGACCATTGCCCATTGGGGGCCGTTGTTTAGAGTTGAAAGTCAAACTAGGTAGAGAGGTGGCACCAGTATTCTGCATTGGTTTAGTTCTTTTAATTTCATAATAGCAGACAAACTCTCATATCTGATACAGAGGTCCAAATCCTCTGCTTAGACAAAAGGCTACGTGCAGCCAATAATACTTAAGACTCTTTTGTCTACTATTTATGCATTTAAAAAAAAATATAAAACAGTACCTAGCTAAGCATTAAGAATCCCCCTAATAATAGCTGAAGGGAGGTAGAAATGTTATTATTTAGTTCCAGTCTATGCAGTATCAGGCAAATGAAACTCTGACCAATATAAAGATTGTTTAAAAATAATCTGCACAGAATTTTGATTAAGTATTGCAAGAGTTGAAAGTTACATTTCATTTAACAGATTCAACATCAATTTTATAGGAAGTCAAAACTTTGTTTTCTCACTTAAACCATGCAAAAAAAAAATCCAAAAGAAAACATAAAAATTTGACATCCTTCAGCAAAATAATAACAAAAACTCTGTGTTGAACTGAAATGAAAAACCTAATAATAAGCCTGGTAACATAATTACAAAAAGAACACTGAAGCTGGGAAATGAATTTCTAACACAAAAATATTTCTAGTTGAAATATTTTCAATTCCTATGTGTCGCCTATAAAGACTTGCACGCTAAACAAAAAGTTCAAGAAAGACACCAGCTCATGTTTCCATTAACTTTGTGGTTGAAGAAAATGTACAATTTATTTTTACTGCTTCTTTTATGCAGAGAATTCATCATTGCAATTAATTTCTATAAAATGTTAGGTGGATCCCAGTTCAAAAAGGGTGGGGGTGTCTGGAAAGGACATTCCGAATTATTTCCTGTGCATGGTAACCACATGTATTTACAAATCAGATCTGTAGATTTACAGTTTAGCGCTTACATTTACAACTGCATTTCTTTTCCAAACACAAAACTGTTTACTATAGGGGTGTAGTTCCAAATAAAATAAAAAAGTGCCAGGGCACATGTCAACGTTTAGATTAGAATTTAAATAGGTCAGGGTCTCATTACTCTGATCCAGTCTTTAGCTATAACCCGAGTAAAGTGCAAGGCATCACATTTCACTCCCCAGCTCACCACACAATTGGACTGATTGCTGGAGAAAAGTCTATGGAGCCATCTTCAGTATTGAGTGCTGGGGGAATAAAGCATGCTGTACCCAGCTATGTCTAATGATCAGTGTCGGTCTCTCCACTAAGACCGTGACAGATCAAAAGGCTTGTCAAAAGCTGGAAAGGCTAGGACCTGTAATCCTCCTCAAAGTCATGGACTGTGTCAGACTGGTCACAATTGCTCAAGGACTTCCTAAGCTTTAAAGGGTGAACAATGAAGAGAGGGCAACACTGTAGGTGGAATTCCCCAAGGGTGCAGGGTAATGAAGTCAAATTCTGTAGTTGCTTAGATAATTTGCAGTATTTATGAAGAACAACCTGTTCACCCACAAAAAAAAGGCACAGTCTCTTGAAGAGTATAACTGGCTAAAGCAGCTGGCATGGTTTTGGGTCCCCATAGGCTTGTTCACTTTATTATTTCTTTTATGCTTGTTACTAATCACTTTGGGGGACATTTATCATTGTTTACTTTGGTAAGCAAGTTCTGAAGGGATTTTTTTTGCTTTAGTTTTGCTTATGTATCATACCTTTCCCCTTGCTCACATTGTGTGAGGTCCCGGCAAGGCGTAACGTCACTGAAGCCTGCGAGAGCCGTGCCTCACTATGCCCCACACTAACTTCCTGAGTTTGGTCTCCTGCCAGGCCGGGAGGAGACCAAACTGTTTGACTTGCGAAAGGGAACAGAACAGAGCCACCTAGTGGCCATTTTTTCAATCAAATTAAAAATATATAGAGGTTGAGAATTTTAACAGTAAGTAAATAGCAACATGTAATAGCAATATATTAAAAGCTTAGTTTTGTGACATGTACTCTTTAAATTTGCTCACGCACAGGAGTTTCATACTCCAGGTCAGACCTGGAGAAGACTCGTGACTTTTTGTAAGGTTTTTTTTTTTGCCTACGTGCGACTTGCACATATCATAAATTTGTGACCACTGCAAAGTGAAAACTAAAATTTGCCTGTTTGTAACTTTTTGCTTACCCACAAAAGTTGTACAAAAAAAGTGCTTAGGTGCATGTGCGACTTTTTGTGCATCCAGAGTCAGCAAAAAAAAAAAAAAGGCTTTTACCTTAGTCTTTATCCTTGAAGCAGCTCTAGCTTTTTGGCTCACAGATTGTATAGCCAAAACTCTCAGCTCGCTTCAGTTCCAACAGCGGGGTGTAAGCTTTAAATGGGCACTGTCATTATATTTTTTTTTGCTATTGCACTCCTCATGGTAAATAAAAAATCTATCTAATGTACATTGTTTGAAAAAAAAAAGTGTTTTATGTTTTTTTTTTGTGTTTAAAAAAGCTGCCAGTAGGTGTCTCCCTACTTGTCCAGAGCACATTTCCCCCTATCTCTTGCACGGACTCCTCCTGGGGGGTAAGATGTCTTATTGCAGGGGTCCCCCACGATCTCCATGTTGGCAGCGGTGTTGTCCGGAACACGGAAGCTTGGAGCTTCCGCGTTTGTGATGTCACGCCACACCTTCTGCATTTATGACATGTCTCCTCTGTGGCACCCCTGTCATTTGGTGCACACCCCCATTCATGTTTATGGGTGGAGGCATGATGGCTACGTACTAGCCCGCATGCCCCCACCCATAGACATAAATAGTGGGGGCGTGGCATGACAATATCAATATCAATAGCATCAATAACGCGGAAGCGCCAAGCTTTCGTGTTCCGGATGCTGCCGCTGCCTGCCAGGAGATTGAGGGGGTCCCCAGCGTCAGGAAACCCCATAATTAGACATCTTATCCCCTATCCTTTGGATAGGGGACAAGATGTTTTCAGCGGAGTACCCCCTTCAGCCATGCCCCCTTCTGGAGAGGCAGTGTCCTTTTTTGCCATGTCCACACCCTGTTTTGAGCACAGAAAAATGCCTAAATAGCGTCTAAAACTCTTAGTAATTGAACATAAGTCATGTAAGACAGTTTTTAGTGCAAAATGTGCCATAATTCTGTCACATTTGCAATAGTAAAACTGGGCAAATAACTACACCTTAAACAGAATGGTGAAAGGGAGCAAGAAGGTGTATGTTACCACTCATAATTTATCAGAGGCCTGGAAAAATGGCCTTTGCCATTCCTATACCTTATGCTGAAGATCTGGCTTTACAAGATGGCTGATGTGTTTAAACATTAGCCCACAACAAACTCACCAGAAAGTTACCACAAGAAGTGTTCATTTTCATTCTAACAAGGGTTGTAGTCTGACTGTAAACGTCATCCCCCTTCAAGATCGAATTTACAAATCTGTATAAATTGCTGGTACCAATTGATTTGAAAACATTTTTTTCCACCGGAGTACCCCTTTAAGTAACTATTGTTTGGTGTTTTTGTCCATATCTTGAGAAGGGTAGATAATGGTTTTCAAAAGAAGTTTCTGGACACAAAGAATAATATAATGCAAACATGAAAGGCACTACTTTGTTTAGGTAACATATTGGTTATTCTACTATTTCTTCACTCAATCAAGATTCCAACCATCATGATGAATAATGCATGAATAAGAAAAATCTTTAGAATTATTTTACTAATGATCTGTAAAGTATTGATTGGTCCATTTTCTGTGGCAGACATTATATCACCACTAAAACACTGAGCGGGTGGCCATTGGTGCATGTGTGGGATGTGTCTGGTTATTTAAACAGCTTTCTTTAAATGTGCATCAGTATAATGAAGGAAGGGAACAAAACCATACTTCACAAAACATGTGCAACATGTGTATATCATTTGTATATGTCTGTTTTCCCTAATTGAAAAAATGCATGGAAGGTCTCCCATACATGACTTATTAAATCGGGGTGGTCTACTTTATTAGCAGATGCAGCCATGGATCCATCCGTCTATTGATTTCTCATTTATAGTAAAGAACTGTTTTCATGTTAATTTACTTTAGTTTATGCTTCTTTCTTTAATACCGATTGGTTTGAGGAATGATTATGTTCTCTCTGGGATCATTACTTTAATATATATTGGCCTGGTGTTAAAAAAATAAAAATGTGTCTTTGAAGATTTTTTTTTTTTAAGCACAGAGATTTAATGTGACCGGAAATATGAGCGCTATAAAGATCTGACTACAGAAAACTGACTGCACCTAATCTTCTCTTATCATATAGAAACATGTGTAAAAGCCTCTTGGGGAGTAGGTTCTGTCATGGAAAATAGTTTATTTTAGGGTCTCACAATCAATGTTCCAATTCATTTTGAGTAAAATACAATAGGGAATCTAGGAATGTAGTAGCTGTGAGTGCCATCTACTAGCACCCCAATGCTCAGTACACTCCATGGATGGAGCTTATCCAACTAACATCTTATAGACTTGTAGTCTAATGCAGGTAAGATGTCAATGATGTGTGTAAATAGGCAAACCACAGTGGACAGAAGAAAAGATTTGCTGGCTAACAGGCGAAGGATGCAAAGAAATGTAAAGAGACACACAGAGACAATATGCACTCTAGATACCTGTGTTGTCTATAAAAAAAATAGTAACTGCCGGTTTAAACATTACAACTGTAAAAAAAATAACTTTTGTAATAATATTTAAACTATTTTGCAAATTTTGATAGAACTGTTTGTCTTACTGTGTATATCATAAAGTATTCTACACTGCAGTAGATTGTGGAACAGAGGAAGTTGTCATGGTGAATGCATTAAAATATTTCAAAAAGGACCTAGATATCTTTCTTAAAAGGGTACTCTGGTGGAAAACTTTTTTTTTTTTTAAATCAACTGGTGCCAGAAAGTTAAACAGATTTGTAAATTACTTCTATTAAAAAATCTTAATCCTTCCAGTACTTATTAGCTGCTGAATACTACAGAGGAAATTCTTTTCTTTTTGGTGCTCTCTGCTTACATCACGAGCACGGTGCTCTCTGCTGACATCATGTCCATTTTAGGAACTGTCCAGAGCAGCATATGTTTTCTATGGGGATTTTCTCCTACACTGGACAGTTCCTAAAATGGACAGGGATGTCAGCAGATAGCACTGTGCTTGTGATGTCAGGAGAGAGCTCTTGTGTTCCAAAAAGAAAATTATTTCCTCTGTAGTATTTAGCAGCTAATAAGTACTGGAAGGATTAAGATTTTTTAATAGAAGTAATTTACAAATCTTATGCATAGAAGATATAGAGAAACGGAGCAACTCACCACATCGACCCAGGTATTCTTTGCAGGTGAAACTTTATTCCGGGATTATCACCACGGGAGACAAGCAGGGGGGACTAGTTTCTCTATATCTTCTATGCATATGCTTTGAATGGATTTTGCTGCACACGTAGAGCACCACTGAAATACCTCCAGCAGTTGCAAGGGAAGACACAGTATACCGAGTATAGATCATATTCCTCCAGTGCTATCAGCAGGTGGTGCCGAGTCCCTCTTTACTTGTGTAATTTACAAAAGTTTAACTTTCTGGCACCGGTTGATTAAAAAAAAAAGTTTTCCACCGTAGTACCCCTTTAATAGGGAATCTGTCATCTGTAGTTGCTGCTAAGAGATGCAGACAATGGGGAAGATTTATCAAAACCTGTGCAAAGGAAAAGTTGCCCAGTTGCCCATGGTGACCAATCAGATCGCTTCTTCTTTTGCAGAGGCCTTGTTAAAAATGAAAGAAGCAAACTGATTGGCTGCTGTGGGCAACTGGGCAACTTTCTATCTGGACGGGTTTTGATAAATCTCCCCCAATGTTAGTTAGCTAGTAGAAAGCAAACTTTACCTTTCCTGGAGCTAATGGGGGTTACCAAACTTCTAAACTCAACCAGTTGTCAAGGAGGTGGGAATAAGTTGCCCATGTGCCATGGCCTGGAACACTTCCTCATTTGCCCTCACCTCCCAGCACCTCCTTGACTGACATAAAGGGCTCTGTACATAAATCAAGGAGGGGCTGGGAGGTGAGGGAAAGCAAGTAGGCGTGCTAGGCCATGGCTCATAGGCAACTTTTTCCCACCTCCTGGACAGTTGGCTGAGAATAAAAAAAAGTTTGGGAACTGCCATCAGCTCCAGGCAAGGTAGAGGTCTGCTTTTATATCAGTTCTTCAGTGGTGTCTGCAGTTTTTATCAGCAAACATAGCTGACAGATTTCCTTTAACCCCTTAAGGACAGAGGGCATACCCGTATGCTCCCATTTTAGAGACCTTAAGGACTGAGGGAGTACAGGTACGCCCGTGGGAATTCCAGTCCCCACCAACAGCCGGTCGGGGACCGGATCGGGATGCCTGCTGAAATCATTCAGCAGGCATCCCGACACATCGCCGAGGGGGGTCCTGAAACCCCCCCCCCCCCCATGTCGGCAATCCCCACAAATCACCGGTCAATTCAGACCGGCAATCTGTAGCGATTCCGGGTCATACGGGTTCTCCGGTGACCCGTTGACCCAGAAAATAAGGGGGATCGGTATGTCCAGACTACGGAAGCCGGTGAGTTGCCTAGCAACATCTGGAGGGCTATAGTTTGGAGACCACTATACACTAGCCCTCCAGATGTTGCAAAACTACAACTCCCAGCATGCCTAGACAGCTGTTTGCTGTTTGGGTATGCTGGGATTTCTAGTTTTGCAACAACTGGAGGGCTACAGTTTGGAGATCACTGTGCAGTGGTCTCTAAACTGTGGCCCTCTAGATCTTGCAAAACTACAACTCCCAGCATGCCCAGACAGCAGTTTGCTGTCTGGGCATGCTGGGATTTGTAGTTTTGCAACAACTGGAGGGCCACAGTTTGGAGAATACTGTGCGGTGGTTTCTAAACAGTGGCCCTCTAAATCTTGCAAAACCACAACTCCCCCCGGGTACGTTCAAATGGGCGGGAGTTTACAGTGAGTTTCCTGCTTCAAGTTAGAGCTGTGGGAAATTTTCAGCTCAAACTCCTAGTGGGAAACTCACCGTAAACCCCCGCCTAAGTGAATGTACCCTAAAAACACTACACTACACTAACACATAATAAAGGGTAAAACACTACATATACACCTCCTTACAAGGCCCCCCCCAATAAAAATGAAAAACCTATCGTATGGTAGTGTTTCCAAAATGGAGCCTCCAGTGGTTACAAAACAACAACTCCCAGCATTTCCAGACAGCCACTGACTGTCCAGGCATGCTGGGAGTTTAGCAACAGCTGGAAGCACCCTGTTTGGGAATCACTGGCGTAGAATACCCCTATGTCCACCCCTATGCAATCCCTAATTTAGTCCTCAAATGCGCATGGCGCTCTCTCACTTCGGAGCCCTGACGTATTTCAAGGACACAGTTAAGGGCCACAAATGGGGTATTTCCATACTCTTATTTTTACAAGAGGTAAAAGGGAAAAAAGACCCCCAAAATTTGTAATGCAATTTCTCCTGAGTACGGAAATACCCCATATGTGGGCGTAAAAGGCTCTGCAGACACACAACAAGACTCAGGAGTGAGAGCACACTATGTACATTTGAGACCTAAACTGGTGATTTGCACAGGGGTGGCTGATTTTACATGTGGTTTTTACATAAATGCAAAAAAAGAAAAATACCCACGAGTGACCCCATTTTTTAAACTAAACCCCTTACGGAACATAACAAGGAGTATAGTGAGCCTTAACACACCACAGGTGTTTTATGAATTTTCATTAAAGTTGGATGGGAAAATGAAAAAATCTTTTTTTTTTTTACTAAAATGCTGGTGTTACCCTAAATTTTTCATTTTCACCAGGGAAAATAGGGGAAAAAAGCCCCCCAAAATTTTAAACCCCATTTCTTCTGAGTAAGAACATAACCCATATGTGGATGTAAAGTGCTCTGCGGGCGAACTACAATGCTCAGAAGAGAAGGAGCGCCATTTGGCTTTTGGAGAGAAAATTTGTCCGGAATTGAAGGCCATGTGTGTTTACAAAGCTGCAATAGTGCCAGAACAATGGACCCCCCCCCCACATGTGACCCCAGTTTGGAAATGACACCCCTCAAAGAATGTATTAGGGTACAGTGAGCATTTACGCCCCACCGGTGTCTGACAGATTTTTGGAACAATGGTCCGTGAAATTGAAAAATGTAATTTTCCAAAGATCTGTCAAACGCCAGTGGGGTGTAAATTCTCTCTGCACCCCTTATTAAATTCTGTGAGGGGTGTAGTTTCCAAAATGGGGTCACATGTGGGGGAGGGTCCACTGTTCTGGCACCATGGGGGGTTTTGTAAATGCTCATGGCCCCCGACTACCATTCCAAACAAATTCTCTCTTCAAAAGCCCAATGGCACTCCTTCTCTTCTGAGCATTGTAGTGCACCAGCAGAGCACTTGACATCCACATATGGGGTATTTCCATACTCAAAAGAAATGGGGTTATACATTTTGGGGGGCATTTTCTCATATTACCCCTTGTAAAAATGTGATATTTGGGGAAATAAACTGCATTTTAGTGAGAAATAATAATTTTCATCTACACATCTAAAAAGTCATCAAAAACCTGTGCTTTTTTTTTTTTTCTCTCCTTCCGACAGGGGGTGGGGAAAGGGTGGCTTGGGTGATATGTGCTATGCTCTTAATTTGTTTATGTTAATTATTATGTGAAATTTGTAATAAAAAGATTAAGAAAAAAAAACACCTGTGGGGTGTAAAGGCTCACTGTACCCCTTTTTACATTCCTTGAGGGGTGTAGTTTCCAAAATAGTAAGCCATGTGTTTTATTTATTTATTTTTTTTTATTTTTTTTGCTGTTCTGGCATCATAGGGGCTTCCTAAATGCGACATGCCCCCCAAAAACCATTTCAGCAAAATTCACTCTCCAAAATCCCATTGTCGCCCCTTCCCTTCTGAGCCCCCTAGTGCACCCACAGAGCACTTTACTAGTGTTTCCTTACTTGAGAGAAATGGGGTTAAAATATTTGGGTGGATTTTTCTCCTTTTACCCCTTGTAAAAATTCAAAAAATGGTTCTACAAGAACATGTGAGCTACAAACTGAACTGGTCCCTGAAAAAGTCAAAAATTTATGCTGAACTTTGAAGCCCTCTAATGTCTTCAAAAAGTAAAAACATGTCAACTTTATGATGCCAACATAAAGTAGACATATTGTATTTGTGAATCAATATATAATTTATTTGGGATGTCCATTTTCCTTACAAGCAGAGAGTTTTTCATGAAATTTGGGGATTTTTCACCAAGAAAGGATGCAAGTAATGACGAAAATTTACCACTATGTTAAAGTAGAATATGTCACGAAAAAACAATCACAGAATCAGAATAAATGGTAAAAGCATCCCAGAGTTATTAATGCATAAAGTGACAGTGGTCAGAATTGCAAAAAAAGGGCTCAGTTCTTAAAGAGGTACTACCGTGCTGACAACTTATCCCCTATCTTAAAGGATAGGGGATAAGTTGCCTGATCGCGCAGGGTACCACCTCTGGGGACCCCCGCGAGCTCGCACACAGCACCCCGCTCTCATCAGGCCCCGGAGCGAACACTCCGGGTCTGATGATTGCTGATCACGGGGCCAGAGTATCGTGACGTCACGGCTCCGTCCCCATATGACGTCATGCTTCGCCTCCTCAACGTAAGTCTATGGCAGGGCGCGAGACGGCTGTCTCGCCCCTGCCATAGACTTGCATTGAGGGAGCGGTGCGTGATGGCACAAGGGGCGGAGCTGTGACGTCACGATCACCGGCCCCGTCATCAGACCCCGAGCGGATGTTTGCTCTTGGGCCTGATGAGAGCGGGGTGCTGCGTGCGAGATCGCAGTGGTCCCCAGCGGCAGGACCCTGCACGATCAGGCAACTTATCCCCTATCCTTTAGATAGGGGATAAGTTGTCAGCATGGTAGTACCCCTTTAAGGTGATAAAAAGGCTCAGTCCTTAAGGGGTTAAGTATTACAAGTTATAGTAATTAGATTACTTTAAATGGATTGTCGATCCAGGGATTTATTTTGATTTTCAGTTGGGCAGAATTTTTTTCCCTGTGATGAGGAAAATTGGTGTAAGATCTTAACCCCTCTGGGCTCCGGAGGTGCCCTTCTGCTCTGTTATGCAATGGTATGGCTACCGGGCATACAGGGCTTAGAGCTGGTTGACCAATCAGAGAACTTGGACACTTAACCAATCCGGGCACTGGACCATATTTAAAATGGCCTTTTACCATGGACAGAATGCCTGCCATTATAGTAATTTCCTGGCTCTGTTATACTGTATTCAGTTGATTACATTGACATTGGACTGTGTACCTAGTAACCCTTTTGCCTGCTGATTTTGTCTATACATGATCACCTGGTTTTAAATATTGGACTATGCATTTAATCCCTATACTGTGGTATACATGTTCTCTCCTGCTTCTGACCACCAGACTGTTATTGCTTATTCTATTTATTTTATTCCTGCTGATTTTGTCCTAATATGCTTTCCTGGTACTTAATCAGCTAGACAACCAGTCTATGCCCTCCCAGAGTTTCTGTGCTAGTTTCAGCCATTTTGGCTCGCACCTTTATTTTATCTTCATGCTCTGCAGGCACAACCTGGGTCTCAGGCTTCCAAGTCTGTCCAACCTTGCAAAAGGCTTTAGTGAAGTCACGGGGAAGCCTAGGGCTCTACCAACCAGAGTGGGATATATTGTTGGTTGCTTGGTAGCTTATTTAGGTCTATTGGTTTTATATTTTGATTATTACAATTTACTTTTGTCTCATTGGGTTGTTGGCTTCCGTTGGATCAACTTTTGAGGATTTTAGGCTGAAGTGGATAGATTTATGCTTTTATCATCATACTTATAAGCTATGTGACATCATTGTTTGAGCTAATCCTCACTATAGATAGAACTATAACAAGTGTGAAGCAGCAAAGTTTCTAAAAGAATACTATGCCATTTATAAAAATATATGTAGATATATTTCAGCAAAGAGTTGCAAAGTTATCTGTAATGCTTCAGAACTCCATAAAACCCCAATAAAGGCTGTTCTGTCGAAAGATAAGATATGGAACAGTAGTGAATTTACTACAGAGTGGTTGTGCTTATCACATTAGTCCTCCCAGAAACAAGTCATCCAGAAAATGCAGCCAAAATACCAAATGTTCTCTAGATTGAGATGAGAATATTACTTATGATTGTAAAATAATAGGTTGATTGGGAAAATAACAAGATGTATTCTGCAGCTAGCCAAGAGTAACATCATTGCATATGTCTTTAAACCACAACCATATGAACAGATGAGCCAAAAGTGGAATTTTTTAAACAGCACAGTCGTGGTGTACATGGTATAGTGTAAATAAAACACGGAATTTATTATTTGCAGTAAATAATTTTATCACAAATGTACTAAAGTGGCATATGAATGTAGGGATGTTTTCCTGCGTATTTTGCATCTGTCATTTACGCAAATTTATGAAGTGAGTGACGTGCGTCACATAAAAAATTTTGCACAGCAACTGTGAAAACCCAAAAGATGTGCAGCAGGTTTCCTGCTCAGCATCACAAAAGTGGTAAATCCCCCCCAGGCATTATGAAAGGGGCTATAAATTGTGCACTAAATTATTAAATACGATGTCTAGACATTTGTCTGTATATTGAGTTAGGTGTAAGCAATTATTTAAAATACATTCACATATTAATGTGAGGACAAACAATATTTCAGTATTAAATTTGCCTAGTCAAGGTTTCTAATAAATAGAGTGTGTAGCAGGAAAATCGAAACCAATGTATCTGAGTAAGAGTGAAACATTTCCTCGATGCCAAGTAAGCTAAAATTTCTTAGCACATTATTACCAGAAGTACATGGTTACAGTTATTCTCCATTCGTAGATAAAGGCTCTAACATGGCACAATGGAGTACCAAAATCTTTAGTTTAGTAATGCTGCTCTGACTGATAAATGTTGGTTACTACAATGTGTGTGTCAGATGTTTGCTTAAATGAATATAATAATAATTAAAAAGCTTTATGAATTTTTATTCATACGTTCATGCCTTGATAAAGGTTGTCTACCGAAACGCGTCTGTTTTTTTAAATTTTTATGGCACCTCTATATACATTTTTTATATGTATAAATAAAGCTGATATGTTTTAAACAATTTTACTGAGCCTTGGGATCCTCCCTTTGGGTTAGCTTCTCTACTTTAAGAATGTATTCTTTATTTAAAGTTTACCAGAAATACTTTGGGTCAAAAAAACACCAAAACAGTGAAGGTTTATTAGTAGTGTGACTAGTTCTGTAATTTAATAGGAGCTAACTGTGATTTCATATTATTGCTTTTAAATTTTAAATCAAGAATGAAAATGCAAAAAAATCACAGTACACAACTTAAATACTCAAAATAGGACATGTTTAGTTGCCAAATATCTCATATTTATCTATTTGTTTGACCAAAAGGATAGTAATGGGTCCTGTTAGGTCTATACATTAGTCACATAGATCCAGAATAGACTGATTCAGTTCTGTACCTTAACCTTCATTCATCAATCTATCTTTAGGGTGTAGTTGGGCTTCCTACATATCAATTAACTATTTCAAGACCAAAGCCTGAATTTTAACATTACAATTTAAAGTTTAAAAAAAAATCGAAGAAGGAAGGAAGGCTTTGGTCAATCCTTTATTGCTTATTATTGAAAAACCAATATCTCTAGAATGATGTCCCCATTCTTCTCACTAAATATTGCATACTAGCTGAGTACCCAGCGTTGTCTGGTTTTTCCTTCCTAATCCTTGTTGGGGAGGAAAATCAAAGGAGGAAGCTTTTGACTTCATATCTTATCCTCATATATTGTGGTCATATCCCAACCCCATATCCCGTCCCCATATCCCGTCCTCATTTTTCGACCTCCTATCCCGACCTTATATGCATTCCTCATATCCCGTCCTTATATCCCTTCCTCATATCCCGTCCTCAAATCCAATCCCCATATCCCAACCTCATATCCTGTCCTCATATCCCAACCTCATATCTCATCTTCATATCCTGTCCTCATATCCCGACCTCATATGCCATCCTCACATGCGTCTTCATATCCTGTCCTCATATCCCATCCTCATATCCCGTCCTCATATCCTGTCCTTATATCCCTTCCTCATATCCCAACCTCATATCCTGTCTTCATATCCCGACCTCATATCCTGACCTCATATCCCGTCCTCATATCCCGACTTCATTTACAGACCTCATATCCCGACACCATATTCCGTCCTCATATCCTTTCCTCATTTCCCGTCCTCATATCCTGACCTCATATCCCGATCTCATATTCCGTCTTCATATCCCATCCTTATGTCCCATCCTCATATTCTGTCCTCAGGTGGGACTGATTTGTGATGAAGATATTGCAGGCTGAAAATAGAAGGGGACGTGGCTTTGTGGGACTAGGCATGATTTGCAAGCCAGACCGATGCACAAAAAGGTAGAGAATTAAAGGCATGTGGCTTATACAGTGGGTGTCTCTTTGTGAGATATGGTGTGGCTTATAAGTTGGACTGACACATTCCACAGGAGATGCAGAGCAGAGCTTGTGGAGTAAGATACTTGAAGTCCCACATACTTGCATGAGACTTGAAACAAAAACCCATCTTTTATATAAGGGTGTAGGTAAGGGTTAATTTAACTATCATATATATTTTAGTGGACATATAAATAACATGTGACCAAGTATTATCGAAACATCTCCAGCCATTTGGAAGTTATGCAGTAACATATATTTCCCATAGACTTGTATGGGACTTTAAATAATAACCCTGACCCTGGCAAGTGGGGAGAGTAAGGGTTAAATTACCTATCCTATGTTTGTTGTTGACATATTAGTAACATGTGTGCCAAGTTTTATGTTAATATCTTTAGCTGTTTGGACGTGATGCTGGACCATGCACACATACATACATACATACATACATACAGTACATACAAACACACACATACACACACATTGGCCCTGATTTACTAAGAGTATTGTGTAGGTTTCTTTGTGGGTTTTAATTCCCTACAATTTATTTTCCATGGTATTTACTAAGGTTTCCCTACATTTTCCACTTTCCCTACACTTTGCTTTTTTTTTTTTTTATACATGCTCTGATCTGTCTGGTTTTCCTCAGCTGAAATCCACCACATTTTCTGTGGAAAACTTAGTAAATATGTTAGATTTTTGTGAAAATGTCAGGAACACTTCCCTTTTTCGGAGACCACGCCCCATTTTCCTGGTGGCCACGCCCCTTTTTCGGGTTTTCTTAGCAAAATGGAGAGTTAGTCAGGGTTTTTCCAATTCTGGCGCAAAATGTGGCGCAGACAGAATTTCTGGTGCAATGCAACAGAATCTGGCGCACAAACTGACAAAACATGTCGGGTTTGCAATAGTAAATGAGGTCCATTGAGTTTTATATATATAGATTTGAGAGAACAGTACCTGCTAATTCCATGTCTTTTTGAAGCTCTTGGAAAACTCATCTGATGATTCTTTTCACTTCTCTGTCAGAAATCTTATGAGGAGCATCGGGTCGAAGCAAATTTAGAGTGAAATGATTGTCTTTCCATTTTCATATTATGGCCCCAATGGTGCTCACTGAAACATTCAGAAGCTTAGAAATGCACCTGTAACAAATGCCACCAGCATTATGTTTTTTTTTCTTTTAACTTTTTTATTGGTTCTCAAAAGTAAACATTACAACAACATACATTAGTTGCATTGCCTTAAAGTAACAGATATTGAAAGAAATTTTACTGTGTGTTGACAGTTCTTATAATAAGTTTCAATACAATAAATATCAGTTAAGGCTTATGTTACATAGTTACATAGTTACATAGTTAGTACGGTCGAAAAAAGACATATGTCCATCAAGTTCAACCAGGGAATTAAGGGGTAGGGATGTGGCGCGATATTGGGGAAGGGATGAGATTTTATATTTCTTCATAAGCATTAATCTTATTTTGTTCCAGGAATGTATCTAATCCTGTTTTAAAGCTGTTAATTGTTCCTGCTGTGACCAGTTCCTGAGGTAGACCGTTCCATAAATTCACAGTCCTCACGGTAAAGAAGGCGTGTCGCCCCTTGAGACTAAACTTTTTCTTCTCCAGACGGAGGGAGTGCCCCCTCGTCCTTTGGGGGGGTTTAACCTGGAACAGTTTTTCTCCATATTTTTTGTATGGGCCATTAATATACTTATATACGTTTATCATATCCCCCCTTAAACGTCTCTTCTCAAGACTAAACAATTGTAACTCCTTTAATCACTCCTCATAACTAAGATGTTCCATGCCCCATATTAGTTTAGTCGCGCGTCTCTGCACCCTTTCCAACTCCGCAGTGTCCCTTTTATGGACAGGTGACCAAAACTGAACAGCAATGATAACACTATAAAATTACATTAAATAAAGCTATAAGAATAGAGGTAACACTATTAAAAAGCAATCCATCCCCTTGTCAGTGCAAATTAATATCAACTGGTTCAGTTTCAAGTGATGACCTACAAAAAACATAATTAATTTTATAGTGTTATCATTGTGTTTTATTGCAGGTCATCACTTGGAACTGAATCAGCTGATATTGATTTGCACTGACAAGGGGCTGGATAGCTTATTAATTACTGATAGATTTCAACAGTTGTCTTGGCTTTCCATGCCTTTTTGCATCCCCATTCCTTTATGTGTTCAATATTTTTCCCTGTGTCATTTCACATTATTACTTCACCCGCTGTAAGTACTAATACTGTATCTTTTGAATATTTTAACAGCAAGTCCAAAAAACTGACTCACCAATAGTCCCTTCCAAAAAAGAAAAGTGTTTTTTTCAGTGTGCACATGGTATAGGTTGAAACCATCACGAGAGATGTTTCCAGGAGCCTGAAGCAGTTTGGATATTGTTTGTGTTTTCTTTTCCATATTTGCAACTAACTTTTATAGCTTTTTCTGTCCAATTTTCTTCTTTACACATTTTAGAATTTATTGATAAGATTTTCAACTGTTTATGTCTCTGGGTATAGTCTTGTGTCCTTTAGAATTATTTTGCTTAGCTACAATAGTCTTTTTGGTCAGCTTAGACAGCTCTCTTGTCCCCTGTGTGAACAAGTCACTGTAACACTATAGTCATACTGATTTACAGACCAAATAACATGAGTAGAATTGTGTCTTTTTCCAGTCTACCCCACAAATATATTGTTTTAAAGTTTTGTCAATCCAGTACATGGTACAGTACAATAAATGTTGACAGTGGAACATACAAGTCCTCAAATGGCTATTTTGAAAGAAAAAATACATTATATTGTTTTTACATTGTATGTTTTTGACGACCATGAAAAAATGCAAGCAAAAGAAATACAAATTGGCTGAATTAGGCACTTTAATTTAAAACAAATATATTTTTACATGTCCTAGAGACGTGTCAAAAGATTTGGCTGGTTGGGGTATGGGTGTCCAGATCCCCACTGATCACCAAAACAAGCAGAAAGTTCATTCCTTACGAATCATCATCTTTTCATCCATTTTCTGTTGACTTTAGTTTAGAGGAGTTTTCAAGGTGACAGAGCCTCTTTAAATAGAAAGTTTATGGGCTCATCTCTTGTCTCGTGAAAGAAGAGGGGTGAAGCACTGTTCGGTAACACACTTTTCCCACTCATTCTAGTTATAAGTAAGGACTTGAACATCTAGACTCCAACTTTGGACATATCCCTAGTTCATGTAAAAAAAATTTTTATCTGACAGGTACACTTTAAGTGGTTAATTTATACAACAAAATCAGCACCGTGACACCTATGTAAAGTGTGCCGAGCCAGAGGATGTGGCACTTGAAGTTATGTGTCACAAAAAATTTTATGTGCCTATTGTAAAATCATACATTCATTTTGTGCTAGTTATTGCTGAATGTAATCCTATTACATGAATATTTGAAAGCTATTCCCAAACAATCTAAAACATTTTTATGATGAACTACAAGTACTACTACTTGTCTATGACGACCTGAAAAGCATAAAAAATATTTTGCTAATAAAAAAAACCAATGCAAGTAATGCAAGCATATTGTACATCATCAGGACAAAGCACAAAATGATTTTACACAAACAATAAAGTCTGAAGACCTGCAATAAAAACTTAAAGATTAGATTAGAAAATTAAATTTCATATAGGAATAAACAACCATAGTGTTTTATACTATTGTGAACCTGAAGACAAACTATTCATATAGATTTTCCCCTATTTTATATTTTCGAAGTAGCTAAGCTGAACATAATCTTTATGTTTCAATATATACTGATTAACAATTCACCATTTACTAAAAAAAAAAAAAAATACAATTATTTTAGTATTTAGCGTTAGGAAAGAAAAACATTTTTTGGAAGTGTGTATGGCTTATACCAAATAAATGGAGCCATAGAAATTAGTAGATGGGGTGTGAAATAAAACGGAGGGGAGAGGTTTGATAATTTACTGATTCAATTTAATTTTTAATGTCAAGTTTGGGGAGGATTTCTTTTTGTGTGATGGGAAAGTTCAGTCTTTATATGATGTTGTAACTCAATATGTCTGTTTAAGAGAAGGCAGTAACTAACTAATATTAGAAATTGTGGAAAGGTTATACAATCTCATAAAGCACATTGACATTGTAAATACTACTGTAACAGCTGAATATACATACAAGATTGTGGGTATTTTTATATGCAGTAATCGTGTGTAGCAGTTATACCTGTTATGTTAGGCCCAGGTTAAATGGTGTCTTTGTTATACTGATAATAGGAATTACATGGTATATATACAATGTGACATATATTGATTCATTTGACTTTTTATTAGGTTGCATCTGGATAAAATTAACATGATTAATATAAAGTTTTATTTGTAGGCATTGTACATTTTTCAACACCAATCTAAACCCCATCTTGCTGGTCTATGACTTTTTTGCCATGTCTTGTCCTTATTTAAAAGTCTGTGGATATGCAAGAGTAGAAATGTGTCAAGGTAACATGGGTGGCACTTGCCAATAGATAGCAGCACAGCAAGCAGCATTGTTACCTAGGCAACCTACCGCAGTGATCTCCTGTAATTGACCAACATCTCTTAGGGAGATCCGTGTCTTAACTGATTGGAAAATCATGTGAACTGCAGATAAATTAGTGGCATAAAGCCAAACAGAAGAGAAGTGTATGGACATGTACTGTTGGAAATAATGGAAACACCAGAAAGTAATTATCAGTATACAGTAACCAAAAGAATGGCATACAGTAAGCACTTGTATGGCTACATCACAACCCCATGGGTATGAAGGGGATTAAAAACCCCATATGGGTCACTGAATGAAAGGACTAAGATACAACCATGGTGGTATAGAAGGGGTTAAAACATCCATATTGTCCCATGGAAAGAAGAAATAGAGGGCTCATAAGAGAGGATGTAGACCAGCAACCCAAGGCTAAATAGCCCTCCACATGTATAGGTAACCAGCAGAGACATATCATTTTACAATCAGATAGTCGGGCAGCATCAGGTACCACACACTTGGAGACCCTTAAGTCACTCCCCACCTGTGGAGTCCAGCCACACTATCAGTGTGGCATGGGTCTCAAGGGTCAGGTGTGGAGTCAGATGCACCCAAAAATAGGGAATTGCAACCACTGCACACATCCTCCCATGCAAACGGTGGAGGGGATAGGACACATATAATCCTTCTACAAAAATAAAACAAGTACATCAACATATACTGATGCCAAAGGACTGACCAGTAAGGTCAGTCAAATATTAAGAACTGAGTCTGATGGCAACAATATGTAGCAGTAGAGATTGTTAGAAAGACCTTCAGAAGACACCATCAGAGCCTTGTAATGAGCATATCGAGATAGCTAAACTCCACATCCAGCCACTAGTGTGCATAGACAAGCTGTGAGGCTAAGAAATAACTATAGAGATTGAGAACATTGAGGTCACCATGCTCCTAAGAGGCCTAGAGGGTAGCAAAACTAAAACTCGATTTACCCTGATAATAAATAGAGTGCAGAATAGCATCTAGATGGCAAAAAAAAAGGGAGCAGTAAAGGGATGGGGCAGTTGTGGAAGACATAAAGGTATTTGAGCAGTTATATCATCCTAAAGATACTAATATATCCTAAATGGGAAAGTGTGAGGGAAGATCAAGCTTTGAGCTTCGCATCCAGGAAGGCAGCCAGCAAATCAAGATGAAGAACATGGAACTGGTTTACCTTTTGCAAAATAAATATTCTCAGGTACTTAAACTGTGTCAGGCAAGAGAAGGGAAAAAAATAAGGTAGAGAAGTAAAAAGCCCCCTGAAAGGGGAAATAAGATGAACTTGGACCCATTACCTGCAACTCAGAGCAGGCACCAAACCTATCTGTAAGGTCAATAGGGCACTGCAAGGAGGGACCATCATAAGCCTCTGCATATAACTAGATTTTTTAATTTAACGACCCCTTAGGGACACTATGTATAGAAGCCAATTGCTAAACAGCCGCTACAAGAGGATCAATGGCAAGGACAACAGCAGGGATGAAAGTGCAAACCCCTGCCTTATGCTCAGCTTCAAAGGAAAAGGTTCAAAGAAGTCCAGATTTGTTCTGACCCTAGCACTTGCCATAGATAGGGCCAATTAATAGAATCAGAGGCCTTAGTACAGAGCAAACTTAGTTTGGAAACCATTGGTACAGGTGGCAATATTCAGAAACAATATCTGAAAATTTATGTCAGTTTCCTTGCTGGGCATGAAGTCTGTTTGGTCCAACTAAATGAGCTCTAGATCCACCTTTAAGATTCTGTTAGTAAGTATCCAGTGGTCAAGTCCTGGGAAAAAAAAGTGTGGGAACTCACCCAAGTTTTCCATTTAAAGGGGTACTAGACATCTTATACCCTTTCCAAAGGATAGAGCGTTGGGTGCAGCGCCAGAGGCTTGGGACATCATGGCCCCTCAATGCAAGTCTATGGGAGGGGGCGTGAGATCAGTCACGCCCCCTCCCATAGACTTATATTGAGGGTACATTACTGTGACGTCACAAGCCTCTGCCCCGCATCACCAGTCATCCGGCACGGAGCAGGGTGCCGCTTCCGAGATCTTATCAGACATCTTATCCCCTATACTTTGGATAGGGGATAAGATGTCTAGGGGTGGAGTACCCCTTTAAGGGCTGGTCCTGCAGGACTCCTGCTAATGAGAACTGTGTTCCTGCTGTGGAAAAATGCAGGAACTCCGTTCCCATGAGTTCCTGCAGGACTTGAGCCCTGTAAGTATCTTAGCAAGGATTTTATTGTCAAAATTCAGGAAAGAAATGGATGGGTAAGAGTTTGATATGGACGAGTCCTTCCCTGGCTTTGGGATCATTCCCACTAATGTTTCCCGCATAGAGGAAGGGAGAATGTTCAGTGTAATGGCCTGTCAAGAAGGTAGGGAGAAATTAGTTCAGCATGCATTTATACCAGTCATTTATCAGACCTCAGGTTCTACCAGAGGGAAGGAATATTACTGCTTTTATTACTTCAACAAGGGAGAAGGCCTTATTTAGCACTGCTGATTATGTGAACGACAAAAGGCACAGCAGATCTAAGTCAAGGTAATCCTTCTCTCACAGTAGTCTATGGACATCATTTAAGTGGGAACATTGTTTCCAGAACAAACACACGAAAAATCAGTGTAGAAGGAAACTTACCTTTTTAGTGCACCGCATTGCAGGATGGAATCTCGGTCATAGAAATGTAGTAGTTTGGCCAGAAACATACATGAATGGGTTCCAGGAAGGCCAGGTCTCATTGACACATGGTAGTTCCTTTTGATTGTAGATCTTTCAGCCATGTTTCCATAAATGAGACAGCATCCACATCTTCAGCACGCTCACGCAGGCCAACAATATAGATATTATTACACACATTTTTAAGTCATCAGCTCGTTCTGCAGAGGCAGCAACTTGACCTTGTAAGATTTGCATTGTGATAAGACAGACAGTGTCATTCTGATCTGAAGTATGCCATTCAACATGAGAGGTGCACTCCCAAAATTACTGAAGATAATGTTTAGCAAAACACAGTCTACAATCAGACCAGCAAGTAGGTCCAAGAAGTCAGACGCTTAATCCAGCAAAGCTTGTCAGGAGGAAAGACCTTCATCTAGCATCCCATCTACAAGTTGTCACAGTCCACAGCAGGTAGCAATATCTTTTCTTTTTGTCCACCACCATAATAAGCAGTTTTAGATTTCAGACTAGTTAAAGGGCAGGAGAATTATAGTAGCGTAGCAAATAGGTAAGTCAGCACTGCTCCTCTGAGAGGTGAAAAATTCATACCCCGTGCAGTGGTTATCTCATTACCGGACAGGCTGTCACACGTGGTGCTCAATCTTATGCAAGAATGTTCAATATCGATAATAGAAAAGATTAGATGGCACTCAAATCTTGCAGCAATGTGATATTTATTTGCAGTCAGGTCAGGTTACAGGCATGGCCGACAGGCCGGTTTCTCGCTATCAACTAGCGCTTTCTCAAGACATTGGTCTTGAGAAAGCTCTAGTTGATAGTGAGAAACCGGCCTGTCAGCCATGCCTGTAACCTGACCTGACTGCAAATAAATATCACATTGCTGCAAGATCGTGAGTGCCATCTAATCTTTTCTATTATCGATATTAGAATTATAGTAGCACCTTTGGAGCAAGGAGGCCACTGGAGCTAGAGACACAGTGAAGAATTGGGAGGCCCATGCAGCAGTGGACACCCTGGGGGGGGGGCAGAGCATGGCTGGTATCCAGCAGAGTACAGAGAGGGGGGGGGGGGGACCAGTGCTGCACTGACACATACCTGGCACAGATATAGAACACAAAGGGAGGAGTAGCCAATTCCACACAGTTACAAGATATGTATTACTCCCCATAAGAAATACTAAAGAGAACACTGAAGGAGGCACCATGCAGGAGATAAACAGCTGCTGTGAGGGAGCTACAATGCCTCAAGATGGCTGGTGTTGCGGGGAGCGGTTACTTTGTCAGAGAGAAGCTCTGCACCCAGATACTCCCTTCAATATCTAAGGAAATGTTATCAGTATGGCTGACAGTAGAGTGGGAGCTCAGGGCAGACATGTCTGCTTAGGTAGCCATTCAAGCCACACCTTTATAAATGACAACACTTCAACAGACATCTGAACATTTCATTGAAGCTGTGACAAACTCCACTATAACAATTGTAGGTGTTTTGCCTCCTTTGGCATTTATATGCTTTTATCTAAAGCTTCATCAATGAATCAAGCACATATAACACCATATACCATATCTCCACGCTAAACGTAAATGCCATCAGTATGGAAGAAACATGAAGCTCAGAGATTTTTTTCCAAGAATCTATTAATACTGTATGAATTATACTTTTTTTTATGCATTTGCATGTATAATTACTTGCTGTGTTGTGTAGTAGAGATGCCTATTGGACCATAAAATGTTTTTGAACTGACACATAAGCTGACAATATTTTCAACAGCATTTTTGTGCAAAGTAGGCAGTGAGCTTGTCAAATTGTTCATGCTTTGATTTATTTAGTATACTGTAGATAGGATGTGAATCATTTTACAGTCACAACAAGACTTGCCATTTACAGTGATTTATCCTTCTTAATTTTTCATATAAGAATTTTATATAAATGTTACTAGATATAACTAAGCAATTTATAGCCAATATATTTTTCATACAAGCATTGTATGTAAATGTAATCTTATATAGCTAATCAATTCATTGCCAGTAATAAAGCTATAGCTTCAGTATAAAATGTAGGTTCATTGATATGGAGGTGACCCCTGTTCTTTGTCATGACATTCCCTACTCTTTTGGGAAAGCATCCCACGAGATTACACATCTATTTAAAATCCACATCCATGTAGCCACAAGAGCTTTAGAAATGTTTTGTAAGATGGCTTGGCTAATAGTCAGAATTCCAAGTCAGAATTTTAATTCATCCCAAAGTTGTTAAGATCAGTGCTATGTGTTTGCAGAACAATTCCTCTGCACTAGACGTAGTATATATAGTTTGTGCTCTAGAGCAGTGTTCCCCAACCCATGCTTCTTTAAGTAGACAAAACAATCGCTGTAGCTCAATGTATCCAAATGTAAAATAATGTACCTGGGGAGATGGATTCCTCTACCCAAGTATCATATTGTCAGTTTTGTGTTACTAAAGACTTAGGGGAAGTGTTTCTGCCAGCCACTAAATAATTAAAAATTACAACCAGGTAGAAGTACAAAAATGGTGGAAGGCCTCAAACATAAAACTTATGAAGGAAGATTTTAAAGGAACCTGTTACTACTTAATGTTGCCTGAACCATGATGGTGGTCCCCAGGGGATTTATTCCTGTCCCGCTAGTCTTAAATGGTAGATTTGCTTCTATACCCAAACAGGAATACATCTAACATCTATCATGGTTCTGATGGTATAAAGGTAATGACAGGTTCCCTTTGAAGAACTAAATCTGTATAATCTAAAGGAAAGAAGAGAAAGGGGAGGGCATGATCTAAACCTTAAAATATGTTAAAACCATGATCTAAATCTTTAAATTAAGCACAATAATATGGGCTCAATTTCAGTTTAGTTGGGCAAAGGTAGATGAGGTCAAAAGCAACATGACAAAATATTATTTTCCCGAAACAGAAGTAAATGCTTGAAACACATTTCTAGTAGATGTGATTGGTAAATTAAATAAATAAATACATAAATAAATATATTGATGGCTGTAATAAATATGAAGAAATGAATCTAAAGCAGTGCTTCTCAAATAGTGGGGGGGGGGGGGCGCGAGGCTCCGTAAAGGGGGGATGATTTGACCTCGACAAATATTCACTTGCAAGCGGTGTCCCACACCACCTCGGTTGCATAGCAACTCTACGGCTGGAGAGAGGGAGCAGCGCAGCGCAATCACTGGAGATTGTCCCAGCGCAGCCCCAGTAGCAGCCCGACGCGGAGGACCACGTGATCGCCAATGCACGTGACACATGCAGAGAACCCGTGGAGACATACAGGAATCAATACGCCGGTTCCTAGTGCCACTCACAGAGGAGAAAGAGCAGGACGCCGACATGTCATCAAGGCAGAGTCGCAAAGATACATCCGCAGCATCACCAGGTGGGAAAACAAGAGCTGAAGCACAGAAAGAACATAAAGAGCAGGGGTCAAGGAGAGGAGGTAGGACAAACACAAAATCTGATAATAAAACTGAAAAGGGGAAAATAAATAGGAACCATGGGATGGAGGAGGAAAAAGTATACGAACTAGAAGACAGCACCCTGGATCAAAAGGAGGAGGGGGAAGGTGTAAAAAGACGGTCTGCAGGTAAAGTTACTAAGCCCTGAAGGTAACCTAGATAAAAAAGGGCATAATAGCAGGAATGCAGGAGTGGAAGGGCCACAAAGCACACTGCAGGAGGATACCAATAATAAGGGTCAATATCCATTACAGGAGCCGCAAGTAGATACGACCCCCCCATACAATAGACCACCCCCAGGTTAATCTAATAAAGCTATTCTTTGTTGTAAATTGATCCACATTTCTTTCTTTTTTTATTCTGATATACGTTAATAAGGATACAGTGTTATGAGGTGTACTTATAACAATTTTATAGACAAATTATACTATTTACAGTCGCGCGGGGAGCGCAACATTTTTTCTTCTTCCTAGGGGGGGCATGACAGAAAATAATTGAGAAGCACTGATCTAAAGTAAGACTACAGATGTAGACAACATCAAGATTTTGTACTACACTCCTGAACTTAAGATACATTATCTTACAGTGTTACTCAAACATTATTTTAGCATTACTATTCAATTACTGATCATATCAGGATCTCTGGTGCATTAGGATTTTCCAACACAACACATGCTGGAAAGCATTTAAGATAACCAATACTACACCTGGATGGATCAGTTTTTTTTCTACAACAATTTTCTATGTCTCTGTTTCTTTTGGGATCTCTATATGTAATTCATTAGCCACTGATAGCTTCACAATACTGCTATGACTTTGATATGCTTTGGAGGTCACAGCATTACTTAAACTTAGCATCAGAGTCAACTCATATTCCTACTAGAGTAGCAACCATTTTGGTTAACTGAATTTTTTCTAGACTTTTTACATTTTATTTTATTGTGACTCAACACTACTTATCATATTTGGAAGTGTTTGCTTACAAGAAACTTAACTCTAGAGTATTGCCATTATGAAATGCCCGACATGCCTTTACCCAGTTTGTAGCCACAAAGTTGTAAGTACTCATTTGTTTTAACTGCCATTGTCAGCAGTAACATCAATATATTGCTTTATTTAAAACCAGCAAAGTATCTAGTGTTGCCTAATCTTCCTGTCTAAATCTTGTGTTACAGGAAAAGCAACAGGGAAGCTCTTATCCTTCTAGCCAGTTCTCATATCCTGACCTTATATCCATCTTCATATGCCATGCTCATATCCTGACCTTGAATCCCATCCTCATATTTTGTCCTTATATCATGTCCTCATACCCCATCCTCATATGCCTTCACATCCTGTCCTCAAATCGTGTCCTCATATCCCAACCTCTTTTCCCAACCACAAATGTCAACCACATGTCCCGTCGATATCCCGACTTCATATCCAAACCTCACATCCAGACCTCATATTCCGACCTCATATCTTAACCTCATACCCAGGCCTTATATCCCATTCTCATATTGTAACCAAAGCACCTGGCCAGGTTTTTAATGCTGTACTCTGCCCACTCAAGAGCTGGTGCAGGGTCAATCGGATTAGTGACCGTACCCTTCTGAGCTGGTCTTTTTAAGGCTTCAGTCTCCTCCTAGACTTTGCTTTTGAATATAGCTCATACCTGTGTCCCTAGCTTTCTGTCTGCTTTGCCTTATACATTTTTTTTTCCTCCTGCCTGTTTATTGACCATTATTTTGCCTGCTGTTCTGTGTGGTTTGTATTTGACTTCCCTCTTGCTTAGTGTATTGGAACTTCGAGCTATCCTGGTTTTATCTGGCTTGTCTGATATGACTTTGTCTATCTGTGTGTTCCCTGGTTTGTGCTTTAATTTACCTTTTGTGTCCTGACCTGATCCCTGACCTCTGTCCTGTGTTTTGTTTATTGATTGGACATTGATGCCCCTGCACGTTATTCAGCATAGAGTTTGTCGACCAGTTATGGAATCATTGCTTAGGGCGATTAGACAAGTAGGCACGTGATGTGTTGTGACACATATCCTGTCCTCAGTGCCTACCTCATATCCCATCTTCATATCTTGTCCTCAGGTTGGGCTGAGCTGTGATGAAGAGTTTGTAGGCCAAAAATAGAAGGGGCATGGGTTTTCAGGGGTGTGGCATGTGATATGGGTGTGGCCTTCAAGCCGGACTGAGATTGATTGAGAGATTGTGGTTGAAAGACCTGTGACGTGGGTGTATCGGACGAAAATGGGTTTTTCGGGCCACAAAAAAGTGCTGAAAAAAGAAAGGGTGTAGCTTGTGGGAGTAGTGGATTGTGGGAGCATGGCTTGTGGGGGACTTGGCAGTCAAGCTGGACAGATACACTCACCAGTAGATAACAGAAGTCCCATAGATTTGCATGGAACTTTAGACAAAAACCCTGACCCTCACAATTGATGGTGGGCTAGGGCTTATAGGGTCTACAAGATAAAGAGAAAAGTCCAAACTATTACATAGTTACATAGTAAATAGGTGAAGGGAAGGGGAATGGGTGAATGAAGGGGATGGGATGTGATTCTACATTTCTGCATAGTTATTAATGTTATTTTGTTCTAGGAATGTATGTAACCCTGTTTTTAAGCCCATGACTGTTCCTGCTGTGACCAGTTCCTGAGGCAGACTCTTCCATAAATTCACAGTTCTTGTAGTAAAGAAGGCTTGTTGACCCAGGAGACTAAACCTTTTTTTCTCCAAGTGGAAGGAGTGCCCCCTTGTCTTTTGAAAGGGTTTTACCTGTGAGAGTCTTCCCTTATATCTTTGATCTTATATAAGTTGATCATTGTCCCTCTCATAAGTTGATCATTGACCCACAACTGAACAGGCCGTACCAATGCTTATTGAGTGGTAGTATTATGTCCCTGTCTCACAAATCCTCTTTTGATACATGACAATATCCTGGTGGCCTTAGAAGCAGCATCTTGACATTGCATGTTGTTTTATAGTCTATGATCCCCTAAGACATACAATGCATGCAGGTTATTAGTACCCAGATGCATAACTTTACATTTATCCACTTTAAACTTAATTTGCCAAGTGGATGCCCTCACACTCAGTCTGTTCAAGTAATCTTGTAACTTATGCACGTCTTTCATGGACTGTACCGTGCTACACAATGTGGTGTAATCTGAAAAGATAGAAACATAGCAGTTAATCCCATTCTCTATATCATTATTAAATAAGTTAAACAAAAGTGGGCCCAGTACTGAACATTGGAGTACACCACTAATCATTGACCACCACCATATTGTCAGAAACAAATACTAGAACATCTGATGAAAATTGCTTAACAGCATCATAAAATATTTTTTTTCCTTTCAATAATTAAAAAATTAATAACATTATAACAAGATTGTAGTCTTCAAAAATGCCTAACATGGCTGCTAATGGATTATATTTGCATGACTGTCAATCCTTTTTGCATGCAAAAAAATAAATAAAACCTTGAAACATCAACCAGTAATTTTTTTAAATGCTTCAGAGTATATCTATGTCATATTTATTCTTTTAATATCCATCATTAGAGAAAGCATCTTTTTTTTGTTACAAGATATCCTTGATTTTTGTTGACAATGTTCGTAATCTTCCCAGAATACAATTAAATATAATTGTAATTTATGAGGTAACCTGGGGAAAATGCAGCCGTTGAAAGTCAGTAAATTGAAACAATTATTGTTATTTCTTTTATCACTCATTGTAGTGGGTTATGCACAGTACAATATATAAAACATGTAAAGACACTGATTCATTTAAAGAGGCAGAGGTATTTTACAGTGTGTGGGTGAACAAATATAGGAAATAAAAGTTCATTTAAAAAATATATATTTTTTAATCAATAACTATGTAAAGAAAGAAATATCCACAGTACTGTATATGTACTATTGTGTTCTCAAGATACCATACAAAGACATAACTTGATAAAGAAATCTACAAATGATAGGCCCTTATAATTTTAGGGTAGACACTTTTCCTTCTAGCTCTTCTTGGATACTCCACGCACAAAGACTTTTGTGCCTGGAGTATCAGACACTTATTGCTGAAACATGTATTTTTATTTCTTCTGACAGAGAGGCACATCAAACTTGGTGCTTACCGTCACATGTCTGCCTATGAAAAAAGTCCGTGGTGTAGCTAATCCAGAGTTTCCTATGGCCAGGCAACTATTTTTTGTCAAGGAAGCTGTTCCCATATACAAAGTGCAGGAATGAGACCTCTGGACATTAGCATTTTGAGAAACAGTTTAAAAACTTTTCTCAGATTTCTGGTGAAAATCCAATATAATACAGTTGTTTTTCGAAAAGCTTGTAATGTTGCAGCATTTCAGACAGAATATTTGGTCTCTGTCCCTTATATCTATGTTTTTACATCAGATTTACTAAATATAGCAATTCTGAAGTGCTTCCTTTGCACCTACACATGAAAATTACTAATACAGGTACACAGTATGTATATGTTCTCTGGTTTGCATGTTATCAGTCTAATATTACTGGAATTGCCAATGAGAATCTTCATAGGTTAGTTTTGCAGGGTGCAAAATGTAGACTTTAGCAGTGGCTTCTGTGACAAAACACACAGAAAGGCGCATCAAGGGAGGTCTTCCTGATGTGGCAAAATGACAGCAAGAGTGCCAACAAAGATATTAGTGTAATTTAGAAAGGCCCTTGTTCTCCGTTCTCGTCTCTAACATTATTTGCCATTATGCCCGAGCTGCCGCAGCTAATACAATAAACCTTAATGTACCTTCCATCACTCCCTGGGTGCCACTTAAATTGCTCTACCATCCTGTCAGGGACCAACCTGGGGGACAGGGAGAGTGAGCCCTAAACTGACTGTAAAACCGCTCTCCCTAAACTGACCCTAAAACCGTTCTCCCTAAACTGTGTGCCGGTCCCTCACTGAACTAAAGCACATACTAATAAATAGTCGGTCACAAACCAGAAACATAACAGGAACATAGAACTCTATAGTATAAAGTTCAGAGGACACAGAGAGTTAGTATAGAGGACACTATATCAGCGGACATGAACAGAAGACTCAGTGGTCATGAACAGAGGACACTATAGATAAGTGGTCATGAACAGAACTCCAAAGATCTGAATAAAGAACTAATAAACATATAGGGGGGATTCATCAATCTATATAGAGTAATTTTAGGTGTATTTTCTTGTGCAAAATCTTGCGCAAGGTTATTTCCTGCGTTCTTTTTGTGCATCTTTTTTGGTGGGACTTTTTCTAAAGATGTCACCGTTCAGGTGTACCATAGAGCCGTTTTCCCTGTAAACATGAATTTATCAACTGCGTCTTTTTTTTTTGTGCAAAAAAGGACGCAAGTGTCATTTTCTTGCGCAAATATACACCAGCTCCGAGCACACGTACAAGTCTGCCTTATATTTTTTTCAAGAGCTGAGATGGGCTGGATTCTATTACTGCACATGATTCACAGAGACCCGTGCGCAAGTTTAGTAAATTTTGCGCAGGTAAATGACAAATACACGCAGCAGAAAGGGGTAAAAAAAAGCTCTACCATACACTGATGTTGATGAATCCCCCCCAGAGAGTTCAAAACACCAGACAGGAAAATGCATAAGTCTGAACATACTCCAGAACGAAACAGGAATAAGCTTAATCCCCTAGAAAAACCTTTGTTAGACACAGGAATAAGAATACCCTCTCAGTCCCCATGGACAAGAAACAGGGATCTATCGCTAATCAGGAATAATCACAATCCCTCCGAACACCTCCAGTAGACACAGAGTCTCCATGGACAGGTTACAGGGATGCCAAGTTACTACTCAGAAAAACAGATACAACAGGATATAATTATAGAACACTGTTCACACTGAACACAAGACAGGATAAATTGCAATCCCTGAAAACACCTCCAGAAGACAAGGATTCCCATTGGAATGGTAACAGGGATGCAACATAGGACACTGTTCACACTGGACACACAAACTGGACACTCCACTCCACTAACGAAGTAGCCATTAATAATAAATCCAAATTGACTACTGGCCAGCGGCACACTCCACAGTGTGTTCAGGAGCTGACCCAGTAAGAAAACAGAAATATAAAACACAGAACTTCATATAAACGGATACAAGAGAAAACACAGTGTGAACAGACACATAGCAAAAGGAACGTACAAATCCTAAAACCAACTATACAGCTAAAAATCTACTAAGAGCATGCCACATAACATAGGCTAAACCAGAAAATACAAAGTGCATGCTAAAACAGAGATAGTAGTTTAAAAGCTCAAACAAAGAGTGTTTCACCAAGAGCTCCATGCAGCATGTCCAGCATATTATCAAGTCAGGATATAATGAAGTATCACCAGCCATGAGGCTAGGCAGAGCTGACTTTAAATTGACACACCCTAGAAGTTATTGGCTAGCAAGCAAAAGGCTTTTAACTATTCCCTGACCAGGGAAAATAAAACTGTTCACACACAACATAACCAATAGCTGTGTGTGAACACAGGCCAATACAGACATGACACATCCTCTGATTTATTATTCTAGTTGCAGCCGCCAGGGCGTAATGGCAACATGAAATGTTGTGCCAGAGTTCTCATTTAAGTTCTCCCTCTTGGTGACAGAAATCTTCTAGAACAATTTCCTCACAGCATGGACAGAACAGGAGCAGAAACAATCACTTGATTGCAGACAAGATGTTAACTAGGTTAAGCCATGTGGCCTATGTGTTGGTATGCCTGGCAATAAGAGGGGCTCTACGCTTTGCTGACTGACTGGAACTCTCAGCAAGTGCAAGACTAGGAGATGTTACTCTTGCCAAGGCCAGGCACAGACTTAGCAAGATGCTTGGATAGAGAGGTTCAACAAGGGTCTTCTACTGTAATCATTGGCTAGGAGCATCCAGCGTATGCAACAAATAAAGTGCAATACACATAAATACATTTGCATAAGCTCTCCAGTATCTCATGCACAAATATATGAATGAACAGTACAGAAATCTTTCTAGTGACCTTTTTATACCTAGGCCGGTAACCAAGACAAGGGGGCATCCTCTACATCCCCATCATCACAGACAGAGATTCTTTACTGTAAGAGCAGTGAGACTAAGGAACTCTCTGCCACATTATGTTGTGATGCCTGACTCAATAAGGTTTTTTTTTTTAATATAATTTTATATTACAGGTTATGGATACTAGATTTATGGGGATAGAATGTTTATGAAGGAATTTATTCTAATTGCCGTATTGGAGTCAGGAAGGAATATTTGTCTGTCATGGGGAATTTTTTCCTTCCTCTGGATCAACACAGTGGGGTTTTAGATTGAACTCAGTGGACTCGTCTTCTTTTCAAATTTACAAGCTATGACATAAAAACAGTAAAAACAAAATGCAGCAACCTCCCTTTCTCCTTCCTTTATCCAAGTAATGGCATGACAGGCAGAAAGAAATATATCCATACACAAAGGGAAAAATGTTTCAGTACACTGAGTAAAGGGAAATACCTAACAGTATACACAGATATTGATGGAGATTTATCAAAAATTGTGCAAAGGAAAAGTTGCCCAGTTGCCCATAGCAACCAATCAGATTGCTTCTTTCATATTGCAGAGGCCTTGTTAAAAATGAAAGAAGCGTTCTGATTGGTTGCTATGGGCGACTGGGCAATTTTTCCTCTGGACAGGTTTTGATAAATCTCCCCCATTGTCTGGTGGACATATATACTGGTATACAAGAAAAACACAGAAACAAACATAAACATGGCACAGAACACATACAGTCTACAGGCAGCACAAACAAAAAACAGAAGGGTAATAGAAAAATTAAGCGTCATGTTGCCCTGATATATTTACATCCTAAGCGGCATTCTGACTATGAAGCGGGCCCCGAAGCTGCCCTCGCTTCTTAGACGGCAGGTCTTGGCAGCTATCAGCAGCCAAGACCTCACCAGTAATGGCAGACATCAATGTTCTTGCTGATGCCCGCTATTAACCCACTCAGAAGCCAATACTGATTACAGTATCTTAAGCAATTGCCTTGCTTACATTAACTCATTGGACCACTCGTTCAATGAGTGAAAATGGCAGTTAAGCTCTGCTTACCTGCCTCATGCTGCTCTGGGAATCTTCTTGTTTAGTCTACTAACAGAGGCAGACTTTACAAGTAGATCGTCAATATCTATACAGAAATTTCAATCCAAACATTGCTATAAATAGTCCTGCTGACTTTTGGTCACATCACATCCCAGAAAAATTTTTATCAAAAGGGATCAAAAAAATCACATGTACACAAAAGTGATACGAATAAAAAACTACAGATACCACAAAAAATAGCCCTCGTAAAGCACTGTATACGGAAAAAAAGAAAGTTATAGGGGGTCAGAATAGGGAAATTATAAACATACTTATTCTGTTAAAAAGTTTGAGTCACAAAACACAGGTCCTGTGTCTGCTTTACTGTGCACTGCGTTAAAATTAAATCCTTCAAAAATTGCAAAATTGCTAAATAAAAGGTGTCATTACAAGGTACAATTGATCGTGCAAAAACAAGTCCTCATGTGGCTCTGTTGATGGAAAAATAAAAGAGATATGGCCCTTGAAAGAAAAGTAGGAAAAAATGAAAACACCTTTAAATGGGCACTGTCAATAAAAAAAAAAACTTTGAAATGTTGTAGAGACATGTCAAAAATTTTGACTGATTGGAGTGTTCAGACCACAACCGAACTAGAACTAGCTGGGAAGAGAGCATGCAAAATGAGACAAATTTACAATGTTAGTCTATGGTGAACATCTTGGCCAGCTGCACTTTTCTCCCGACTCATTCTAACATGTGCTTGGGGTATCAAGGACATTTCAAAAGTTTTTTTTAAAGCAACAGGTACACTTTGAGTCAAAATGGGCTGTGTCTTTAAGGGGTTTAACATGTAGGCCCTGAAAATCCTTATATTCAAACTTCAGAAAGATGACATGCTTGAGAAAAGAATATGTGAATAAAGTTAGACTTAAATCAATATCTAGAATATCCTTTTACATTAAAATGAATATTATATCATAAGCTTCTAAAGAAAGGTAGTAAAGGAAGAAAAAGGTTATATAGGCCAAGGGGAATAAAAAGCTTCCTAGAGCTAAAATGTGATGCAAGCAAATGCTGTTGGGTTTGTGATGAAGAAACAGGGACACAGACCATTTTCTATCACAAGCAGATTTTCATTATGAGCAGCTTCTTATTTCTAGGACAGCAGACTTGGAGCGATAATGCTTTTTATCTAGCCTTTCATTCTCATTTTAACAATGGAAGCACAAAAAGTACATTTCAGAAAAGGACCCAGCAGGAAGGTATTTTCTATAGTTAATGCCAGTGTGTGTTTAGATGCTGACAGATGAGCCTACGAAAACTGAAAGAAACATATTCGAAAAGTTCCTAAACACATTTCCTAAGTATTAGTTTATGGTATTCCAGGCACAGCAGGTTCTAGACTTCTTCTTTTTCTGTAGTTTGATTTAGCGAAAAATCAGAGGCTGATATCCTGTAAGTCTCCCTCTTTTGTTTGAGCGTGTAAGACACAGGGTGATGAAGGGTGAAGAGCACAAAAGAACAAGTACAGTAAGAAAAAGGCAGTTTGTTCCATCAACAGCAGTGGAAACATCAAAGCAAAAATAGGCCCCAAAATCGACCAACTTTCAAAGGTAAATGTACAGTATATACAACACTGGTATGCAGGTCTGTTTTTACGAATGAATGGCATATGTCTAAATAGCTAGAATCTCTAGTAGCTAAAATTTCTTATACAAAGAATGAGGCATTCTAATAAATTTCATGCCTTTAAAATACCCCCTTAATATGATACAATGTTACATAACAATATGTCATTGGCAAAAAATGAGCAAAAGAAGAAACCTATTGATCATAGGGGTGCAGTAAAAACATTCTGTGCCAGCCACAACAGCCGAGTTGATGCAGATGTCTTACACGTGCCAACGTTTGTGAAAGATGTCCTGCCCTGTTTGGGCCTTCAGACTTCTCAATGCAACCATTCTCTGCAATCCATCCATTTTGTTGCTGGTTGTCCTTTTTCTGTTTAAGTGTTTTATCACAGGGGGCTATTACCGGGCGAACAGGACGATATCACCCTCCGTAACAGACCCAGCTATCAGCTGATAAACAAGCAAAGATCATTCATCAGCTCACTATATTTTCTTGATAAATTTGTGTTCAATGGCTGCACACTGTGCAATAGAAGATGTGCAGCCAACAAATGATAGAAGCAAAGGGCTGTATGAATGATTGTTCATGTGGCCCTGCTTGCACAATAGTAGAGCTATGTAATAGATGCTACAAGATCAGTACTAGTTTAGTATAGCTTACACACACAAGCTATAGCAATACAGTTGTAGCAATACCTTTTCTGCATCAGTTGTTTTTTTCTCCAGCTTTTTGTCTCATAGCATGGACCTTCTGACCTGCTCTGCTGCATGCATACATTAACTAAAATCGTTCTCCATCTCCATTACCACAATTAGACAAAATACACTATCATTATCATTACCATATTTGAGTACTGCTTTTATTTTCAATTTAGAAAATATACACTTTTACAAGCTTGTGTATTATATAATAAAAGGAATACTGTATCTCGTTCCCTTTCCCATTTTGGCAGTGTAGTCTATAATTTCACCCTCAGGAACCAATGTGATGCTGTATAGGCTTGGCCACAGTCACCACACTATGCTTCATGACCAGTTGAGATGGCAAGTAGAGTATGCATAGTCTGCCTTCTCTAGGAATATCTCCTTTTCTGCACCATTCCCCTCAACAGTGAAGTGTCAGACATAATCATTTTTGGTATTTCTAGCTCCTGTACCATTTTTTTTTATTTTTTTTATTTTTTTTTACTTGACCTTTGATTTTTACCCAGGCTATTTGGACTTCACATCCTTCCACATCCCCTGGTATCTCACAAGACTATATGTTGTTGACCCAGTTTGTGTCCCACAATTGCCTGAAGACTGTGCATTCACTTCTGCTCACCCTTTTCTAACATATAGGCCCTCATTTACTATTGCAAACCCGACATGTTTTGTCGGGTTGTGTGCCAGATTCTGTCTCATTGCGCCAGAAATTGTGTCTGCGCCTGATTTTGTGGCAGAATTTGCACCAGAATTGAAAAAACCCGACTTACTCTCCATTTTGATAAGAAAACCTGAAAAAGGGGCATGGCTGCTGGGAAAAGGGGCGTGGTCTCCTAAAAGGGGCGTGTTACATAGTTACATAGTTAGTATGGTTGAAAAAAGACATACGTCCATCAAGTCCAACCAGGGGATTGAAGCGAAGGATGTTAGGGGATAAGGGAAAGGGATGTAGTTTTATAATTCTGCATAAGCATTAATGTTATTTTGTTCCAGGAATGTATCTAACCCTGTTTTAAAGCTGTTAATTGTTCCTGCTGTGACCAGTTCCTGAGGTAGACCGTTCCATAAATTCACAGTCCTCACGGTAAAGAAGGCGTGCCGCCCCTTTAGACTAAAACTTTTCTTCTCCAGACGGAGGGAGTGCCCCCTCGTCCTTTAGGGGGGTTTAACCTGGAACAGTTTTTCTCCATATTTTTTGTATGGGCCATTTATATACTTATATACGTTTATCATATCCCCCCTTAAACGTCTCTTCTCAAGACTAAACAATTGTAACTCCTTTAATCGCTCCTCATAGCTAAGATGTTCCATGCCCCATATTAGTTTAGTCGCGCGTCTCTGCACCCTTTCCAACTCCGCAGTGTGCCTTTTATGAACAGGCGACCAAAACTGAACAGCATATTCCAGGTGAGGCCGTACCAATGCTTTATAAAGGGGGAGTATTATGTCCCTGCCCCTCGAGTCCATGCCTTTTTTTATACATGACAATATCCTGCCGGCTTTGGAAGCAGCAGCCTGACATTGCATGCTATTTTGTAGTCTGTGATCTACAAGTACACCCAGATCCTTCTCTACCAGTGACTCTGCCAGTTTAATCCCCCCTAAGACATACGACGCATGCAGGTTATTAGTACCCAGATGCATAACTTTACATTTATCCACATTGAACCTCATTTGCCAAGTGGATGCCCAGACACTTAGTCTATCCAAGTCATCTTGTAACTTATGCACATCCTCTATAGACTGTACTGTGCTACAAAGCTTGGTGTCATCTGCAAAGATAGAAACAGAGCTGTTAATACCATCCTCTATATCATTGATAAATAAATTAAACAGCAGCGAGCCCAGTACTGAACCTTGGGGTACACCACTAATAACTGGGCACCAATCAGAGTACGAATCATTGACCACCACTCTCTGGGTACGATCCATGAGCCAGTGTTCAATCCAGTTACAAACTACAGTTTCAAAGCCCAAGGACCTTAACTTACCTGTCAGATGTCTGTGAGGGACAGTATCAAACACTTTGGCAAAATCCAGAAACACTATATCCACAGTCATTCCTCTGTCAAGGCTTCTACTCACCTCTTCATAAAAGCAAATTAGATTGGTTTGACAACTTCTATCCTTAGTAAACCCATGCTGGCTATCACTTATAATACTATTATCCCCTATGTATTCCTGTATGTAATCCCTTATAAGTCCTTCAAACAATTTACCCACAATGCACGTTAGACTTACCGGTCTATAATGGCCTGGCAAAGACCTAGAGCCCTTCTTGAAGATTGGTACCACATTAGCCTTGCGCCAGTCCCTTGGCACAATACCAGACACCAGAGAATCTCTAAATATCATGAACAAGGGTAGAGATATTACTGAACTTACCTCTCTAAGAACTCTTGGGTGTAGTCCAACCGGCCCTGGAGATTTGCTTACATTTACTTTACTTAACTTACCTTGTACCATCTCTACATTAAGCCAGTTCAATACATTATATGATGTGTTACCAGCACTGACCTGGCCAATGTCCGCTTCTTCTTCCATAGTGTATACAGAACTAAAGAACCCATTCAGTAGCTCCGCCTTCTCTTGATCGCCCGTGACAACCTCCCCATTATCATTATTAAGGGGTCCTACATGCTCTGTCCTTGGTTTTTTTGTATTTATATATCTAAAAAAATATTTAGGATTAGTTTTGCTTTCTTTGGCCACCTGTCTCTCATTTTGAATTTTTGCTGTTTTTATTAAATTTTTACAGATTTTATTAAGCTCCTTGTACTGTTTAAATGTTATAGCTGACCCATCAGATTTATATTTTTTGAAGGCTATTTTTTTGTTGTTTATTGCTCTTTTAACCTCATTTGTCAGCCATGTAGGATTTAGTTTTAATCGTTTATATTTGTTCCCCTTTGGTATATATTTAGCTGTATAGTTATTTAGAGTTGATTTAAAGATGTCCCATTTACCTTCTGTATCAGCATTTGAGAACACCTCCCCCCAGTCTATGTCCTGTAGTGCAGCTCTCAGCCCAGGGAAATTTGCCTTTTTAAAGTTATATGTTTTTGCTTTCCCCGTCTGTCTTTGTTTTCTACATTTTAAGTCAAAAGTAACTATATTGTGGTCGCTATTACCAAGGTTTTCCCTCACAGTTACATTACCAACCAGCTCTGCGTTGTTGGAAATGATCAGATCCAACAAGGCATCACTTCTTGTTGGGTCCTCCACAAACTGGGCCATAAAATTATCCTGCAATAAATTTAGGAATTTTCTCCCCTTTGTAGTTTTAGCCAACCCCCGGCCCCAATCTATATCTGGATAGTTAAAATCTCCCATTATTACCACTGTACCTGCCCGGGCGGCCCTCTCTATTTGTTTATACAGCCGACCTTCTATCTCTTCAGTGATATTAGGGGGTCTGTAGATTACACCAAATATTATTTTTTCAGTATTTCCCTCCTTTTGTAATTCTACCCACAGTGATTCCACATCCTCAGAATCATCACACACTATGGCATCGTTCACACATTTTGTTCCCGACATTTTCACAAAAACCCAACATATTTACTAAGGTTTCCCCATAAAATGTGGTGATTTTGAGCTGAAAACCCTACAGATCGGAGCATGTGTAAAAAAAAGCAAAGTGTAGGGAAAGTAGAAAATGTAGTGAAACCTTAGTAAATACCGTGGAAAATAAATTGTAGGGAATTAATACCCACGAAGAAACCTACACAACACTCTTAGTAAATAAGGGCCATAGTCTTGCTTGTCAACTCAGTAGCACATATGACATGTGATATTGTTAGTTGCCATTTCTTGCTCAGGAGAGTGAACTTATGCTTAGAAACACTTGGCACCTAAGTTTTGGGCCAATCATGTATCAATGTCCAAAAGACAATTCTAAAAGAAAAGTACGGTTCTATGGGGAAAAGTGCCATTCACAAAGTATTTTACCTGGAATATTTGCCAAAAAATAAATTATTATATTGGCTTATTAGAAACATGGACTAAATATTGCATTGGTCAAGTAGCTTGATGTCACGTGACAACACCACAGCATAGATGAATAGGTTTGTGCGAAACTTGCTTATTTTACATTGGTACTACCTGACCATTAGTTCTATAAATGTTTATTCTTGTTTATCCTTTTGTATCCTTTCTTTCCCCAAATGCTCAGAGTTTCCATCAGCAAACTGTCAAAAAGAATGTTGGCAACCTTTTGACAGGTTGTTGATGTTCAGAGGGAAAACATGATGTGAGCATGGCCTAAATGTTCTAGAACTAAATATATTTTGTAAATATTGTATATTGTGTACTATACAAAAAGAAAATATATATAGTCATATTTTTCTAATATACATGTGTCCCTAGTATAGCTGGCTGGCTTTAAAAATACATTTCCAGGCCTCAGTAGATTCACTTGGCTCCCATACTCCTATTGTGAGATGTACTTGTTGCTTCTAGACCAAACATAATGCCTTACAGATGTGTGCATCTTGGAAACAATGCAACTGCAAATGCCTTTCCTCTGTACAATAACAAGCTTATAATTACTGATCTGTTCATTTCCTCAAGGAACAAACAATGCCAATGTTTTGTTATTAGGGAATATACATTGCATATTGCTTCCATTAACAACTGGAATCTATACAATGATATGCAATATATTATACAATATGAATCTTTAGAAAATGTCTCACATTGAAATACAGACTACCACAAATAGTACTAGATTTGAATATAAAATGTTGAATTTACTTACTTCCAAGGAAATGTCACAGTTTGAAAAATTTCTCATATTTCTTTGTTATTCTTTGAAATATACTTCTGGAAGTACAAGATACATTGTAAAGATGTAAAATAAATAAATAAACAAACAGAAAAGAGAAGTCTAATGTAAATTGCTTGTGATTGAGGGTGATATATATATATATATATATATATATATATATATATATATATATCAGAAGAAAAGAGGCCATGGTGCTCAGTTACGCCTGTCAGCATCATATTAACAGGCATAATACACTGTGGTACAGAACTATTGCAGGGTATTATACCAGTGATCAAGCAGTCTCATGGTCAAGTGCTCTAATGGAACTAGAAAATGGGGAAAACAGAAAATAAATGCATATAAATGCTTCTTACACGCTGCTTTAATAAACGAGGAAAAAACTGTAAAAAAGTTACAAAATTAAGTCATAATATTGACCATAAAAAAAGGAAATGCAGCCCATAGCAAAAAGTAAGGATGAACTAGCCTGGGCATCCCCAAGTTTAAATGCCCTGGACTGACAGGTGTTGAGGGCTGGTCACTTGGAGATGCTGAGTTCTCATAAAGACTAAATTCAGCAATGGCCATGAACCCCTCAACTTTATTGGAATATGCATCTTGCAATGGATCTTGCTCCTTCATAATGAGGACGTCATCTGATATTCAGCATTTTAATTCATATTGCTCTACATACATATCAAACCATTAATACAGCCAGTGTCACACCCTTAATAACTTGGCACATATAACATTCAAAACATAAAATATACATCAGCATAAAATAAACATGATAAAATATAAACACAGTTGTCCCTCAAGTTACAATATTAAGTGGTTATGGGATGACCATTGTATGCTAAAACCATTGTGTGTTAAGATCATAACTCTATGGAAACCTGGATTTGATATTGAGGCCCCAATATGTCATCCAAAAATAGGAAAAAGTGAAGATTAAAGAAAAATAAGAAGATAATTAATACAGATAAAGCAAATTCTTACATATAAAAGTCAGAAAGGGCTTCTGGAAGCTGTAAATCACTGTCTATGTAGAAGACAGGAGCTTCTTCAGGGTCCTGTACAGTATACAAAGTATCTCAAAAAAGTAAGATGGAGCCGCCTCTGTCTAGTGGACAAAGGAGCAACAGAACATGTAGTACCTTCCTGTACTGTAGGGAGGCGCTACCGGACAGCCAGTCAGTGCATGCACTTCGGTAATACAGGTGTTTTACCAGTAAAATGCCCATTTTGATGGTAATTCCTGCCTTTGACATTTTACATAGATCTGGATTGCCCTTAGCATTGTATGGTTTCAAGTGACCGTGGTCCAGGAAAGACCATTGTATGCTAAAAATAGTGTAATCTGAAGCCATTGTAGGTTTAGTGACCACTGTACATATGGCTAATGCTAAAACACAAAGTTTTCTTCCAAACATGATTTGGTCATGGTACAACTAAAACTGCAAGGGGAAAAATGTCTGGATATTCTGCAGGATGATTTTATAAGCCAGCTTATAGAGGACCCAACAAAAAATAATACTTTGCTGGATTTGGTCATTTCTAACAATGCACAGCTGGTTGGGAATGTAGTTGTCTGGTAAAATCTCACTAATAGCGACCACAATATAGTTACTTTTAGCTTACAGTGTAGTGTAAAAGTGTAAAAAAACAAAGGCATGTTGGGAGGGCAAAAACATTTAATTTTGAAAAGACTCAAAGTGCTACTGTCATTTAAAACAACTTTTGATGTGTTTGCCAAACTGTCCTACCTCAGCCAGTGATTGTCCGAGCACCAATGTAACATATTGTCTGTAGCTCCAGGAAGCGAAGTTCAGCAGAGACCAGGCTTGGTTAAACCAGAGACTACAGGGAAGAGAGGGAGGTAAGAATAGGATTGTTATTATACAGCCTGGGCACTGGCTATTTTGCTGGATAAACCGTTTAAAGGGGTACTCTGCCCCTAGACATATTATCCCCTATCCAAAGGATAGGAGATAAGATGTCAGATCGCCGGGGTCCCAGCTGCTGGGGACCCCCGGGATCTACCATGCAGCACCCACCTTTAGCGGCTTCCGGAACCGCTGGAGGTCCTCAGGCTGAGTCCATCTCGCTGTATGGGCATTCACTTGGCAAATTAGGTTCACTGTGGATAAATGTAAAGTTATGCATCTGGGTACCAAAAACCTGCATGCATCATTTAAAGTAGAACTGGGAGAGTCACTGGTAGAGAACGATCTGGGTCATAGACTACAGAATAGCATGCAATGTCAAGCAGCTGCTTCTAAGGCTAGAGGGATACTAAAACAGGCATTAAAGGGGTATTCCATGCCAAAACTTTTTTTTATATATCAACTGGCTCCGGAAAGTTAAACAGATTTGTAAATTACTTCTATTAAAAAATCTTAATCCTTCCAATAGTTATTAGCTTCTTAAGTTGAGTTGTTGTTTTCTGTCTAACTGCCCTCTGATGACTCACGTCCCGGGAGCTGTACAGTTCCTATGGGGATATTCTCCCATCATGCACAGCTCCCGGGACGTGACATCATCATTGAGCAGTTAGACAGAAAACTTCAGAAGCTAATAACTATTAGAAGGATTAAGATTTTTTAATAGAAGTAATTTACAAATCTGTTTTATTTTCCGGAGCCAGTTGATATATATAAAAAAGGTTTTGCCTGGAATACCCCTTTAACTCATGGGACATAATACTACTGCTTTATAAAGCATTGGTATGGCCTCACCTGAAATATGCTGTTCAGTTAAGGGCACCAGTTCAGAAAAGGATGTTGTGGAGCTGGAAAGGGTACAGAGAAGAGAAACTTAACCAATAAGGGGCATGGAACATTTTAGCTATGAGGAAAGATTAAAGGAATCACATTTGTTTAGTCCTGAGAAGAGACGTTTAAAGGGGTTATCCACCAAAAGGTAATTTTATTACGTACCTGGCAGACAGTAATGGACATGCTTAGGAAGGATCTGCACTTGTCTTCGGGCTAAATGGCTATGTTGTGAGATTACCATAACACTGTGGCTAGCTTTTTATGAACTTGTATTTCCTGCTTGACTTTTGACTACAAATTTTTTACTTCAAATCCCACAATGCCATTTTCCTCCCTCTCACACATCAGCCACCCCACCCATTGAAACAACAGACCTATGGTTTTCAATCAGGGTGCCTACAGCTGTTGCATTAGTTGCAGACTGATCCCTCCACCCATTGAAGCAGACAGACTCCCTATCATCAGCTGACTAGTGAGTCAGGTCTCAGCTGCATTGCAAGCTGGGAAAAATCCGAGTCAACAGTAATTTTGTATGCTGGAAAAAATAAATATTGGGGTGAAAATCACAGAAGAATTGTGAGAAAACCGTCACACACAGGTACAGACACCCTATTATGAACTACACTAACTTTACAGCCCCTGTAGCATAGTCAAATAAAAAAAAATCCTGGAATACCCCTTTATATATATAAGTATATAAATGTATGGCACAAAAATATGGTGAAAAGCTATTCAAGACCCCTTTCAGAGAAAAGGAGGCACTCCTTCCACCTGGAGAAAAAAGCTTAGTGTCCAGAGGTAACAGAACTCTGAATCTGTGCTACAGTCCTTAGGAACTGGTCGCAGCAGGAGCAACTGAGTACTTCAAAACAGACTTAGACAAATTCATAGCACAAAATAACATTTATGCATGGGTAGAAATATAGGGGGAGATTTATCAAATGCTGTCCAGAGAAAAAGTTGCTGAGCTGTCCATAGCAACCAATCAGATTGCTTCTTAAATTTTTAGAGGCATTTTCAAAAATGAAAGAAGCTGTCAGAACCTATAGGGTTAAAAGGTTCTGACAGGTTCTTTGTTTATTTTTTTTGCTGGGTTACACCTAGCTGTCTGGTTGGTCAGCTGACCGATTGATGAGAGCACCTGTAGGGTTGCCTATTTAACCTGGCAGTCTGCTCTCATTCAGAGCATGTGAAAGAGTATTTTTGCTCCAGTAGCTAGCGTGTATTCCCTGTTAGGCTGGGTTCACACCACGTTTTGTACTTACGGTTCCCGTATACGGCTGGTGGGAGGGGGGGGGGGGCGGGGGGAGTATCGCGGCACCCGCACTCAGACGTATACGGGAAACGTATTTAATGCATGTCTATGAGCCGATCGGAGTGAACCGCAGCCTCTGGTCGGCTGTGTTTTCGGCCGTATGCGTTTTCCCGACCGTAGGCAAAAACGCGGTCGACCGCGGTCGGGAAACTGCATATGGCCGAAAACACAGCCGACCGGAGGCTGTGGTTCACTCCGGTCGACTCCTAGACATGCATTAAATACGTTTTCCGTATACGACTGAGTGCGGGCGCCGCGATTACCCCCCACCCCCCAGCCATATACGGGAACCTTAAGTACAAAACGTGGTGTGAACCCAGCCTTACTCCTGTTTTACCCGGCATTTTTTACTTTTGGCTCTCATCTCAACTTCTCTCTGGTATTAGTGACTTGGTACTTTGACCTCTTCTGGCTTAGACGCGGTTAGTTGACTCTGGACTTTTATGTGAGTGTGTAGTCTTACTTTGGTAGTCTGTCTGTTAGCCTACTGTCCCTGGACCTAAGTCTGTGTCATTGTAGTTTATTATTTTGACAAATTACGCCCCTCACGACCGTAATTGGCTGTGGTCTCATTACTCAATTAACCTTAATTTGCTCCAATTAGAGCAGACACTGTATATTTCAAAACGTTCTTTCTTCCATTCATACGGTCCCGGTGACTCCCTGCCGGTCCCCGCTGCAACCACTGTGATTGCAAGCGGGGACAAATGGAATTCAAGAATCACAACTCCCATCATCCCCTACATAAAAACTTTAAGATTTTTCACATATATAAAAAGGTAATCCCATTTCCCACATCCATGGTTACATATTCCCTTCTACAGCTTACAGCAGCAAAAAAGTCCTTTCCATCCTACTGAAATTATAACTCCCATCCATGTCTTCCTACATATGCAGAGACATTGGAATTACAAAAAGAGTTTTGCAGTAATTTGTCATTTAAAAACAGCTCACATAGTATAATTACAATGACATCGTCCTTCACAATTACATTAAATACATACATACATTATTGTCCCGGCCATGTGCCTCCACAAATTGCAATTTGAAGTATCTTTAATTTCTGATAGAAGACCTCTGTAAATTGATGGATTTTTGGTAAATTAGGGAAACTCAGCCTTTTTTTTGCCTACTGAATTATAAATATTACTGATGTCCCTGTCCACGGCTCGTCTCTGACCCCACAATTATTCATGGCAGCACATCTAAATGCCCCAAAAAATAAAATAAAATAAATGGGGCTAAAAAGTAAAGTGAAAATAAAAAAAATTTCAGAACGAAAACTAGAAAAACAAATGAAATGCACTCCTCATTCATTTTTAATATTGAGCGCTGAATTTTCTGGTCCCTGCCCACTCCCAAAAATTGAAAGACAAAAAAAAAAAAAATGAAAATTTTTAAACAGGGATCAATTTATGTGGGGGGGGGGGGGGGGCAGGGACCTAAAAATGTAGCCGACAGTAATAAAAATTTAGAAAGGGGCCATTTAAATGTAAAAATAAGATATTTTTTATAATTAATTTTTTACATTTTGTTATTAGTAATGTATTTTAATATTGTGTTTAATATAGTGTGTGTATGTGTGTTTCACTTTTTTCACAATTTTTTACATGTTTTAGGTAGTACTACTACTCCCAGCATGGAACAGACTGTTCCATGATGTGAGCTGTAGTACCTGTACTAATAGACAGATCGCCCCGGCTTTCACTCCTGACACCCGATGCAATTGTCTTATCTATTGCAGAGATGGAGCGGCTTTCTCCTGCGCTTGCATCTCTGCACTATACTCCGGCCGGCCAGTGATGTGAATAGAATTCACATCACTTATTCATATTTCCCGCAGAGAGCTGTGATTGGTCAGATGGTTCCAGCCAATCACAGTTCTCTGCGGGAAATATGAATAATAGGTATATATACGGCATATACTCATACAACAGTGGGACAAGAGAAGAGTGTCCGGTCGCCCGCATCTGACACCCACTGTGATCTTTCCTTACCTGCAGGTAATACTGCTCCCAACATGAAGCAAACACTGCTTCATGCTAGGAGCTGTAGTACCTGCATTAACCCCTTAAGGACATAGCGTTTTTCCATTTTTGCACTTTCATTTTTTTCCTCCTTACCTTTTAAAAATCATAACCCTTTCAATTTTGCACCTGATCCAAATGATGGTTTATTCCATACGATTAAAATGATAGCCTACTTATATACTGTATTTATCGGGGTATAACACGCACTTTTAAAACTTAAATTTAGGGCAAAAAGCAAAAAATATGTGGCCCTAAACTGTTGCCTTGAAATACGACAGGGCTCCAAAGTGAGAGCGCCATGCGCATTTGAGGCCTAAATTAGGGACTTGCATAGGGGTGGACATAGGGGTATTCTACGCCAGTGATTCCCAAACAGGGTGCCTCCAGCTGTTGTAAAAGTCCCAGCATGCCTGGAAAGTCAGTGGCTGTCTGGTAATACTGGGAGTAGTTGTAGTTTTGCAACAGCTGGAGGCTCCGTTTTGGAAACAGTGGCGTACCAGACGTTTTTCATTTTTATTGGGGAGGGGTGCTGTGTAGGGGAATGTGTATATGTAGTGTTTTTTACTTTTTATTTTATTTTGTGGTAGTGTAGTGTAGTGTTTTTAGGGTACAGTTGCACGGGCGGGGGGTTCACAGTAGTTTCTCGCTGGCAGTTTGAGCTGCAGCAGAAAATTTGCCGCAGCTCAAACTTGCAGCCGGATACTTACTGTAATCCTCCGCCCATGTGAGTGTACCCTGTACATTCACATTGGGGGGGGGGGGGGTCTATCAGTGCATGCTGGGAGTTGTAGTTTTGCAACAGCTGGAGGCACACTGGTTGTGAAACACCGAGTTTGGCAACAAACTCAGTGTTTTGCAACCAGTGTGCCTTCAGCTGTTGCAAAAGCTACAACCCCCAGCATGTACGGACAGCGGAAGGGCATGCTGGGTGTTGTAGTTATGCAACAGCGGGAGGCATACTACTTTGGCTGGGGATGCTGGGGATTGTAGTTATATAACAGCTGGAGACACACTGGTTTGCTACTTAACTCAGTGTGCCTTCAGCTGTTGCAAAACTACAACTCTCAGCAGTCACCGACAGCCAACGGGCATGCTGGGAGTTGTAGTTATGCAACCAGCAGATGCACCACTACAACTCCCAGCATGCACTTTAGCTGTTTGTGCAAGCTGGGAGTTGTAGTTACACAACAGCTGAAGGTACACTTTTCCATAGAAAGAATGTGCCTCCAGCTGTTGCAAAACCATAAGTCCCAGCATGCCCATAAGGGAATGCTGAGAGTTGTGGTGGTCTGCCTCCTCCTGTTGCATAACTACAGCTCCCAGCATGCCCTTTTTGCATGCTGGGAGCTGTTGCTAAGCAACAGCAGGAGGCTGTCACTCACCTCCTGCTGTTGCTTGATCGACGCTGCAGGTCAGTCCCGCCGCCGCCGCCGTCGCTATTGGGGCCCCGATCCCAACATTAACGCCGGGGATCGGGGTCCCCAGCACCAGGGGTGCACGTCCCCCGGAAGAGGGGCGGAGCGGGTGCGGGAGTGACACCCGCAGCAGGCGCCCTGATTGGTCGGCCGGGAATCCGGCCGACGAATCAGGGCGATCGTGAGGTGGCACCAGTGCCACCTCACCCCTGCAGGCTCTGGCTGTTCGGGGCCGTCTATGACGGCCCCGATCAGCCAGTAATTCCGGGTCATCGGGTCACTGGAGACCCGATTGACCCGGAATCGCCGCAGATCGCTGGACTGAATTGTCCAGCGATCTGCGGCCATCACCGACATGGGGGGACGTAATGACCCCCCTGGGCGATATGCCGCAATGCCTGCTGAACAATTTCAGCAGGCATCGGGCACCGGCTCCCCTCCGGCTAGCGGCGGGGGGGGCCGGGAATGGACAGGAAGTACTCCTACGTCCTCGGTCCTTAAGGACTCGGAAACGGGGGCGTAGGAGTACGTCCATTGTCCTTAAGGGGTTAAGATTTTTTTTTTTTTACTTAAATTTCCCTGTTAAAATGGGGGTGCGTGTTATACGCCAGTGCGTGTTATACGCCGATAAATACGGTAGGTTTGACTTTTTATTGCTTCGGAAAAAAATCATAACTACATGCAGGAAAATGTATACGTTTAAAATTGTCATCTTCTGACCCCTATAATTTTTCACATACGGGGCGGTATGAGGACTCATTTTTTGCGCCGTGATCTGAAATTTTTATCGGTACCATTGTTTTGATCTGACTTTATAAAAAGTGACCAAAAATACGCTATTTTGGACTTTGGAATTTTTTTGCGAGTACGCCATTGACCGTGCAGTTTAATTAATGATATATTTTTATAGTTCAGACATTTTCGCAGGCGGCGATACCACATATGTTTATTTTTATTTACACAGTTTTTTTATGGGAAAAGGGGGTGATTCAAACTTTTATTATGGAAGGGGTTAAATGATGTTTATTAACTTTTTTTTCACTTTTTTTTTGCAGTGTTATTGCTCCCATAGGGGGCTATAACACTGCACACACTGATCTTTTACACTGTTCACTGCAAAGCCATAGCTTTGCATTGATCAGTGTTATCGGCGGTTGATTGCTTAAGCCTGGATTTCAGGCTTGCAGCAATCAATCGCCATTCGGAAGCGCAGGAGGCAGGTAAGGCACCCTCCTGCTGCGTCCCAGCTGATCGGAACATTGTGATTTTATCGCGATGTCCCAATCAGCCCGACTGAACTGCCGGGATACTTTTACTTTCACTTTAAGACGCGGCAATCAGCTTTGATCGCCGCACCTAAAGAGTTAATGACGGACATCTGCCGGAACGGCGATGTCCAGCATTAGCCACGGGTCCTGGCTGCTGATAGGGGTGCTTCATAACCCCCCCGTGGCACAGCGCCGTATAAACCCAGTGGAACAGTGCCATGCTAGTAGTAATAGTACTACCTACAAAATTTAAAAAAGTTTAGAAAAAAAAGTGAAATACACACACACTTTACTAAACACATTATTAAAAATACATTACTAATAAAAATTTGCTGCAAAATTGTATGGGTCAAATCAATTTTTTTTTTTTACTCTGCAAATCGCCCAAATCGAATTTTTCTAAAATTTGCTCATCTCTAATAGATCTCATAAAAGATGTATTCCCTCCATCTTGAAATGATGGTAAAGGACAAAATTGTTAAACATTTTTTTTATTTAGTGCACTATAGAGGACTGTGCACTATTACAAATTGATCTGGATAGGTTACAGGTTTGGGCTGAAAAGTGGCAGATGAGGTTCAACACTGATAAATGTAAGGTAATGCACATGGGGAAGACTAATCCAGGCTGGGATTATGTATTAAATGGGAGCACACTTGGGAGGACTGATGTAGAAAAGGAGTTAGGGACCTTAGTTAACAGTAAATTTAGCTGTAGTGACCAGTGTCGGGCAGCTGCTGCCAAGGCAAATAAAATCATGGGGTGCATCAATAGAGGCATAGATTCCAATGACAAGGAAATAATTCTACCACTGTACAGATCACTAGTCAGACCACACATAGAATACTGTGTACAGTACTGGACACCAGTGTACAGGAAATATATAGTGGAGCTGGAAAGGGTTCAAAGACGGCCAACCAGAGTAATACGGGGAATGGGAGGACTACAGTACCCAGAAAGATTATCAAAATTAGGGTTATTTAGTTTAGAAAAAAGAAGGCTTAGGGGACCTAATAAGTATGTATAAATATATCAGGGGACCGTACAGAGATCTCTCCTATGATCTATTTGTACCCAGGACTATATCTATAACAAGGGGGCATCCTCTACGACTAGAGGAAAGAAGATTTCTACACCAGCATAGACGGGGGTTCTTTACTGTAAGAGCAGTGAGACTATGGAACTCTCTGCCAGAGGAGGTGGTCATTGGGAACTCTGTAAAAGAGTTCAAAAGGGGTCTGGATGCATTTTTGGAGAGAAATAACATTGATGATTATGTATACTAGATTTATAGGGACAGAACGTTGATCCAGGGATTTATTCTGACTGCCATATTTGGAGTCGGGAAGGAATTTTTACCTCTAGTATGAGGGTTTTTTGCCTTCCTCTGGATCAACTCAGTAGGGACTCATTAGGGATATAGGTTGAACTTGATGGACTCTGGTCTTTTTTCTACCTTATGAGCTATGTTACTATGCTATGCTATGCTATAAGTTGATGACTGTTCTGTGACCTCTGTTTTTTTTTTTTTTCACCAAGAATAGATTGCTCAGGAAACTTGGAGAATTGAAGGGTACTGGAATTATGGTACCTTTTTATTTGAATGAGTTTGTGATCTGATTTTGAAAATATCAATAGTTGAGGTACTTGAGTTTGAACAGTATGACAAAAAATTTTTATTTGACATCCTTAAACCATGTACAATATCCAAGTGTCTGAAGTTATCGTGGACCAGACATGGAAAAAATTTGCTATTCTTCCTCCTACAGGTATTTAAGAAGAATATGGTGGAACACTTACCTGTAGGGGGGCTCGGTCGTGGGAAGCCTCTATGGCCTCTAGCCCTCCATGGGCGCCCTATGCTTGGAAATAAGGGGGTTGGTTGATAAGAAACCTTCAGTAAAGAGAAGTTGTCTGGTCTAGATGGGGGAAGGCCTCTGTATGGTTGTCTGACGTATTTCTTTATCTCTTCAATGTATGAGTGCAGATGGGGTAGAGTTTGAAGATGCCAAATGGATTAATAGCGCACCCAGTTTCATTAGAGTGGATCGCTTTTGCTCCATACATATAGAGGCATTGGCATTTCCAAACATGCATAAAGCACATTGGCTGACATTTATCATTGTCTTTTTTGTGTCTAGAAAAGGCGCAAAAAAGGCGCAAGCAGGGTTTATTTGCGCCTTTTTTGCACATTTTGGTTTACACATTTCTGCTGATTTTGAGTTGCAATCCACTGATTTTTGCAATACACATGATATGGAAGGGTTTTATGAACTGCGCCTTTTTGTGAAAAGGCATAAAAAAGGCACAAAGCCACTGAAAAGTCTCTAAAACTACACCAGCCCAGACTTAGCTTAGCTTTTTGGTGTATGTGAAGAGAGAAATTTCAGAAAATGTGACCTGCACAAAATTTATCAAATGCTCTGTGACCATTTCATAAATTTGGTGCTCCTACACATTATCAACACACAAAAAAAGGTGTAAAAAAATGCTTCACTTACACCTGATAAATTCCAGCCATTGTGCCCAACCTTTAAGAGCAGATAGATCAATAGGATCTAGGGCACTCCAATTTTAATTTTATCCTTTCCATTTTGTCAAGAGGTTTCTGAACCCACAGGCTAACAAACTTTGACACTTGTGGATGGGGAATCCATTCCGCTGAACACGGTTGTTTAATCTCACCCGGGTCAAAGTATGGATTCCTCAAATTATCCAGAATGACAGGACCAGAGGATTCATCACTCAATATATCATCTCCTTCCTCAGAAATGCCCTTGTATTGTGATTTGTCACCTGGGTCCGAAATATCAGCCTCATCAGAGGAGGAATGAACAGGTGAAGTAGGGAAGAAGGTAGGCTTTCTCTGGGAAGAGGCCTTAGCTGCTTGCTTATGCTATACTTCCTCTGGGGCTGAGGGTCTATGAGGGCCTAGTAGATAAGGAGGTAGGCTTTCTCTGGGAAGAGGCCTTAGTTGCCTGCTTATGGTCTACTTCCTCTGGGGCCGAGGGTCTATGAGTTAACTTAGAGACCTCTTGAATTGGGCTTTAGATAAAGCCTTTATAGAAACCTGATCCCCTGCTTGTGATGCCATTCTCTTTTGTTTGGCAACAGAAGGATCGGTAATGAGGTGATGTCGTTTTTGGGTAGCTTTATCCTGTTTAAATCCACCCGCCATGTGAGAGGTGGAGTCCTGTGAGGACCAAAACAACTCAGAGGGTGTGGCTGGACCCATTTAAGGGGAACAATGAAATGTGTAACAGTTCATTGCTGAAGCCACGGATTTAGCAATCACGTCATGTATGGAAGACATAGCAGAACAAACTGCTGTCTGTATAGATTTATTGACCGACTGGTCAACCATAGGCTGTTCTCGTTCTCCATGTATGAATAGAAAAATATCTATATGAGAGAAAATACAGGAAATAATATAATAAATTAAGGATAAATGGAATTGTATAGTAATTGTAAAATATGTATATAATTAATAGTTTAGGAATAAATATATTAATTTTAAGAACAATTATTAATTTATTTGTCTTATTTATAATGTGTTTATTTATTATTAAATTAATTAGTTATTTATTTATTGACTTCAACTATTGTTATATTTATTATAAAATTAATGACATTAGTAGTAGGATTTGAAGGAAAGGAATCTGAACAAAATGAATTACTATGATATGTTGAATGTAGTCATCTGAAATGAACACTAGATGGCAGCAGTCTTTTAATGGATCTGAACGCTGACTTAAAGCTTCGGCTGCCAAATCTGTGAGGTAACCAGCTGACAGGAGAATCAGTGATATGCCAAGAAAAAATGGATGCCTGTGTCTGAGGTGATTTGAGTGCATGTAGCTGATCCCCAGCCCAAGCGCAGGAAGCAGGGACACCACAGAGCCGTGTCTGAGGTAATTGTACAAGAAATGCAGTAACAGGGAAAAATATATGAAAAGAAAGTAGTTAAGAATAGAAATATATAGCAGATATATGAGAGAAAATAGGGATGAAAAGGATGAAAATTTATAGAAATTTACAGAATACATATATATATATATATATATATATCTTTCTCAGTGTATATATATATATATATATATATATATATATATTATACTGAGAAAATGAATTGAAACAATAAGGGAATATATACTGAAAATTATGAGAAAGAGAGAGAGAGAGAGGTACTTATCTTAACCATTAGGAGAAAAGAAAGAGGAGGGGCTTCACCTAAGGGGTCCTTATATTCACCTGGACTGTACCAATACTGATTAAATACTGGACTTAATGTACTGCTTCAACTTTTTTCTTGTTAACTGTTTATTAACTCTTTGCTGCTATCAATACAGTAAAGAAAGCATTTAGGCTAATGTGAGTCTCCTGACTTGTTATAAAGTCACATTTATTAACAATTTTTTACACTTATTTTTTGCAATGTTATAGCCCCCACAGGGGACTACAACATGCAGTACATTGATTGAATACACTGATCAATGCTATGCCATAGCATTGCATTGATCAGTGTTATCGGCGGTCCACAGCTTCTGCCTGGATCTCAGGTACGGAGCAGTGAATCGACGATCGGACAATGAGGAGGCAGGTAGGGACCTTCCTCATGTCCGTACAGCTGATTGGGACACCAGTTTCGTGGCGGTTGTCCGGATCTGCCTTTCTGAGCTGCCGGGAAGGTTTTATTTTAGACCTGGCAATCAACTTTGATTGGCACGTCTGAAGGGATAATACCGGGCATCACAGCGATCGGTGATGTCCGGTATTAGCCGCGGGTCCCAGCCGTTGATAGCCGCCGGGACCGACCTGATATGATGCGGGGTCACCGTGTGACCCTTCGTTATAATGTGGGAGTCGGCGCAGGACGTAAATATACATCCTGCATCGTTAAGGAGTTAAAGAGGAACTGTGGCCAACCCCTGAATATTTTAATTGTGTCATTAAATAGCTTAGGGTACCATGATCATACATCTTTTAACAGTTTCTTTATGCATCTGTCCATTCCTGAGATATGAAGGTTTAATAGATTATCTGACAATTTAGAGAATGGGCAGGAATGTAATTTTAATAATGAGAGCGAATGTGAGGTGATGGGTGGGATTATACAGTCAAGAAGTGTGAATGTTATACATTGAGGCACATGTATACCTAATACATACCCCTCTGACTATATAATCCACCTATCACCTGAAATTCACTTCCATTATTTAAATTAAGTTCCTGCCCTTCTGATTCCCTGAATTGTCAGAGAAACTATAAACTCTGATATCATAGGAACAGAAGGGTTTATGAAGACATGTGTGTATTTAAGAAGGTGTGATATCAGGGCACCCTAAGCTATTAAATGATTATGAATGAATGTCATTTTTGGAAGGTTGGCCACAGTTCCTCTTTAACCTAAACTTATTTGTTCTGTATGGTAAACATTTATCTAGAAAGTCCAAACCCTGTTATACGCCAGTGCGTGTTATGCACTGATAAATATGGTATATTCATATAACAGACATGACTTTATGTAACTGGTAGTTACAGTGGTATTTTGATAACTCAGTTTTAGCATTTTTTAATAATTGTATACCTAGTTTCATCATCTTGAAAATGGCCATGTACCTATTATACATTTTGTTGCACAACCATACCTCTGTACATATATCTGACACCTGTGACAGTAAGCAGGGAAGAAAAGGTGAGCCTAGTTGGTGGCCAAATCTCTTGCTCTTCGTTCAGTATCCCAGCCCTAAAAATCCAATGCAGAGGCCCAGATTAACTAAAACTGTCTAATTCTTAGACAGTATAAGCTTAAATTAGACATTTCACAAATTCTCTTATCCCAACAGTTCATGCTATTGGATGAATCTGGCACATTGTTAGACTGCCAAGTCTAAGATTAGACCAACTATTAGACCGACTAACAAGTCTTTCAATCCATCATAAACCAGAAATACAAAGGGCATTCTGGCTGCCTCCTGCAGCCTTTTTCAAGCAAACCCTAGTGCACTGTAATATACTTTTTGGTTAATATATCGGGAATTCAGAAATGGCAGCAGACTATAGCTGCTGAGGCCTTCACTTCAAAGTCTGTTTTCAGGCCTAGATTATTGTAGAATGGAAGGCATGTTTGTAGTTAAGCCTTTCATTCCCTTTGTGGGCAGTTCAGGTTTTTGGAGTGGCCAGAATCAGCTCAGATGCTGAAGACAGCTAGAAGACATCTAAAAAGTAAAGCATTTCCTCTGTATTATATAGCCCCTAAAGAGTACTGGAAGGATTAAGATAATAGAAGCAATTTACAAATCTGTTTAGCTTTCTGGCACCAGTTGATTTAAAAAAAAAAAAAAAAGTTTTCCACGGGAGTACCCCTTTAAAGCAAGGTGTAGCTCAGTCTGCAGCCTGAAGCTGTTTGGGCCCTGTGCCTCTGGTGGAAGTTGGAGTCCTGAAGTTTGCAGCCTTAAAGGGGTACTCCGCCCCTGGCATCTTATCCCCTATCCAAAGGATAGGGGATAAGATGTTAGATCGCCTCGGTCCCCCTGCTGGGGGATTGCCGCTGCAGCACCCTGCTATCATTACTGCACAGAGCGAGTTCGCTCTGTGCGTAATGACGGGCGATACAGGGGCTGGAGCAGTGTGACATCATGGCTCCGCCCCTCATGACATCACGGCCCGTCCCCTTAATGCAAGTCTATGGCAGGGGGAGTGACGACCACCACGCCCCCTTCCCATAGACTTGTTTTGACGGGGGCGGGCCGTGACGTCATGAGGGGCGAAGCAGTGACGTAACGATGCTCCGGCCCCTGTATTGCCCGTCATTACGTGCAGAGCGATCTCGAGCTGCGCAGTAATGATAGCGGGGTGCTGCAGCAGCGGGACCCCGGCGATCTGACATCTTATCCCCTATCCTTTGGATAGGGGATAAGATGTCTAGGGGCGGAGTACCCCTTTAAAAGGAGGATATTTTGCTTGTGATTTACACATTTGTTGACAGTTTTGGTGGGTGACTGGTAGTAAACCACCTGTATAGATAGGGAAGACTACTGTATATTTAGCAATTGGATGGGCAGAAATGTTTTTAGTATTTTGTGCCTGAGTGTTAAGGCTTTATTTTTGTTTGCTGAAAAATATCAACAGAAGAAGCCCTGTTTAAATGTAATTTCTGTGTCTGCTATTTGCCTAGATATATGGAGCTATTTTTTTGTCTATACATACATAAAGAAATACATAATTAATAGGTTATAGACAGATCTCCCAAACAGTTTCTATAATAATAACTGCAACTTTTCCTGTTCAGCAGCTAGGAGATAATATATTCTACAATATAAACCCTTATGCAGTGGATTATACAGATGGTGTACTTATTGAAATACAACACTCTGGCTACTAATTTAGACTCACCTGTTTTGAATGCCTTGCTTTTTAGATTTGTAGAAATGCTTCCCTATATGACCCTCCTTACCTGTTAGCTAGCTATTTCTGTCTAATGATGGGAACTACAGTAAAAATCCCCAAGGTACTTATTCACCCACAGCGTAGCATTCACCTGCTGAAACTGACTGCTCCTCTAAAACACAACAAGCATCTTTTAATGCATTCAATAAGATTTTAGTAAATACTGAGTGACTTTTCTATTCTTTTCTATTTCCATTCTATTTATGCTGGCTTTAATATTTGTCTCGTTGTAAACTCTTTCGTGGTTTATGTCTACTTAAACTCCATTTTACAACCACATAGAGCTGGATAATAACTGGACTGTTACTAAATAAAACAACATACGAAGGAAAATATTGCCATCATACATACATAAATGACCATTAGTGTTGCTTGCGAATATTCGCAATGCACTATATAGCACTATATATTTGTAATTACGAATACTCGTTATTTAATTTTTTTCCACAGTACACATCACAGTGATCACCCCTTTCTGCTTCCAGCTTGTGTGGTGTAAAGAAGGCTCTAATACCACTGTGTGAGACTGGCGTGCGAATTTTCGCTTATGCTAATTTTTGTATATGCAAATTTTCGCATGTGCTAATTTCCGCATACGCGAATTTTTCGCATATGCGAAAATAGAACGCAAATATTACTAATATGCGAATTTAGCGAATATATGACGAATATTCGTCCATATATTCGCAAAATATTGCAAATTCGAATATGGCCTATGCAGCTCAACACTAATGACCATATAGTGATAGATACCAGTCCTACACAGATAACTTAGAGATGACATTTTCTCTGATCAGAATCTCTACCTTTTTGTCTTCTTCTCCATCTAGCCCAGACCGCCATGACAACTTCTTCCATCCACAACTTGTATGTGCAGATGTCTTTGGCTCCCTGCCTCTCTAGCATTCTCCCTGTTTGTTCTCCACCTTCTTTAGGGTTACTCCGCTCCCCAGCGTCTGCAACATTGATTTCCGAATGCTGTGTGCAGTCCTCCGTGTTCACGCCCGCCCTCTCGTGATTGTACAGCCTGCCCCCTCAATAAAAGTCTATGGGAAGGGGGTGCGAAGGCCGTCGTGCCCCCTCCCATAGACTTGCACTGAGGGGGCCGGGCATGATGTCATGAGGGGAGTGGGCGTGAACACAGAAGCCCACACACAGCGTTCGGAACTCAATGTTCCGGACACTGGGTAGCGGAGTAACCCTTTCACTGTAAAATCCTGTGCTTGCTGCTACCTCCAGTCCCTTCATTATTATATTTCTTCTAGATAAAATAGTTCCCTAGTTGACAATAGTGCCTCCCTTTGTACTGCACACAGTAATAGTGCTATAAAGCAGCATCAACACAGTAAAAGTACCCCCTTAGTGCCTCTGCACAATAATAGTGTCCCCTATTGTGTCCACACACAAAAACACTGATTGAAAAGCTGGTAATGTGCTCCCTCTAATACCACATATACAAACTTCCCCTTAGTGTCCCACACACAAAGTTACCTCTTTTTTTTCCCCATACATTAAATGAATACTGGCCTAAAGAGAAACCAATGATGAATGATGTTGTTTAGGCCATAGGCCTGTCTGAGCTTGTGGCAGGGCTGTTGTCATTATGGCTCAGGCTTGCAAATTACATCAGTGCATCCTACTCACCCTTGTCAAGTCTTGTAGGCGTTAGACTTAAAGGGGTACGCCGCCCCTAGACATCTTATCCCCTATCCAAAGGATAGGGAATAAGATGTCTGATCGCGTGGGTCCCGCCACTGGGAACCCCCTGCAATCTCTCCTGCAGCACCCCCTGTCATCGTGCTTTATGACTGGTGATGCAGAGGCTGGAGGATCGTGACATCATGACCCTTCACCCTCATGATGTCCCACCCTGCCCCCTGCCACGCAATCTTCCATAGATTTGAATTAAGAAGGCGGAGTGTGATGTCACGATGATCCTCCAGCCCCTGCATCGCCAGTCATCAGGCACGGAGCGAAGCTCACTCTGTGCACCAGATGACAGGGGGTGCTGCAGGAGAGATTGCAGGGGTCCCCAGCAGCAGGACCCACACGATTAGACATCTTATCCCCTATCCTTTGGATAGGGGATAAAATGTCTAGGGGCAGAGTACCCCTTTAAAGAAAAAAAATTTTTTTTGTAAATCAACTCGTGCCAGAAAGTTAAACAGATTTGTAAGTTACTTCTATTTAAAAATCTTAATCCTTCCAGTACTTATCAGCTGCTTTATACTACAGAGAAAGTTCATTTATTTTTTAATTTCCTTTCTGTCTGACCACAGCGCTCTTTGCTGGCAACTCTGTCCATGTCCGGAGTAGGAGCAAATCCCTGTAGCAAACATATCCTGACATGGACAGAGGTGTCAGCAGACAGCACTGTGGTCAGACAGAAAGGAAATTTAAAAAGAAAAGAACTTCCTCTGGAGCATACAGCAGCTGATAAGTACTGGAAGGATTAACATTTTAAAATAGAAGTAATTTACAAATCTGTTTAACTTTCTGGCATCAGTTGATTTAAAAACATTTTTCCAGCGGCGTACCCCTTAAAAGGGCCTGTGGTCAAGAGTGTTTGGTGGAGCAGGTTACCTATGGTTCTATGCTCTGCCATAGTATTCAAGTGTATAGGCGTCTTGAGTTGAAATGGTGCATGGTGGCGGTTAAAACCATGAAACCAACAATACACATATGCCTTTACATTCTGCAATAAAGCAGATGACCTAACAACTAACAGACATAGAAGAGGTCAGTTTGCCAGGACATGATAGAGACATTTAGCTTTTGATATAAGCTAAACCAACATGGAACTCAGAATTGGTGTAACAAGTAAAAAATATTTGTAATTTTTTTTCTAAATGTAGGTTTTAAAACATTGTAACTCTGTTATGCAAAATTGGAGGTTTCCTTTAAGAAATATGTGCATTTAAGGCTTCAATATTTTGTTAGCAAACCATTAACCCCTTAAGGACCCGAGCATTTTTTGCACATCTGACTACTGTCACTTTAAGCATGAATAACTCTGGGATGCTTTTACTTTTCATTCTGATTCCGAGATAGTTTTTTTGTGACATAGTCTACTTTAGGTTAGTGCTAAATTCGATACTTGCATCATTTCTTGGTGAAAAATGCCAACATTTTATGAATATTTTGAATATGTAGAATTTTTTTTTAAACTTTGAAACTCTTTGCTTATAAGGAAAATGGACATCCCAAATAAATTATATATTGATTCACATATACAATGGCCGACAATTATCATTGTCTTTAGACTGTTTTTTTTGTGTCTACAAGAGGCGCAAAAAAGGCACAAGCAGGGTTTATTTGCTCATTTTTTGCGCCTTTTTGTTTACACATTTCTGCTGATTTTGAGTTGCAATCCACTGATTTTGGCAATACACATGATATAGAAGGGATTTATGAACTGCGCCTTTTGTAAAAAGGTGCAAAAAAGGCGCAAAGCCACTGAAAAGTCTCTAAAACTACACCATCCCAGACCTGGCATAGCTTTTTAGTGTATGTGAAGAGAGAAATTTTAGAAAATGTTTACCTGCACAAAATATATCAAATGCTCGGTGAACATTTAATACATTTGGTGATCCTACACATTATCAGCAAAAAAAAAAAGGTGTAAAAAAATGCTTCACTTACACCTACAATCATAAATGTGGGCTAATATGCCTATTTTATGTTTGCATCATAAAGTTGACATGTTTTTACCTTTTGAAAACCATCAGAGGGCTTCAAAGTTCAGCAGCATTTTTCAAATTTTTCAAAATCGGAATTTTTCGGGAACCAGTTCAGGTTTGAAGTGGATTTGAAGGGCCTTCATATTAGAAATATCCCATACATGACCCCATTATAAAAACTGAACCCCACAAAGTATTCAAAATGACATTCAGAAAGTGTGTTAACCCTTTAGATGTCTCACAAGAATAGCAGCAAAGTGAAGGAGAACATTTTTATTCTAAATTTTTTTACGCTCACATGTTCTTGTAGACCCAGTTTTGGAATTTTTTACAAGGGATAACCCAATTTATCTCAAGTAAGGGAATACCTAATATGTGGATGTTAAGTGCTCTGGGGGTGCACTAGAGGGCTCAGAAGGGAAGGAGCGACAATGGGATTTTGGAGAGTGAGTTTTTCTGAAATGGTTTTTGGGGGGCACGTCACATTTAGGAAGCCCTATGGTGCCAAAACAGCAAACAAAAAAGTAGGGGTAATAGGAGAAAATGCCCCCCAAAATGTGTAACCCCATCTCTTCTGAGTATAGAAATACCCCATGTGTGGACGTCAAGTGCACTGCAGGCGCACTACAATGCTCAGAAGAGAAGGAGTCACATTTGGCTTTTGGAAAGCAAATTTTGCTGAAATGGTTTTGGGGGGCATGTCACATTTAGGAAGCCCCTATGTACCAGAACAGCAAAAAAAAAAAAAAAAAGAACACATGGCATATTATTTTGGAAACTACACCCCTCAAGGCACATAACAAGGGTTACAGTGAGCCTTTCCACCCCACAGGTGTTTGATAAATTTTCGCTAAAGTTGGACGTGAAAATGAAAAATTTGATTTTTGTCACTAAAATGCTGGTGTTACCCCAAACTTCACATTTTCACAAGGGATAATAGGAGAAAAAGCCTCCCAAAATGTGTAACACCATTTCTTATGAGTAAGGAAATACCCCATATGTGAATGTAAAGTGCTCTGCAGGAGAACTACAATGCTCAGAAGAGAATGAGCGCCATTGAGCTTTTGGAGAGAGAATTTGGTTGGAAAAGAAGTGCCAGAACAGTGGACACCTCCTCCACATGTGGCCCCACTTTGGAAACTACCACCCTCACAGAATTTAATAAGGGGTGCAGCGAGCATTTACACCCCAATGGCGTTTCACAGATCTTTGCAACAGTTAAATTAAAATTTTTATTTTCACGTACCACTGTTCCAAAAATCTGTCAGACACCAGTGGGGTGTAAGTGCTCACTGCATGCCTTATTAAATTCTGTGAGGGGTGTAGTTTTCAAAATGGGGTCACATGTGAGGGGGTCCACTGTTCTGGCACCATGGGGGCTTTGTAAACACACATGACCTTCAATTTCAGACACATTCACTCTAGAAAAAAATCAAATGGCGCTCCTTCTCTTCTGAGTAGTGATGTCGCGAACATAAAAATTTCGCAAATGTTCCGCAAATGTTCGCGAACCGGCGAACCGGGCGAACCGCCATTGACTTCAATGGGCAGGCGAATTTTAAAACCCACAGGGACTCTTTCTGGCCACAATAGCGATTTAAAAGTTGTTTCAAGGGGACGAATACCTGGACTGTGGCGTGCCGGAGGGGGATCCATGACAAAACTCCCATGAAAAATTACATAGTTGATGCAGAGTCTGGTTTCCATAAAGGGTATAAATCACCTATTATTCCTAAATTCTTTGGAATAACGTGCTTTAGCCCCCTTTAGGCAGCACATAGAGCCCCCCTTTAGGCATCACATAGTTAGATCCCCCCTTTAGGCAGCACATAGATTCCCCCATATTAGGCAGCACATAGTTAGAGCCCCCCTTTATGCAGCACATAGGTAGAGCCTCCCTTTAGGCAGCACATAGAGCCCCCGTTAGGCAGCATATAGTTAGATCCCCTTTAGGTATCACATAGTTAGATCCCCCCTTTAGGCAGCACATAGATTCCCCCATGTCAGGCAGCACATAGTTAGAGCCCCCCTTTAGGCAGCACATAGGGCCCCCCTTTAGGCAGCATATAGATTCCCCCATGTTAGGCAGCACATAGTTAGAGCCTCCCTTTAGGCAGCACATAGAGCCCCCTTTAGGCAGCACATATTTAGATCCCCCCTTTAGGCCGCACATAGATTCCCCCATATTAGGCAGCACATAGTTAGAGCCCCCCTTTAGGCAGCACTGGTTTTATTTCACAGCCCAAAAAGTTTTTTTTTTTTTTGAACAACTGTCACACCAAATGTGATTTGCACTTGTGTGACAATGAGCAAAAAAGGTTGCCAGCGGAGTTCCCCTTTTAAGCAGAGGTCCCCAACCTGGGTGCTTCCAGCAGTTGCAAGACACACGGACTGAACTTATAGCCTTTTTAATACTGTAGTTAGTTGCTTGAAGGAAATTAAGTTTTACACCAGAGTACCCCTTTTAACCAGCGGTTTCCTCCCAACCAGGATGCCTCCAGCTGTTGCAAGCCACACGGACTCAACTTATAGCCCTTTTAATACTGTAGTTAGTTGCTTGAAGGAAATTAAGTTTTACACTGGAGTACCCCTTTTAACCAGCGGTTCCCTCCCAACCAGGGTGCCTCCAGCTGTTGCAAGACACACGGACTGAACTTATAGCCCTTTTAATACTGTAGTTAGCTGCTTGAAGGAACTTAAGTTTTACACTGGAGTACTCCTTTTAACCAGCGGTTCCCTCCCAACCAGGGTGCCTCCAGCTGTTGCAAGACACACGGACTGATATTTGAGCCCTAAAAAGGGCTTTTTTTGGTGCTGTACTTAAAGCAGATGTTAGACTAGTGCTTTAGGAGTAAAGTGGACCCTGAATACACCACCTAGCAGCAACCTTGCTATCGCTTTCCCTATTACAGCAGGAGCAGCTTCTCTGTCCCTCCATTTTCTAAGCCTGCAGCATGATGAATGAAGGTAAAATGGCATCCGTGCAGGAGGTAGGAGGGTCTGGAAGGGAGGGACTGCTGCTGATTTGCTGTAATGTGTCTGCTGACTCTGACTCACAGGGTCAAAGTTTACCGCAATGTTAAAGTATAGGGGCGAATCAAACTTCACATATGTTCGCCCGGCAATGCGAACGCGAACATGCTAAGTTTGCCGGGAACTATTCGCCGCCGAACAATTTGCGACATCTCTACTTCTGAGCATTGTAGTTCGCCCGCAGAGCCCTTTACATCCACATATGGGGTATTTCCATACTCCATACAAATTTTGGGGGGCTTTTTTCCTAGTTTCCCTTCTGAAAATGAAAAACATTGGGTAACACCAGCATTTTAGTGAAATTTTCTTTTTTTCATTTTCACATCCAACTTTAACGAAAATTTGGGGTGTTCAGGCTTACCATACCCCTTGTTACATTCCGTGAGGGGTATAGTTTCCAAAATGGGGTCACATGTGGGTATTTAACAGGTTATTTGTGAATCTGATCAAATATTGACCCAGCAGAAACAATGGGCTCATATTTGAGATTAAAATGAAGTTGCCTTCTGTTAGTTCTTTGGGTTCCAATATTGTGTCAGAACCTTGGCTTACTGAAGGATCTTCTAGTACAATAGTGAGCCTGTCCAAATGTGTTTTTTAATCTACTTGATCCAACCTTAAAAAATAGATATAATGGTAAGGTAGATTAACATACTATATGTTTAATTTATAAAACATCTCTAATATAACATTATTTCCCTATTATTTTGTTGACTATTTGGTGGTCCATTTACATTAGCCCTCTCTTGATTTAACAGTATACTAGACAGAAATTTGCGGTGGTAACAATAAAAATGTCATCAAGAAATTTATATTTCATGATATTTTGCAGTGTTTTACAATAAAAATGTACAAACGTTTTTTAGTTATCAAGAAAATTGACCATTCCATTTCGGGTTGAGAACTGTCCCCCCACATTTGATGTCTACATCTGTCATATATGAGGGGAAATTGCCCCATTCATTTGCCTGCATCTGCTCACATCTGCCAGCTTGCCATCATATGTAAGGCATATATTTTGGGTGTGTTTCAGCAAACATACACACCAAACACTGTCTTATTAATTTCTCAGCCAAAAAACTGATATGATAAAGCCACATTCTAAATTCAGTGATTGAATATTTTTTCCTCCATTTTATCTGGACAAAAATACACTAATAATTAAAATAATGTTTATGTTAATATCCTAAAAAACACATTGTCTTACCTTTTTTATGACTACAAGCCATAAGTGCTTGTAATCACAGCATCAGAGAATCGGCAATGTTTGTTATGTGATAACGTGAACATCCAACACTGCTGACAGATTGCCCACATATTGCCCACCTTTACAATTATCACTGAGAAGCAATATAGTGTTATTATTACCAATCTCTTTGTCTCTAATTATATAAATAATTCTACCCTCTCCTATCCTCAGAATGCTTTCAATCTTATTTCCGTTTATGTATTATTTTTTTACGTAATGCTTCTTTTTTGTGGATGCAATAGCTAGTCTAAGAAAGTTTTTTTCAGCTGAAGAAACATATAGAGGAAAGAAATTTCTTGAAAGCTACCTATTGACTAAATGTAGTGCAGGCACTGATTGGTACTCAAGATAGTGCTGAGATTTCCTGCTGGGAGAGGAGTAGACAGAGTTGCTTCATTGACAATTTACACAAAGTAACAGTAAAATAAAAACTAAATGCTGATGCTTTTATATGGGGCTAAATAGAATTTTCAGACACCCCGTGCACTAGAATGTTTTGTTCAGTGAGTTAATTTTAAATGACATTTACATTTTCAACACTTTTTTTTGTCAAAATAATAAAAGGAACACTATACAATATAACAAACATAACTATAGGTAAATCATAGTATTGTTACTGGATAGTTTAAAGGGGTACTCCGGTGAAATGTTATTTTTTTATTTTTTTTATTTTTTTTTAAATCAACTGGTGCCAGAAAGTTAAACAGATTTGTAAATTACTTCTATAAAAAAAATCTTAATCCTTCCTGTACTTATTAGCTGCTGAATACTACAGTGGAAATTATTTGCCTTTTGAAACACAGAACTGTCTGCTGACATCATGAGCACAGTGCTCTCTGCTGACATCTCTGTCCATTTTAGGAACTGTCCAGAGTAAAAGGAAATCCCCATAGCAAACATATGCTGTTCTGGGCAGTTCCTAAAATGGACAGAGATGTCAGCAGAGAGCACTGTGCTCATGATGTCAGCAGACAGCTCTGTGTTTGAAAGAAAAGAATTTCCGCTCTAGTATTCAGCAGCTAATAAGTACAGGAAGGATTAAGATTTTTTTAATAGAAGCAATTTACAAATCTGTTTAACTTTCTGGCACCAGTTGATTTAAAAAAAAAAAAAAAAAAGTTTTTCACCGGAGTACCCCTTTAAGCATTTACTAAACAATTTTCATTTAAGCTCTTTAGGATTGTTTGTTGTTAAGAAAAGAAATAAATCTATAAAAACTAATTTCAATCCCCCAACTGTTATTAATGTAAGACAGAAGTCACAAAGTTCAGCAATCCTGAAGTTCTTTTCCTTCCCTCATACATCTTATCATAAATGAGATCGTATTTAAGAGATGGCTACATCGTGAGCTTTAAGAAGGAAATGTTCAGCTTCTCTCAACCTATTCCATTTAGATTCTATTTGGTTTAGCTATTTAACTTAACATGAGAAGTGACGCTGTTTAAAGTGACCTAGAATCAAATTCTATAACTTAAAGGCTAACATACAGTTGATATAAATAGGTAAACTGAGGATTTGTACTATTTATCGAAAAGGTAGACCTTACATTTGGAAAAAAAAATGCCCCTCTTGTAGTAAATTTCATTTTATTAATTTTATAAAAGCAGGTATAATATTGGCCATGACATTTAAGACTTTGGAGAATCAAAATGATATTTAGCCTAGGTTCACATCTGCACTAGAGGGTTCATTCAGAGCTTCTATAGCACATTCTGTTCAACAGGATTACACAGAATTGTGAGGTCCGCTGCACGAACCGGACACCAACAGAGCCCAATAGACCCCACTGACCTTAACCCCTTAAGGATGCATGATTTTTCCATTTTTGCATTTTCAATTTTTCCTCATCACCTTCTAAAAATCATAACGCTTTCAATTTTGCACCTAAAATTCCATATTATGGCTTATTCTTTGCGCCACCAATTCTACTTTGCAGTGACATTAGCCATTTTACCAAAATATCCACAGCGAAGCGGAAAAAATTCATTGTGCTACATAATTGAAGAAAAAATGACATTTTGTAACTTTTGGGGGGGTTGCCGTTTCTACGCAGTGCATTTTTCGGTATAAATAACCATAATGGTCCATTCGGTTAAAATGATACCCTAATTATATATGTTTGATTTGTATTACTTCTAAAAAAAATCATAACGGCTTGCAGGAAAATTTATACGTTTAAAATTGTCATGTTCTGACCCCTATAACCTTTTTATTTTTCTGCGTACGGGCAGGTATGGGGGCTCATTTTTTGCGAAGTTTGATCTGAAGTTTTTAGCGGTACCATTTTTATATTGATCAGACTTTTTGATTGCTTTTTATTCATTTTTTCATTATATTAAAAGTGACCAAAATACGCTATTTTGGACTTTGGAATTTTTTTGCGCATACGCCATTGACTGTGCCGTTTAATTTACAATATATTTTTATAGTTCAGACATTTATGCACGTGGTGATTAGTGTTGAGCGGCATAGGCCATATTCGAATTCGCGAATATTCGTGAATATATGGATGAATATTCGTCATATATTCGCGAATATTCGCATATTCGTAATATTCTCGCTATATTTTCGCAATTGCGAAAACTTTGCGTATGCGAAAATTAACATATGCGAAAAATTCATATAGACAAAAATTCGCATATGCGAAAAGTAGCAGATGTAAATGTTCGCATATGCGAAAATACGCACGCCAGTCTCACACAGTAGTATTAGAGCCTTCTTTACACCACACAAGCTGGAAGCAGAGAGGGGGGATCACTGTGATGTGTACTGGGATAAAAAAAAACAAAAAACGAATATTCGTATTTATGAATATATAGCGCTATATTCGCGAAATTCGCAAATTCTCGAATATGCGATATTCGCAAATAATATTCAAATTGCGAATATTCGCGAGCAACGCTAGTGGTGATACCACATGTGTTTATTTGTATTTACACATTTTTTTTTTATGGGAAAAGGGGAGTGATTCTTACTTTTATTAGGGAAGGGGGTTAAATGATCTCCGCCCGTTACGCCCCCTCCCATAGAAATGAAGGGGGCGTGGAGTGATGTCACGTCCCCCTCTCGGAAGCCCGGCGGTTTCCGAAACTTCAGAGAAAGCTACGCATGCAGGCTGCTGCAGGGAGATTGCAGGGGGCTAAGCGGCGGGCCCCCCGCGATCAGACATCTTATCCCCCATTCTTTCGAGAGGGGATAAGATGTTTTTGCCCGGAATAGCGCTTTAACTTTTTTTTAACACTTTGTTTTTTGCAGTGTAATAGACCCCGCCCCCTTTAGTGGCTATTACACTGAACATACCGATCTCATACACAGATCATTGCCGTACATTGACACAGCAAAGATCAGTGTTATCGGCAGTCGATTACTCAAGCCTGGATATCAGGCTTGGAGCAATCAATCGCCGATCGGAGGCAACAGAGGAAGGTAAGGGGACCTCTGCTCGCGTTCTAGCTGATCGGGACATTGCGATTTCACCATTATGGTTCCGATCAGCCGGCATTTACTTTCATTTTAGACGCAGCGATCAACTTTGAACGCCACGTCTAAAGGGTTAATAGCGCGCGGCACAACGGCACAGTGCACACTATTAGCCCTGGGTCCCGGCTGTCATTACCCGCCGGGACCAACTCGGTATGATGCGGGGTCACGGCGTGACCCAGCATTATATATTGGGGCCAGGCGCACGACATACAGGTACGCCCTGCATCCTTAAGAGGTTAATGGGGTTTATTGGGTTTTCAGCTGGTGTACATAATTTCACAAACATTGAGTGGCTGCAATGGTGACCTGGATTACCACTGACTGACTGGAAAGACAACTGTTAAGTCAGCAAAAGGGTAAACTAAGTGAACATGGTTCACTGATATGCATGGGAAGCAAAGGCTAGATTGTCTAATTTAATCCCACAGATGAACTGCTTGCTTGGTATAGGGCTGCAGTAGACCAGTCAGAGTACCCACAATGACCCTTGTCCATGCAAAAAAATACCTTCAGTAAATAAATAAAAAAGTAAAGTGGTATTTAAGCCCTTAAGTCATTTTAAAATTTGTGCTCAGACAGATTGAAAATAAAAAAAGACACAGACTTACCTTCCTTGCTCACCACCATTGCCTCATTCACGGAACCTACCTTTTTCAAGGATCATGTTCAGAGTGTGCCATTGTCTGCTTAATGAAGGAGTGGTGTCAATGGTGTTCAGCATCAAATACTGATTGGCTGAGTGGGCAACAGCTCATGCTGACAACCATCCCAGGAATGTGGTGTATCGGGGATTGGGGGTCTAAGAAACATGTGGTGAAGCAGAGAAGATAAGTATTTGTCTTTTGTTATTTTATGTCTGCCTAAGCACATATTTTGTTGGCTAGAATATCCCTTTCAGATGGCTAGGTTTAATGTATGGTATTTTAGTTTTCTTCATTTAGATGGCTGGGTATGTGCAAAAAAAGACAAGCCATTTGATGCTCTGGGCAATGTTCTGCTAGTCCTAGCCTCAACAAAAAGTTAGGATAAAAGCAAAAAAGATAAAAATGGATGTCTTTGATGGTGCCTTCCCTAATGATAAACTTGCCAAAGTTTAATAAATAAAATGGCACACCCCCTCCCATAGACATGAATGGAGGGGGTGTGGCGTGCCGACCCAGAGGTTTCCGAAACTGGAGATTAAGCACCCGCATAGAATGCGGGTGCTGCAGGGAGATAACGGGCCCCCCGCTATCAGACATCTTGTCCCCTATCCTTTGGATAGGGGATAAAATGTTTTTGCCCGGAATTTCACTTTCATCTGATCTGTGGGATGTTTTGAAAACACAAATACAATCTACAGAGGCCCCTCTATGCAACACAAAGCCTTGGAAGGAGATTAATCAAGCTCCGTAGTAGATTTGTTTTTTTTGCGTAAAAAAGTTGCATGTACTTGCGCACGTGGGACTTTTCTATTCATGCTGCGACTTTTTGATTTTTGCTTATTCCAAAGCCCATTTCTAAAATGTGCTCACATAGTAATTTTTTTTCTATTTACTTTGCAGTGGTCATGTAGAAAAAAAGTTGCATCTCCATTTAAAAGTCGCATATGTATTTCAGGTTCAACCTGACTTACAAAAAGCACATACGTCTGCAGAAAAGGACATTAACACCCACTTTAACAACTGTTCTTGTTCTGCATCATGAAACAAAGCTACTACATTAACCCCTTAAGGACCAAGCTCATTTTGACCTTCAGGACCAGGCCAATTTTATTTTTGCGTTTTCCTTTTTTCCTCCTCGCCTTTTAAAATCCATAACTCTTTTATATTTCCATCTACAGACCCATATAATGTATATTGTTTTTTGCATGACCAATTGTACTTTGTAATGAAACTTCTCATTTTACCAAAAAATGTATGGTGAACCCAAAGAGTTATTTTTTTAGGGAGAAAATTTTAATGAAAACCACAATTTTGCATATTTTGGAGGGTTTTGTTTTCACACTGTATCCTTTATGGTAAAAATGACATGTGTTCTTTATTCTGTGGCTCAATATGATTAAAATGATACCCATGGCTAGATACTTTTCTATTTTTGTACCGCTTAAAAAAATCTCTAACTTTTTGTACAAAATCATTAATATAAAATCGCCCTATTTTGACCACTTGCTGTAAAACTTTTTCATTTTTCCATATATGGGGCGGTATGAGAGCTCCTTTTTTGCACCGTTATCTGTACTTTTTATCGATACCACATTTGCATATATAAAGCTTTTAGATCACTATTTATTAAAAATTTGGGCAATAAAATGTGACAAAAAAAAGCAGCATTTTTGGATTTTTACATTTCTTACGTTTACACTGTTCATCATACGGGATCATTAATATTATATTTAGATATTTTGGACATTTACGCATGCGGCAATACCAAATATGTTTATTTTAGAAAAAGGTACGCTTTTTGGGGGTAAAATGGGTAAAAAAAAGGGACAATTTTCATTTTTATTGGGGGAGGATTTAACTTTTTTTTTTTTTTTACATATTTCAACTTTTTTTTTTTACACTTTTTATGTCCCCATAGGGGACTATCAATAGCAATCAGTTGATTGCTAATACTGTTCAGTGCTATGCATAGGACATAGCACTGATCAATATTATTGGCTGGTCTGCTCTGGTCTACTCGACCCAGGAGATGGCCGGAGGCAGGTGAGGGGACCTCCGGACACCATTACAGATGATCGTATCCCCGCAGCAGCCCTGCGGGAGGTCCGAAGATCTATTTTAACATGCACATTGCCGTAGATGCCATGATTTGTATTGATCACGGCATCTGAGGGGTTATTGGCAGATCACGGATGTTCGCCATTACTGCCGGGTCCCCGGCTGCTGATATTAGCCGGGACCTGCAGTGTATGACGCAAACACCGCTCCGATGCTCGCGATCATACACAGGACGTAAATGTACATCCTGGTGCACTGTGTCTCCGCATTAGGACGTATATTAACATCCGTGGTCCATGGTTAAGGGGTTAATGTTAATTATAGAAAAAATTAATGATATAACTAATATCTATTAATTTTAAGGTTGAAAATACACACTGCACACTTTGATAATTTTAGGACACGTACATGCTGGCATACCCAATACATTTTAAAATTAATGCTGTGTTAAAATAGAATAAGGTACAAAATAATTGTGTAAGAATTTTTACAGACTACATAAATAACCCATATGTGGCACTAACATTTTTCCTTAAATAAAAGAAACTGTTACGCCTAGCGCTCCGGGTCCCCGCTCCTCCCCGGAGCGCTCACGGCGTCTTTCTCCCTGCAGCGCCCTGGTCAGTCCCGCTGACCGGGAGCGCTGCACTGTCTTGGCCGTTGGGGATGCGATTCGCACAGCGGGACGCGCCCGCTCGCGAATCGCATCCCAGGTCACTTACCCGTCCCGGTCCCCTGCTGTCATGTGCTGGCGCGCGCGGCTCCGCTCTCTAGGGCGCGCGCGCGCCAGCTCTCTGAGACTTAAAGGGCCAGTGCACCAATGATTGGTGCCTGGCCCAATTAGCTTAATTGGCTTCCACCTGCTCCCTGCCTTTATCTGACCTCCTCCCATGCACTCCCTTGCCGGATCTTGTTGCCTTGTGCCAGTGAAAGCGTTTAGTGTGTCCAAAGCCTGTGTACCTGAACTTCTGCTACCCATCCTGACTACGAACCTTGCCGCCTGCCCCCGACCTTCTGCTACGTCTGACCTTGCCTCTGCCTAGTCCTTCTGTCCCACGCCTTCTCAGCAGTCAGCGAGGTAGAGCCGTTGCTAGTGGATACGACCTGGTTGCTACTGCCGCAGCAAGACCATCCCGCTTTGCGGCGGGCTCTGGTGAATACCAGTAGCCTCTTAGAACCGGTCCACTAGCACGGTCCACGCCAATCCCTCGCTGACACAGAGGATCCACTACCTGGAAGCCGAATCGTGACAGTAGATCCGGCCATGGATCCCGCTGAGGTGCCGCTGCCAAGTCTCGCTGATCTTCCCACGGTGGTCGCTCAGCAATCGCACCAGATTGCCCAACAAGGACAGCAGCTGTCGCAGTTGACCGCCATGTTACAGCAACTTCTGCCTCTGCTACAGCAGCAACCATCTCCTCCGCCAGCTCCTGCACCTCCTCCGCAGCGAGTGGCCGCTCCTAACCTCCGCTTGTCCCTGCCGGACAAATTTGATGGGGACTCTAAACTCTGCCGTGGATTTTTGTCTCAGTGTTCCCTGCATATGGAGATGTTGTCGGACTTGTTTCCTTCAGAACGGTCTAAGGTGGCGTTCGTAGTAAGCCTTCTTTCAGGAAAGGCCTTGTCTTGGGCCACACCGCTCTGGGACCGCAATGATCCTGCCACAGCCACAGTCCAGGCCTTCTTCGCTGAACTCCGGAGTGTCTTCGAGGAGCCAGCCCGAGCTTCTTCTGCCGAGACTGCCCTGTTGAACCTGGTCCAGGGTAATTCTTCAGTGGGCGAGTACGCCATCCAATTTCGTACTCTTGCCTCCGAGTTATCATGGAATAACGAGGCTCTCTGCGCGACCTTTAAAAAAGGCCTATCCAGTCGCATCAAGGATGTGCTGGCCGCACGAGAGATTCCTGCCAATCTGCAAGAACTCATCCATCTAGCTACCCGCATTGACATGCGTTTTTCTGAGCGACACCAAGAGCTCCGCCAGGAAAAAGACTTAGATCTCTGGGCACCTCTCCCACAGTATCCGTTGCAATCTACGCCTGGGCCTCCCGCCGAGGAGGCCATGCAAGTGGATAAGTCTCGCCTGACCCAGGAAGAGAGGAATCGCCGTAGGGAAGAAAATCTCTGTCTTTACTGTGCCAGTACCGAGCATTTCTTGGTGGATTGCCTTATCCGTCCTCCACGCCTGGGAAACGCACGCACGCACCCAGCTCACGTGGGTGTGGCGTCTCTTGGTTCCAAGTCTGCTCCTCCACGTCTCACGGTACCCGTGCGGTTTACTTCTTCAGCCAACTCCTCCCTCTCAGCCGTGGCCTGCTTGGACTCCGGTGCCTCTGGAAATTTTATTTTGGAGTCCTTTGTTAATAAATTCAGCATCCCGGTGACCCGTCTCGTCAAACCGCTCTACATTTCCGCGGTCAACGGAGCCAGATTGGACTGCACCGTGCGTTACCGCACAGAACCCCTCCTGATGTCTATCGGACCCCACCACGAAAGGATTGAGTTCTTCATTCTCCCCAACTGTACCTCTGAGGTCCTCCTCGGTCTGCCTTGGCTCCGGCTTCATTCCCCCACCATTGATTGGACCACCGGGGAGATCAGGAACTGGGAATCTGCCTGCCACAGGAAGTGCCTCTCCCCCCCTCCCAGTCCCGTCAGGCAAGCCTCTGTGCCTCCCCATGGCCCCCGTCCTGGTGTCACACTGCCCCGTGCCAGGCCTCGCCCTCTGCCCTCCCTCCCCATTCCCACTCCTGCTGTACTGCCTGCCGTTGAGGAAACCCTCCATTCTTTCCCGGTGTCCTCATCCCAGGGGAGGCAGTTACCGGACAAAGAGAAGGGGAGACCTAAGGGGGGGGGTACTGTTACGCCTAGCGCTCCGGGTCCCCGCTCCTCCCCGGAGCGCTCACGGCGTCTTTCTCCCTGCAGCGCCCCGGTCAGTCCCGCTGACCGGGAGCGCTGCACTGTCTTGGCCGTTGGGGATGCGATTCGCACAGCGGGACGCGCCCGCTCGCGAATCGCATCCCAGGTCACTTACCCGTCCCGGTCCCCTGCTGTCATGTGCTGGCGCGCGCGGCTCCGCTCTCTAGGGCGCGCGCGCGCCAGCTCTCTGAGACTTAAAGGGCCAGTGCACCAATGATTGGTGCCTGGCCCAATTAGCTTAATTGGCTTCCACCTGCTCCCTGCCTTTATCTGACCTCCTCCCATGCACTCCCTTGCCGGATCTTGTTGCCTTGTGCCAGTGAAAGCGTTTAGTGTGTCCAAAGCCTGTGTACCTGAACTTCTGCTACCCATCCTGACTACGAACCTTGCCGCCTGCCCCCGACCTTCTGCTACGTCTGACCTTGCCTCTGCCTAGTCCTTCTGTCCCACGCCTTCTCAGCAGTCAGCGAGGTAGAGCCGTTGCTAGTGGATACGACCTGGTTGCTACTGCCGCAGCAAGACCATCCCGCTTTGCGGCGGGCTCTGGTGAATACCAGTAGCCTCTTAGAACCGGTCCACTAGCACGGTCCACGCCAATCCCTCGCTGACACAGAGGATCCACTACCTGGAAGCCGAATCGTGACAGAAACATCCATAGTAATACAGCTTCATGCACATTTTGGGGTGGGTAACGCACCAAGCATTTTTTTTTTGTAGCTTCACTATTGCTTATGTGCCTGTTGGTGCTGCGCTGTCTTCCTTCCTGACGTAAACTCCGGCCTCAGCGCAGGAACGCAAGACTCCGCCCACCAATGTCACAAAATGCGGACTCAAAATTAAACAAAAAAGCCTCCAGAGTACGGATATTCATAGTGAGGCATAGTATGTTTTTAATATTTTTTGATTTCTGAGGAGGATGGATGGGTTGTTGCGGCATAGTTGGAGTGCAGCTATTTAGTTCCAGGCTGGCCAGTCACCCGATGCGGTAGAAAGTTTTAACGTTATGAATTACGGTAATTGACAGACACATGCATTTCTCTGTGTGTGCATTCAGTACAGCATAGAAATAAAAAAAAACATACTATGCCAATAATACCACATAATAATGCCCTCAATATTCATGCATATTATTTCTACAATATTGTCCATATAACTGTTTCATAAAATAACTATACTATACTATACCATGTACTTTTTATATGATATACACTACACTGACTATACACTGACTTGTGTACAAAGAGGAAAAGGCTAAACTTGGTAGCCTGTAAACTTTATTATGTTTCATTAATTTCTTTTATATAAAAATGCATTTAAAATGTTAATAAAAAATCTGGTAAATAGTGTTAATATTTTACATTGCACACAACTATATTTTTCTAATAAGCTCTAGAGTAAATTTCCTGCTTATGCCCACAAATTGTTTAAACGATCTCAGACGTGCTGCAAATACACACAAAATGTAAGTGGGAACATGTCAAGAGAAGGGAGAAAATATCTTGGTGACATTACTGTTCCTTCATGGAAGAGGAAAGAAAATACCCAGCATGACTTCCTCTTACATGCAAGACTGCCTGTTGCAAGACATGTTTTAAAAGTACTCTGTCAATTTGGAAGTTGACAACTTGACATGTACGAATTGTGAAAATTGCCTGCAATCCTTGCATAAGCCTGGCTAATCAACCAGAGCTACGGTAAAATCTTTCTAATTCAAGTCAAGGTTTCAGACAGAATAAATGTAAAGAGTCAGCACTGCTTTTGTATTAAGGTAACTAGAGTCATTGGAATGTGAATTATGGTAATAACGTATCCAGCCTTTCACTCACAGAATTTTCTAAAATAGGACAAATGAAAACTGCTATAGAGTATTGTTACATAGTTACATAGCTTATATGGTTGAAAAAAAGACAAGAGTCCATCAAGCTATAACCCTATTGTATTGATCCAGAAGAAGGGTAGGGAGAAGTGCAACCTGGATTTCACCCCAACTACTGTCTCTACCTACTTGGGCAATCCACCCTTAATGGCAGCTCTCAACTGGGCGACAGTCTCTAGTGTCAGAGTAGTCAAAAACATCAGGAAAACTATGCTGTCAACACACAGGCAGATGTGGTACAAAATCAGCAGTGAGGGGTTAAACAGGAACAAGGATACAGGTCACAGTAACAACAGTCACAATGAATGCTAGAGATAGGGTAAACCTTCATCACGGGCACAGTATACAGAGATAACTGGGTTTAGATCTTCCCCCGCCAGGAGGTTTAAGCATCAGAGCCACAGCTGATTGGCCCAGCGCCCCCCTCCTGATAGTCCAGCCGACACCTCACTCAATGACGACAAACCCTGTGATGTGCAAAGCCAGATGATGAGGAACACAACACTGGAACCAGGCCAGTTACTTATGAAACAGCATCACAAGATTTTATAAGCCTTGGAAGCAGTTGCCTGACATTGGTCATCAGGGCTCGAACTAAAAAGCAGCCCTGCCACACAGACCTCCACCATCTCACGTACTATATCATTAGAGATGAGCAAACTTTTCAAAAATTTGATTCGGCCGATTCGCCGAATTTTACCGAAAAGTTTGTTTCGATTCGAATTAGTTTGCGGCGAATCGATATTAAAAAAAGGCTATTTCTAGCCTACATACAGCCTCTATAAGGGAATAGAACACTTTGCTGTGTCCTAAAATGCATATGGAGTGTGCTGGGGTAGTGAAATAATACTGTTATTTAGAATAGCATGCAGATTATCGGCATCGCTCTTAGAATCACTGCCGCACAGCAGCACAATGACAGAGCCTGGTGGTGGCATCAGTGTCAGGAGACCATATAGTGACTGAATGACATAGCGTGGAGGTGTTGGCAGCATGAGGACACCATATAGTGGCTGAATGGCACAGCGTGGAGGTGTTGGCAGCATGAGGACACCATATAGTGGCTGAATGACACAGCGTGGACATGTTGGCAGCAAGAGGAGACCATTTAGTGGCTGAATGGCACAGCGTGGAGTTGGCTGAGGTACTAGTACACTACACACCAGGGCTTCACAATCCCCCCCAAAAAATAACACAATATATGACATTTTTGACAAAGATTTCTCATAGGTAGCACCCGCTATCCAAAAATTAGAAATGTCCAGACCCAGGCCCCACCTCTGCGGCATCATATTGCCTGAAGGACACAGCCTGGAGTTGGCTGATGCACCAGTACACACTCGGGCTTCACAATCCCCTCCAAAAAACAACAACATTTTAGAAATGTGTTAAAGAAATACCTTTGCGTAAGAACAAGCTCATATCCAACAGTTCACAAGACTCTATAATGCAGGACGGTGGACCACCCAAAGACATTTTTCTCAAAAATAATAAACCACACAATGTTTGAAATATTTTACAAAAACTAATTCAATATGTGTGTAAGCGCATCTGTCTCCAAAAGATCAGATCACCAAAGGACTTTTTTCGCCCAAAATGATGAAGCAGAGTTAGTCCCTGTCCTTATTTTTTTTTTTTCATTAAAAAATCACACGCAACAAGCGCTCCGTTGTGTAACGATTAGCATTCTGGAAAATTCAATTTTATTACCGATAAAATTATCAGTAAATTAAAAAAAAACACTACCCAAGAGTGTTTAATTACCCCATACATTACACCAGGAGCAGTCAGGAGTAGGCCTCAGCAGTACCCAAGAGGATTTAATAACCCCCTTTGCACGATCAATTGCGAGATCGAGCAATACCAGGGGTGTTATGCCCTCAGATTTCCGGGGCTGCAGGCGCGCTCCACTGAACGGATTAGCGTGTCTCTATCTTTCATCGACCGGTGCTGGTAACCCTCTAACTCCCGGAAAGGTAAGCTGCCGCGAAGCAGGTGGTCTCCCCCGGGCACGTTTGGCTCCAGAATTTCCACTACTGACACACCACGCTGACTGCCAACCGTACTACCGCCTTGCTGACTCAAGGGCAACCTTCAACTCTCTTCTCCCGATGATGAACAACCCTTCTCCTGAGATCGAGCAATAACAGGTGTGTTATGCCCTCAGATGTCCGAGGCCGCAGGCGCGCTCCACTGAACGGATTAGGGTGTGTCCATCTTTTTTGATAGCACCCGCAATCCATAAATTTTAAATTCCCAGACCCAGGCCCCACCTCTGCGGCATCAGGAACCCATAGATTGCCTGAAAGACACAGCCTGGAGTTGGCTGATGCATGAGTACACACCCGGGCTTCACAATCCACCCCAAAAAAACGCAAAATTTTATTGAAATTGTCTGACAAAATACCAGTTTTTTTTTAAAACAAGCGCATATACAGCAGTTCAGAAAGACTCTATAATGCAGGATAGTGGACCACCAAAAGACATTCTTCTCAAAAATAATAAACCACACAATGTTTGAAATTAAGTTAAAAAAATTATTACATGTTTGTAAGCGCATCTGTCTCCAAAAGATCAGATCACAAAAGGATTCTAATCGACAAAAATAATTAAGCAGAGTTAATCCCTCTCCATATATATTTTTTTCATTAAAAAATCACGCGCAACAAGCGTTCCGTTGTGTAACGGTTAGCATTCTGCAAAATTTATTTTATTACTGATAAAATTATCAGTAAATTTAACAATAACACTACCCAAGAGTGTTTAATTACCCCATACATTGCACCAGGAGCAGTCAGGAGTAGGCCTCAGCAGTACCCAAGAGACTTTAATAACCCCTTACATTGCCCGATCAACTGCGAGATCGAGCAATAACAGGTGTGTTATGGCCTCAGATGTCCTGGGCCGCACTAGCGCTCCACTGAATGGATTAGTGTGTCTCTATCTTTCAAGGACAGGTGCATGTTGCACGCTGAAACCAGTTCGTGATAGGGATCTGGGATTGCAATTATTAACCTTAAAACGAGGAATTACCAGTAAGTGAGGGTCATAAGCTGGCATTGATTAAGTCCCTCCCCTTTGTACACACCGCCCGTCGCTATAAGCGATTGGATTAGTTAGTGAGTTGGTTAGTGAGGTCCTCGGATCGGCCAAGGCGGGGTAGGAGAAGGCCCTGGCAGAGCGCCGAGAATTTAACGATCATTGTTGAAATTTGCATTAAGCATGTATTTAGCTACTGTTAAACATCCCAAAATTTAAGGCCCAAGGCCAGAGGCACCAGGGAGGCAAGTAGTTCCTGAAAGACACAGAATGAGTCTGGAGCATGCATTTGCAGTACCCAAGAGGTTTTCATAACCCCTTACATTTAAAGATCAATGTTTACATTTGCATTCAGTATGTATTTAGCTACTGCTAAACTTCAAAAAATTATAGGCCCAAGGCCTGAGGCACCAGGGAGGCAAGTAGTTTGTGAAAGACACAGAATGAGTCTGGTCAGTCATTCGCAGTACCCAAGAGGGTTTCATAACCCCTTACATTTAAAGATCAATGTTGACATTTGCATTAAGCATGTATTTAGCTACTGCTAAACTTCAAAAAAGTATAGGCCCAATACCAGAAGCATCAGTTTTCCCCATATTAGGAGCATAGTTGTGCCCCAGATTAGGCAGCATAGATGTCACCCAGATTAGGCAGCATACATGTCCCCCAGATTAGGAGCATAGTTGTCCCCCAGATAAGGAGCATAGTTGTCCCCCAGATTAGGCAGCATAGATGTCCCCCAGATTAGGAGCATACTTGTCCCCCAGAGTAGGCAGCATAGATGTCCCCCGGATTAGGAGCATACTTGTCCCCCAGATTAGGCAGCATAGATGTCCCCCAGATTAGGCAGCATAGATGTCCCTCAGATTAGGCAGCATAGATGTCCCCCAGATTAGGAGCATACTTGTCCCCCAGATTAGGCAGCATAGATGTCCCCCAGATTAGGCAGCATAGATGTCCCCCAGATTAGGCAGCATAGATGTCCCCCAGATTAGGCAGCATAAATGTCCCCAAGATTAAGAGCATAGTTGTCCCCCAGATTAGGCAGCATAGATGTCCCCCAGATTAGGACCATACTTGTCCCCCAGAGTAGGCAGCATAGATGTCCCCCGGATTAGGAGCATACTTGTCCCCCAGATTAGGCAGCATAGATGTCCCCCAGATTAGGCAGCATAGATGTCCCCCAGATTAGGCAGCATAGATGTCCCCCAGATTAGGCAGCATAGATGTCCCCAGATTAGGCAGCATAGATGTCCCCCAGATTAGGAGCATACTTGTCCCCCAGATTAGGCAGCATAGATGTTCCCCAGATTAGGAGCATACTTGTCCCCCAGAGTAGGCAGAATAGATGTCCCCCAGATAAGGAGCATAGTTGTCCCCCAGATTAGGCAGAATAGATGTCCACCAGATTAAGAGTTTAGTTGTCCCCCAGATTAGGAGCATAGTTGTCCCCGAGATAAGGAGCATAGTTGTCCCCCAGATTAGGAGCATAGTTGTCCCCCAGATAAGGAGCATAGTTGACCCCAGATTAGGCAGCATAGATGTCACCCAGATTAGGCAGCATAGATGTCCCCCAGATTAGGAGCATAGTTGTCCCCCAGATTAGGCAGCATAGTTGTCCCCATATCAGCGCGGGCCGGTCAGAGCCAATCAAAGGGCCGTATGTGGCAAGCGGGCGGTACAATGCCCAGGTCTGCCCCAGAGGGTTTCATAACCAACCACAATAGAGAAAATTTTGTTGTAGGAGCATGGTCAATCTACTCAGACCCATCTGTCATTGGTGGCTGGAAATCCTGGCTGATCCATCCCTGATTCATCTTGACAAACGTCAGTCTCTCCACATTTTTAGTGGACAGACGAGTTCGCCTTGAGGTGACTATGGCCCCGGCCGCACAAAACACCCGCTCTGATGGCACACTACTGGCCGGGCAGGACAGTTTTTCCAGGGCAAACTCTGCTAGTTGCGGCCATAAATCGAGTTTGGCTGCCCAGAAGTCCAGCGGATCTTCAACGGTTGTTGGCAGGGTCATGTCGAGGTAAGCCAACACCTGTTGGTTCAGGTCCTGCTCCATGTCCACCTGCTGCTGATGAGTAGCTTCACTATGCGGCTGAAGGAAGCTACTCATCAGCGACTGTAGACTCAGGCTGCTGCTGATTGAGCCGGTACTGCTCCTGCCACCCCTCCCCAGCAGCCGTGGCAGTGGAAGGTGAGCGCAGAGGCCCCCCCGAGTCAGACCTGCGAGTGAATGGACCATGTGGCCGATAGGCATCGGCAAACCGACTACATAGAAGCTCCCTTAAGTAGGTCAGTTTGTCCTCCCTCTCAGTGGGTGTAAAAAAGGCCCCCATTCTGGGCCGGTAGCGAGGGTCTAATAAGGTGGAGATCCAGAAGTCATCGCGCTGACGAATTTTGACAATTCGGGGGTCACTACGCAAGCAACTCAGCATGCATCGTGCCATTTGTGACAGTGACTCGCTGGGACTACCTGCCTCCATCTCCACTGCATACTGCCACGGTGTGTCTGGGTCCTCTGTCTCGCCTCCCTCGTAATAACCTTCCAGCTCCTCTGGCTGCTCCTGCTCCTCCTCTCCTGTCCAATGACCAGAAACACCGGCCATCTCATCCACCGTAAACTGTGCTCCGCTCTGCCCCTTATCATCCTCCTCCAGTTCATCCCCCACAGGACTCATGTAGCCTTCCGATGTAGGCGCAAAGTCTCCATTGCCGTGACCATCCATGTTTTCAATTATTTTTTGGAGTAAATGTAGGAGTGGAATTACGTCGTTCATGGCGTAATTCGAGCGACTAACAAAAAATGTGGCTTTCTCAAAGGGCCTCAGCAAACGGCAGGTGTCACGTATGAGCTGCCACTCATTCACATTGAAGTTACACAGGGGAGTACTCCTATCTGCTTGTATCATCAAAAAATCCGTGATGGCTTTTCTTTGTTTGTATAGTCTGTCCAACATATGGAGGGTGGAATTCCAACGTGTGGCAATGTCACAAATGAGACTATGTTGTGGGATACCGTTCTGACACTGCAGCTCAAGCAAAGTGTGCTTGGCAGTGTACGAGTGGCTGAAGTGCATGCACAAATTCCTTGCCATTGTCAGGACGTCTTGCAAATGGGGTGAAGACTTGATGAACTTCTTGACAACCAGATTCAAACGTGTGCCATGCAGGGCGAATGGTTCATACTTCCTTGTTGCAGCGCGGTCACAATGTTCTTCCCATTGTCAGTCACCATGGTTCCCATTTCCAGATTTCGTGGAGTAAGCCATACTCGGATTTCTTCCCTAATGAACTTTAGCAGTTCCTCCCCTGTGTGACTCGCCAAGGCAAACCATGTGAAGGAAGGCTTGACACCGCTGTGCCCTACACACGTTGGACGATGAAGGGCCACCGAGATTTGCACGTGCAGTGGAGGCAGAGGACACGGGGGAGGTGGAGGAGGAGGCACTGTAAAAGGACCAACTGCCTGGGAGCGAGAGCGTGGAGGAGGAAGCGGTGTGACTTGTCCAAGTTGCTGTTGTGGCTGTGCAGGAACAACATTTACCCAGTGGGCCGTAAAAGACATGTATTGTACCTGCCCATAGTTACAGCTCCACACGTCGGCGCTGCCATGCACTTTTGAACACACCGACAGGCTCAAGGACAGGCCCACCTTCTCTTGTACAAACTTATGCAGGGCTGGTACTGCCTTCTTCGCAACGAAATGACGGCTTGGGACTCTCCACCTTGGCTCGGCACAAGCCATCAATTCCCTGAAAGCTGCAGAGTCCACCAGTTGGAAAGGGAGGGACTGCAACACCATCAACTTGGACAGTAGCACATTCAACTTCTGCGCCGTTGGATGAGTGGGCGCATACTGTTGTCTCTTGGACATGGCTTCGCCGATCGATTGTTGGCGGAATGGCTAACTACGAGCGTAAGAAGCAGGAGCGCAAGAAGGAGGGTTTGACACAATGCTCCCTTCGGCTGAGGTGGTGGAGCCTTGGCTGGATGATGGAGGGAGCGGATGGCCACTGGGTGATGCGGCAGGCTGGACCACTACATCGGAGCCACAGTTATCCCAGGCCGCTTTATGGTGGCGAATCATGTGTTGACGCAGGGCCGTGGTGCCGAGATTGGGACCCTGGCCACGCTTCACTTTCTGCATACAGATTTTGCATGTGACTACGCTAAGGTCCTCCGGATTCTTTATGAAGAAAAATCACACCGCAGAGTAGCTGATTTTCCCACCTGCAGTCCGCACTATTTCACTGCTATTGGCGCCGTCTCCAGGAACCCGTGTTCCACTACCTCCCTGAATGGTACCTTGCCGCGAAGCAGGTGATCTCCCCCTGGCACGTTTGGCTCCTGAATTTCCACTACTGCTACCACCACGCTGATTGCCAACCGTGCTACCGCCTTGCTGCCTCATAGACAAAAAGCAAATCTCTTCTCCTGCTGATGATGAAGCCCCGACTTCTGCACCTGGCTCCCAATTGCGATCAGCTTCATCACCATCAAAAGATGTGTGCACGTCACTGATGTCCTCCTCGTGTGCCACAACAGTGTCTGCCTCAGGACCCTGAACAATTGAAACACCGCCTCCCACGTCACTCTCCGCATCACTACTTGCCCGCCTTGTGGAGCAAGCAACGCATGTCTCCTCACATTCTTGGCTGCCCATTAGCTGCTGACTGTCCTCTATTACATCGTCCTCACTAAATAGTGGAGCTGAACCCAAAGCATGAGATACTTTTTTGGGAGAGGGAACAGCATAGGACAAAGGCAATGGGATTACGGGGACTGCTCCCGGGGCATGCCAACTGAGGGTTGTGTCTGAGGAACCCACCGACTTTTGACTGGGGTTGTCGCTTGTGATGATGTGGATGAGTGTGCAAACCAATTGACGAGGAGAGATGGGTCGACGGCACGACCGCTGGGTGTTAACGGGAGCTCAGGCCTATTGCTGCGACTCCTGCTGCCACTCGCCCCAAGTCTGCTGGCAAATCTGCCTGACGTATGTAGGCCTCTGCCCCTTCTCTGTGCACGTCCTGGCACTTCCCTGCCTGACATACCTAGTGCGTTTATGAGGGTATAGAACAGCAGCAGGCGATTACTTACGGATGTCCTTTTAAAGTATATAGGCCCTAGACAGAATAACAGTTACTAAAAAGTACACTCCTTTGTTGTATATATGCCCTTTGCATTGATGAGCGCACTGTTAAGTGTATTTATACGCAGAAAAAAAACTCTTTTTTTTGTTGTATACACCAGCTGGTGTATACTATTGTGTGGAATAGCACTGAATTTAGCACAGAGACAGAAATACAGGTACTAAATAGTACACTACTTGGTTGTATGTATGCCCTTTGCAATGATGAGCGCACTGTTAAACGTATTTGTACGCAGGAAAAACTTTTTTTCTTTAACCCCTTAAGGACCAGGCCATTTTACACCTTAGGACCAGAGCGTTTTTTGCACATCTGACCACTGTCACTTTAAACATTAATAACTCTGGAATGCTTTTAGTTATCAATCTGATTTCGAGATGGTTTTTTCGTGACATACACCTTAGGACCAGAGCGTTTTTTGCACATCTGACCACTGTCACTTTAAACATTAATAACTCTGGAATGCTTTTAGTTATCAATCTGATTTCGAGATGGTTTTTTCGTGACATATTCTACTTTAACATAGTGGTAAAATTTTGTGGTAACCTGCATCCTTTCTTGTTGAAAAATCCCCAAATTTGATGAAAAATTTGAAAATTTTGCATTTTTCTAACTTTGAAGCTTTCTGCTTGTAAGGAAAATGGATATTCAAATTATTATTTTTTTTATTCACATTTACAATATGTCTACTTTATGTTTGCATCATAAAATTGACGTGTTTTTACTTTTGGAAGACACCAGAGGGCTTCAAAGTTCAGCAGCACTTTTCCAATTTTTCACAAAATTTTGAACCTCGCTTTTTTTCAGAGACCAGTTCAGGTTTGAAGTGGATTTGAAGGGTCTTCACATTAGAAATACCCCACAAATGACCCCATTATAAAAACTACTCCCCCCAAAGTATTCAAAATGACAATCACTAAGTGTTTTAACCCTTTAGGTGTTTCGTAGGAATAGCAGCAAAGTGAAGGAGAAAATTCACAATCTTTATTTTTTACACTCGCATGTTCTTGTAAATCCAGTTTTTGAATTTTTACAAGGGGTAAAAGGAGAAAATGTATACTTATATTTGTAGCCCAATTTCTCTCGAGTAAGCACATACCTCATATGTCTATGTAAAGTGTTCGGCGGTAGAGGGCTCAGAAGCGAAGGAGCGACAAGGGGATTTTGGAGAGTACGTTTTTCAGAAATGGTTTTTGGGGGGCAAGTTGCATTTAGGAAGCCCCTATGGTGCCAGAACAGCAAAAATAACCCACATGGCATACCATTTTGGAAACTAGACCCCTTGGGGAACGTAACAAGGAATAAAGTGAGCCTTAATACCCCACAGGTGTTTCACGACTTTTGCATATGTAAAAAAAAAAAAAAAAATCACTAAAATGTGTGTTTCCCCTGGAATTTCACATTTTTGCAAGGGTTAATAGCATAAAATACCCCCCAAAATTTGTAACCCCATCTCTTCTGAGTATGGAGGCACCCCATAAGTTGGCCTGAAGTGCATTACGGGCGAACTACAATGCTCAGAAGAGAAGGAGTGATATTTGACTTTTTGAGAGCAAATTTTGCTTGGGGGGCATGTCGCATTTAGGAAGCCCCTATGGTGCCAGAACAGCAAAAAAAAACACATGGCATACCATTTTGGAAACTAGACCCCTTGAGGAACGTAACAAGGAATAAAGTGAGCCTTAATACCCCACACGGGTTTCACGACTTTTGCATATGTAAAAAAAATATATATATTTTTTCACTAAAATGTGTGTTTCCCCCCAAATTTCACATTTTTGCAAGGGTTAATAGCAGAAAATACCCCCCCAAAATTTTTAACCCCATCTCTTCTGAGTATGAAGGTACCCCATAAGTGGACCTGAAGTGCACTACGGGCGAACTACAATGCTCAGAAGGAGGAGCACCATTGAGCTTTTGGAAAGAGAATTCGTTTGGAATGGTAGTCAGGCGCCATGTGCATTTACAAAGCCCCCCGTGGTGCCAGAACAGTGGACCCCCCCCCACATGTGACCCTATTTTGGAAACTACACCCCTCACAGAATTTAATAAGTGGTGCAGTGAGCATTTACACCCCACTGGCGTTTGACAGATCTTTGGAACAGTGGGCTGTGCAAATGGAAAATTAAATTTTTCATTTTCACGGATCACTGTTGAAAAAATCTGTCAGACACCTGTGGGGCGTAAATGCTCACTGTACCCCTTATTACATTACATGAGGGGTGTAGTTTCCAAAATGGGGTCATATATGGGGGGGGGTCCATTGTTCTGGTACCATGGGGGCTTTGTAAACACAAGTGGCCTTCAATTTCGGACAAATTTTCTCTTCAAAATCCCAATGGCGCTCTTTCTCTTCTGAGCATTGAAGTGCACCCATAGAGCACTTTACATCCACATATGGGGTATGCTCTTACTCAGAAGAAATTGGGTTGCAAATTTTGGGGGGCTTCTTTTTATTTTCCCTTGTGAAAATGAAAAATTTAGGGTGACACCAGCATTTTAGTGAAAAAAATTTTTTTTTTCATTTTCCCATCCAACTTTAATGAAAATTTGTTAAATACCTGTGGGGTGTTCAGGCTCACTATACCCCTTGTTACGTTCCGTGAGGGGTGTCGTTTCCAAAATGGGGTCACATGTGGGTATTTATTTTTTGGGGTTTATGTCAGAACCGCTGTAAAATCAGCCACCCCTGTGCAAATCACCAATTTAGGCCTCAAATGTACATGGTGCGCTCTCACTCCTGAGCCTTGTTGTGCATCCGCAGAGCATTTTACGCCTACATATGGGGTATTTCCGTACTCAGGAGAAATTGCGTTACAAATTTTGGGGGTCTTTTTTTCCTTTTACCTCCCGTGAAAATAAAAAGTAAAGGACAACACCAGCATGTTAGTGTAAAAAAAAATTTTTTTTACACTAACAGGCTGGTGTAGACCCCAACTTTTTTTTTTCATAATGGGTAAAAGGAAAAAAAAGCCCCCCAAAATTAGTAGTGCAATTTCTCCCGAGTACGGAGATACCCCATATGTGGCACTAAACTGTTTCCTTGAAATACGACAGGGCTCTGAAGTGAGAGAGCGCCATGCGCATTTGAGGACTAAATTAGGGATTGCACAGGGGTGGACATAGGGGTATTCTACGCCAGTGATTCCCAAGCAGGGTGCCTCCAGCTGTTGCTAAACTCTCAGCATGCCTGGACAGTTAGTGGCTGTCCGGAAATACTGGGAGTTGTTGTTTTGCAACAGCTGGAGGCTCTGTTTTGGAAACACTGCCGTACAATACGTTTTTTATTTTTATTAGGGGGACAGTGTAAGGGGGTGTAAATGTAGTGTTTTACTCTTTATCATGTGTAAGTGTAGTGTAGTGTAGAGTTTTTAGGGTACGTTCACACTGGCGGGTTTACAGTGAATTTACCGCTAGGAGTTTGCGCTGCGGTGAAAAATTTGCCGCAGCTCATACTTGAAGCAGAAAACTTACTGTAAACCCGCCAGTGTGAATGTACCCTGTACGTTCACATGGGGGGGGGGGCAAACCTCCAGCTGTTTCAAAACTACAACTCCCAGCATGTACTGACAGACCGGGCATGCTGGGAGTTGTACTTTTGCAACAGCTGGAGGCACACTGGTTGGAAAACCTTCAGTTAGGTTCTGTTACCTAACTCAGTATTTTCCAACCAGTGAGCCTCCAGCTGTTGCAAAACTTCAACTCTCAGCATGTACTGATCGCCGAAAGGCATGCTGGGAGATGTAGTTATGCAACAGCTGGAGGGATCGCAACTACAACTCCCAGCATGCAGAGACAGCTGTTTGCTGTTTATGCATGCTGGGAGTTGCAGTTTTGCAACATCTGGAGAGCTATAGTTTAGAGACCACTGCACAGTGGTCTCCAAACTGTGGACCTCCAGATGTTGCAAAACTACAACTCCCAGCATGCCCAGACAGCAAACTGCTGTCTGGGCATGCTGGGAGTTGTAGTTTTGCAAGATCTGGAGGTGCACAGTATAGAGATCACTTTGCAGTGGTCTCAAACTGTAGACCTCCAGCTGTTGCAAAACTGCAACTCCCAGCAAGCCTAAACAGCTCTCTGGGCATGCTGGGAGTTGTAGTTTTGCAACATCTGGAGGGTTACAGTTTAGAGACCACTATAGTGGTCTCAGACTGTAGCCCTCCAGATGTTGCTAAGTAACTCACCGGCTTCCGTCGGATCCAGGGAGCTGCGTCGCGGTCCTCTTCTTACGCCGATCGTCGCTTGCTGCCGCCGCTGATCTTCGCCTGCTGCCGTCTCCGATGGGTAAGTGGATCTTCGGCGCCGTTCCCTGTCGGTTTCCCCGTCCTGCCCCGCCTATTGTGGGTGGGCAGAACGGGGAAACCGAAAGTAAACCCCTCCGCCCCCGATCTGCTATTGGTGGTCGCGTCTAGACCACCAATAGCAGAGATAGGAGGGGTGGCAACCCTGCCACCTCACTCCTATCGCTACAGGGGGATCATGGGTGTCTAGGACACCCGCGATCCCCCTTCTATTCCGGGTCAACGGGTCACCATAGACCCGTAATGACCCGGAATTGGCGCAAATCGCAAGTGTGAATTCACTTGCGATTTGCGCCGATCGCCGACATGGGGGGGTCTAATGACCCCCCTGGGCATTTGTGCGGGGTGCCTGCTGATAGATATCAGCAGTCACCACGGCCCGGTCCCCGCCCGGCACGCGGCGGGGACCAAAATTCCCACGGGCGTACAGGTACGCCCTTGGTCCTTAAGTACCAGGGAGCAAAGGCGTACCTGTACGTCCTTGGTCCTTAAGGGGTTAATACACCGGCAGGTGTATAAATTGTGGTATAACACTTAATTTAGCACAGAGACAGAAAAAAAGGTAGTATATGGTACGCTATTTGCTTGTATGTAAGCCCTTTGCAATGATAAGGCCACTGAAAAAGCGTATTTGTACTCTGGAAAAACTTTTTTTTTTCTTTAATACACCGGCAGGTGTATAATGTGTGGTATAACACTGAATTTAGCACAGAGACAGAAAAAAAGGGATTATATGGTACGCTATTTGCTTGTATTTAGGCCCTTTGCAATGATAAGGCCACTGTTGAGCGTATTTGTGCGCAGGAAAAACTTTTTTTTTCTTTAATACACCGGCAGGTGTATAACGTGTGGTATAACACTTAATGTAGCACAGAGACAGAAAAAAAGGTAGTATATGGTACACTATTTGCTTGAATTTAGGCCCTTTGCAATGATAAGTCCACTGAAAAAGCGTATTTGTACGCAGGAAAAACTTTTTTTTTCTTTAATACACCGGCAGGTGTATAACGTGTGGTATAACACTGAATTTAGCACAGAGACAGAAAAAAAAGGTGGTATATGGTACGCTATTTGCTTGTATGTAGGCCCTTTGCAATGATAAGGCCACTGAAAAAGCGTATTTGTACGCAGGAAAAACTTTTTTTTTCTTTAATACACCGGCAGGTGTATAACGTGTGGTATAACACTGAATTTAGCACAGAGACAGAAAAAAAAGGTGGTATATGGTACGCTATTTGCTTGTATGTAGGCCCTTTGCAATGATAAGGCCACTGTTAAGCGTATTTGTACGCAGGAAAAACTTAGTTTTTTTCTTTCATACACCGGCAGGTGTATAACGTGTGGTATAACACTGAATTTAGCACAGAGACAGAGTAACAGGTGAAAAATGGTAAAAAGGCATTAAAGTCCACACTAATATGACTTATTTCTGAACAGCAGCAGGACCCAACTGGGCAGCACCACAGAATTTTTTTTTTTACAGGGATTACACCCTAAATTGCACTCTGTCACACAATTGTGAGAATCAGATTTGTGTAGCAACAGAAAAAACTCAGTTGGGCTGAAAAAAGAGGAGATTAGATGCTCCATACAGGTAAAACAGCTGTGAGATCTATGACGCAGGTGACTGCTATGCAACTCTATGCCTGCTATATGGAGTAAGGAGAATACGAGGTTTTGCTAAAATCGTTCTCGGTCAGAACTGCAGCAACACTGTGCCCTGTGTCTTTCCCTAATGCTGATGTCACCGCTACTAGTAGCGGTCAGATGCTGTATAACGCCGTTGTATGCGATCCGCACACAGACGAGCAGTCACTTCCTTTCCCTATCTCGTGTGGAGAAGATATGACCAGAGGGAAGATGGCCGCCGATTATATAGGGCTGTGACATCACAGGGGTCAGTGAACACTGATAGCCTGCATCTGACATGTGATTCAGGGTCAGCCCGCCTTCCTTGATTCCCATGCCAGCTTCTCGCCCTCCCATGGTGCCTTGCCCCATCTACTGACATGTGGAGGCGCCATCTTAGGTCTATAACAGCCTAGAACGCAGGAAAATGGAGTTTAATAAAGCGATTTGTGCGATCGAATCGCGACGAAGTTCGTATTCGATCAGAATCGAATTTTTCCTGAAATTCGTAACGAATTCGGGTTTGTCAGATTCGATTCGCTCATCTCTATATATCATCTCTCACCTCATCTTGTAGAAAAATTGGAGTGTACAATTCACTGCATTAAATTTTGCAGTATTTGTTCACAGCTTTCCCACTTTCACATCATTTACACAAGACAGAAAATAGGGGGAACATATAAACACATAATCACACATTTGAAGTAAGACAAACCCTCACTTTTCACCCCATGCAATGTCACTATAGTGGTAGGTATCAGCTCTTCACGGACTCTGCAGACCATATAGGGGGAGATTGATCAAGGGATTTAGAGGGAGTTTTTTTTGCTTACAAAAGTATGCTAACTGCGACTTTTGAGCTACTTTCTGTAAAGCTCTGCTTTCCAGCCACCCACCCACATCTACCACCCGCCCGCTAGCTATTGCAGGACTACAAATCCCAGCATGATCTTACAGTGAGGACATGTTGGGAGCTGTAGTTGCAACAGCTAGTGTGCAGGTTGTAGATGCGGTTAGGTGGCCGGGGAGCGGAGCGTAGCCACCAGTTGACAGAAACATGAAACTGCAGCACTGTAATTTCCTATTTCCCGGGCAGAGTGGTAACTGGCCAGAACGGAATTATAGACGGAGTCCATTACTAAGCCGGACTTTGGCGTTAGCCCCCAAAACAGCTAGCGCTACCCCCAATTATTACCCACTGCCAGGGGTGCCGGGAAGAGTTAGTACCAACTGGCCTGGAGCATCAAAATTGGTGCTCCTGGGCCTATGCAGTAACCGGCTGGGGAGGGCCAGTAACAATGGTCGCCATCCACCCTGTTAACGTCAGACTGTTGCTGTTTGGTTGGTATATTTAAAAAATTTTAATAATTAACTTATTTATGCAAAAAACATGTGGGGTTACCCGTCTTTTCAGTCTCAGCCAGATACCAACCAAGCAGCAACAGCCTGATGATACCAGGGTGGCCAAGGACCATTGTTACAGGCCCTCCCCAGCCTAACTAAAGCCAGCCTGTTACTACCTAGACCCAGGAGCGCCACTTTTGACACTCCAGGCCTGTTGGTAATGGCTCTTCCCAGTACCCCTGTGGCAGTGGGTACTGGGGTAATAATTGAGTGTTAACACCAGCTATTTTTGAGGCTAACGCTAAGCCCCAGCTCAGTAATGGAGTCCGTCTATAAGACAGCTTCCACTACTAAACCTGTAAAGTAAATAAAAAAACACTGCCCCACAAGCCCTCATTAACCATTTTAATAATATGAAACAATAAAAACGTTGGTCATCGACGTTATCCACTGAATCCGAAGTCGTCCTCTGCATACACAGATCTCAAAAGAGAAGGAAAAAACACAAAATATGGGTTAGTACATTTAGGGGGGAAAAAAAGTAGTAAAAAAATGCATCAAACACACACACACACACAGACCTTCAGACCTCGCTTACCAAAGAAACAATGATAAATGTCCCCCATAGGGTTTACAGTGCAGTTACATCCAGTAATTCACAGTGGGCGTCTTCTATGATTGGACTTGTTGCCTTTTCCTGTATTTTCCATCCATCTCAGGCAACTTCTATGACTTGTCTCTGCAGAATCTGCCAGCCAAATATCTTAGGATGTTCGGATTTCCAGAATCCTCCCTATATATTCCTTACCTACACAAACTGTACCCATAGTGCCCCAAACTGTAGCAATGGCCCCTTTGCCCCTCACAGTTATAGTGCCCACATACACTAATAATACCTCCCTTATAGAGCCACACAACAAATGTGCAAACGATAACCGACATGCCCCACCTCTTAATATTGATCCCTTTGCACTAACATCCCCTAAAATTAGGTAGGTGCTAATTACAGTGATCCCTCAACATACGATGGTAATTCGTTCCAAGTGAACTATCGTTACTGAAATCCATCATATGTTGAGGGTTCCGTGCCATGGATTGTCACTCTCCATCACCGTTATCACATCCACTGGTGTCCCCGCCGCTCTGGACCGCCAACGCTGCCCTGGATTGTCGCTCTCCATTGCCATCATCGCACACACGAAAGTACACTCTCCAATTTGGTGTAGTTAGACTGACTTCATTGGGTAAGTATGTAGGTTTGGCCCCAGTATTAGATATTTAGGCAGAATCACCCCCAAATAGTTGACAGAGTCCTCTATATTAGATAGGTAGGTCGACCATATTAAGTAGGCAGATAGCTCCCCCCCCCCCATATGAAGTACATGGATAGGTAAGCCCCCCTCATATTTTGTAGGCAGGTTGCTCCCTCCCCATACCCCATAGCAGCTAGCTAGGTAAGCTCCCTAAATATCAGCTAGGCAAGAAAGCCCCCTCCATATTACCTAGATAGATAGTTTGATCCTTTCTCCATTTTAAGTAGGTAAATTCCACTTTCATATTAGCTAGGTAGCTCTACCCCTCCATATTAGCTAGTTAGATCCCCCCCAAACACACACTTCAGATTAGCTAGGTTAATCCTCCCTCCCTCCTCCATAGAAGCTCCTCCATAGTACCCCCTCCCCTTATTAGGGCCCCACTTTTGTGGTAAGCATCAAATGTACACAGAGCCTCTCAGTCCGGTCTAATGACGTCTACGTCTTGGTGTAAGCAGTGGGATGATGTCATACCGCCTACGTCAGGATGCAAACCTCATATGCATCTTCCAGACCCCAGCAGGCCCTATGCCAAAATGAAGCCACTAGAGCTAATAATGAGGTGGAGAGCTTATAGATCTTAGATCTGCCACAACAGAAAAAGTACACAGAATGTCCAGATGCACACCATGGCAGGTGCACACAAGATCCTGTTACTATAGTCAGGATTGTGTTTGCTAGTGTGTAGGCCCCGGAGGGCCTTGCCAGATTGTGAGTCCAGGTAAAAGTTTTTTGTTTGTTTTTTGCAGAAAGGGGTTCTCTAGGGTGACTCTTATGCTCAGCATGTGTATACAATAATTTTTTTTTTACAGGGATTAAACCCTAAATTGCACTCTGTCACACAATTGTGAGAATCAGATTTGTGTAGCAACAGAAAAAACTCAGTTGGGCTGAAAAAAGAGGAGATTAGATGCTCCATACAGGTAAAACAGCTGTAGCTCTACCCCTCCATATCAGCTAGTTAGATCCCCCCAAACACACACTTCAGATTAGCTAGGTTAATCCTTCCTCCCTCCTCCATAGAAGCTCCTCCATAGTACCCCCTCCCCTTATTAGGGCCCCACTTTTGTGGTAAGCATCAAATGTATACAGAGCCTCTCAGTCTGGTCTAATGACGTCTATGTCTTGGTGTAAGCAGTGGGATGATGTCATACCGCCTACGTCAGGATGCAAACCTCATATGCATGTTTTTTTGCAGAAAGGGGTTCTCTAGGGTGACTCTCATGCTCAGCATGTGTATACAATAAAAACATTTTTTACAGGGATTAAACCCTGAAAACATCTAATATCACAATGGATTTTTTCTCATCTGGCAGAATAAGTTGATGAGCATTTTCATGAACAGACTTGCCTTGATTTGTCATAGGGTAGACATGCAAAAAATATTCTGTGAACCCACACATATATTCTTTGCATAGCTATATTCTATTTTTATCCCATTTGCACTGCAAATAAATGACAGTAGCTAGCTGAATATAACATGAGTAGCTCTGCTGCAGTATTTTGAGATACTTTGCTAAAGTTACAAACTCTCCTTCCAAGTTCACAGGATCTGATGAATCATGGAAATTGTCCTGGTGTTATCACATTATGTGCAATGCCCTTAAGTAATTACATTATATTAAGAACACAGTCTGGTATTGTCACACAAAACCAAAAGCACAGCTCAGGTTAAGCCAGTGTAAGTGTCCTCTCTTATAAGGATTAACTAAGGTATTATGGAAATGCAAAATTCAGTTACTACTCAAATCCAAGAATTTATAGTCGAATAAATGCTTGCAAAGCTGCACATATCCTTTAAGATTACCAGCTACATGTTAACAATATATTGGCAGTAATAGATACAAGCAGCTCGGGTATCAATGCTATATATATATATATATATATATATATATATATATATATATCTCACAAATTATTAAATACAATGTAATACAATGGAATAATGAAGAACATGGATATAACCTAGAATTTGAAATATTTTGTCTGCTTTTCCAAAACAAGGCCACAGTTTGTTGGTGGGTAAAATAAGCCATCTGTCTTGTACTGCATTTTAATCTATGTCCTGTCTCCTACTGTCTCCCCAGTAACTCCACAGGCTAGCTTACTAATTTACCATGCGTTCAGAAATTATTGTTCTAGGAAGAGTGTTAATGTAAATTAATTAGATGTTTTGTAATGGGATGACTGTTTATGGAAATGAAAGTCTATAAAACACCATCTATGAAAATGATAATTATTTTAATTCTGAAAGAAAAGACATGCAGAAAATTAAAGGCAGTCTTAAAATACGCCATAGTAATGTAGTAAAATTGTTAATAAAATGAATTTATCTACTTTCCTGTTTTCAGATTACGGCACATCTCCAATTAATGGATAGGCTCTCCGAGCAGCTTGAGTTATTTGATAAACTCAATCCTTTTGTAATTGTACTGTTATGGGGAAAGTGATCTTATAATGTTTAGCTTTACATTCTAATTGATAAAAGCTTTTTAGGATCGGTGATATTGGTTCTGTCTACCACAAAAAAAAAACGTATTTTCTATCTAAAAGGCTTAAGAAAGACACATTGAGCAGATGGAATGGAGGAATCTATGATTTGATAAGGTCTGAAGTCCTATGTAAGACATAATCATGTAGGATTCCATGTTCATAAAAAGTAAACATTAAATTCTTCCCTTTCAAGTTTATAAGTAGCTTCAAGCTATACATAGATATGTTATAAGCATAATGTTTCCACCATATTAGCTGTACCTCGATAGTGGCTTCCCTGATTCACTCCTACTCTTACGTTTACACCACATTTTTTTTTCCATTTAACTTTTTTTTAGGGAAAAACGTTAATAAAAAAAAAAAAAAAAACAGATCGGAACATATTCTTTTTTTTAAGTATACACAATTGCTTGGTTGAACAAGTTTTTACAAAATGAAATGGACTGTAACGAAAACAGTGAAACAGATATGGGACTACATAGAAATGGGAGAAATGGGACTACTTAAAAGACGCTTTATTGAAGGCAACAGAAAATTGCACTAGAATTGTCAGTAAAAGCAGAAAAAGGAAGAGACCACCGTGGTGCTCAGCAGAAGTGGCCAAAATCATAAAAAACAAAAACTAGCATTTAGTAATTATAAAACAACCCAGAGCAATGAAGATAGGGAAATCTACATGACTAGGCAGAAAGAGGCCAAGCAAGTTATAAGAACTTCTAAAGTGCAGGCAGAAGAAAAACTAGCTCAGTCTGTGAAAAAAGGGGATAAGACATTCTTCAGATATATAAATGAAAAAAGGAAATTAAAACAAGGAATAACTAAATTAAAAACAAAGGAAGGAAGGTATGTAGAAGAGAATAAGGGGCTAGATGACTGCCTTAATGAATACTTCTGTTCAGTTTTTACAGAAGAATAAGAAGGAAAAGGACCTCCATTAGAGAGGAAAACTAAAAAATTTTTGATGCATGTATCTTTACAGAGGAAGAGGTTCTACGTTTGCTTTCTAAAGTGAAGACAAATAACAGGGGCCTGATGGGATACACCCAAAATTATTAAAAGAGCTTAGTGGTGAGCTAGCAAAACCGTTAACAGATTTATTTAACCAATCAATGGTAACAGGAGTCGTCCCAGAAGATTGGAAATTAGTAGGGAGGAATCAAGCAACTATAGGCCAGTAAGTCTGACATCAATAGTGGGGAAATTAATGGAAACCCTACTAAAGGATAGGATTGTGAAACATCTAAAATCCCATGGATTGCATGATGAAAAACAACATGGGTTTACTTCAGGGAGATCTTGTCAAACAAATCTTATAGATTTTTTTGACTGGGTGACTAAAATAATAGATGGTGGAGGGGCAGTAGACATCGCATATCTAGATTTTAGTAAGGCTTTTGACACTGTCCCACATAGAAGACTTATCAATAAAGTACAGTCATTGAGCTTGGACTCCAATATTATTGAGTGGATTAGGCAGTGGCTGAGTAACAGACAACAGAGGGCTGTAGTCAATGGAGAATATTCAGAGCAAGGTCTTGTCACCAGTGGGATACCTCAGGGATCTGTACTGGGACCAATATTGTTTAAAGGGTACCTCTCATCAAATAAACTTTTGATATATTTTAGATTAATGAATGTTGAATAACTTTGCAATAGCATGTTAATGAAAAATATGCTTCTTTCTATTGTATTTTTCCCGATCAGTCCTGTCAGCAAGCATTTCTGACTCATGCTGGAGTCCTAAACACTCAGAGCTGCCAGCCTGCTTTGTTCACAGCCAAACAGGCTGTGAACAAAGCAGTCTGGCAGCTCTGAGTGTTCTCCTCTGTGAACAAAGCAGACTGGCAGCTCGTAGTGTTTAGGACTCCAGCATGAGTCTGAAATGCTTGCTGCCAGGACTGGTAGGTAGACCCCTAGTGGTCATTTCTTCAAAGAGGAAAATTAAATAGAAAGAAGCATATTTTTTAATAACATGCAATTGTAAAGTTATTCTGCATACATTAATCTATAATATATCAAAAAATTTTTTGATGAGAGGTACCCTTTAATATCTTCATTAGTGATACTACAGAAGGTCTCTATGGTAAGGTGTGTCTTTTTGCTGATGACACAAAGATATGTAACAGGGTTGATGTTCCTGGAGGGATCCGCCAAATGGAAAAGGATTTAGGCAAATTAGAAGAATGGTCAGAACTCTGGCAACTGAAATTTAATGTGGCTAAGTGCAAGATAATGCACCTGGGGTGTAAAAACCCTCAGGCAGAATATAGAATATTTGACACAGTCCTGACCTCAGTATCTGAGGAAAGGGATTTAGGAGTAATTATTTCAGAAGACTTAAAGGTAAGAAGACAATGTAATAGAGCAGCAGGAAACGCTAGCAGAATGCTTGGATGTATAGGGAGAGGTATAAGCAGTAGAAAGAGAGAAGTGTTTAGGCAGCTGTACAGAACACTGGTGAGACCTCACTTGGAGTATAGTGTGCAGCACTGGAGGCCGTATCTCCAGAAGGATCTAGATACTCTAGAGAGAGTTCAGAGAAGAGCTACTAAACTAGTACATGGATTGCCGGATACAACTTACCAGGAAAGGTTAAAGGACCTTAACATGTATAGCTTGGAAGAAAGAAGAGACAGAGGGGATATGATAGAGACTTTTAACTACATAAAGGGAATCAACACAATAAAGGAGGAGAGCATATTTAAAAGAAGAAAAACTACCACAAGAGGACATAGTTTTAAATTAGAGGGGCAAAGGTTTAAAAGTAATATTAGGAAGTATTATTTTACTGAGAGAGTAGTGGATGTATGGAATAGCCTTCCTTCAGAAGTGGTCGCTGCAAATACAGTGAAGGAGTTTAAACATGCATGGGATAAGCATAAGGCTATCCTTCATATAAGATAGGGCCAGGGACTATTGATAGGATTCAGATTATTGGGCAGACTAGATGGGCCAAATGGTTCTTATCTGCCTACACATTCTATGTTTCTATGTTTCTATATACATTGGATGACTTCCAGATTTTTTTTACTGAATCTATCTGAATTAGGTCTGCACTGTTTTATCTAACAAACTCTGCACAGACAGAGGCCAAAATTATACACTTTAGCTTTCGTATAGGTAAATTTAGTATATAGGTTGGGCCCTTTACCCAGTCATAAGTTAAATGTGCACTGCCGGCTCTGCGTGAAATGAGAATAGTAGGTATTTTTAAATGCAGTGATTGTTCGAAGTTTGTTAATATTTGAAATGCATTCAGGTCAGCAGTTGCAGCTTTTTCTGTGTTTTGAATCCACTCATAGGTTAGGTAAAATATTGACCAAAATGAGCTGAAAAAAGGGAAAAAATCTATTGTGGAATCTGCTGAATAAATCCAAGATAAACCCTTGGATTCCTGCAGAAGATTTTTACTTTCAATGCTGCAGCTTTGGTTGTGGTATTGTATGAAGATTAACCCCCTTTATTGTGTCCAATCTATACCCACGTTATTGGATGCCAAAGAAGCAACAAGTCAGAAAGATTTGACATGTCAAAAAAATCCACACTATAGTTCACTGTGTCGCTGTATGTAACTACAACCTAATAAGTTAATGCACATGTACATAGACTCATGTACAGTAACTCAGGAGTTTAAAAAAGACTGCAAAAAAATAAAATAAAGGGAACACTTAAACAACACAATGTAACTCCAAGTCAATCACACTTCTGTTAAATCACACTTTCCACTCAGGAAGCAACACTGATTGGCAATCAATTTCACATGCTGTTGTGCAAATGGAACAGACAACAGGTGGAAATTATAGGCAATTAGCAAGAAACCCCCAATAAAGGAGTGGTTCTGCAGGTAGTGACCACAGACCCCTTCCCAGTTCCTATGCTTCCTGACTGATGTTTTGGTCACTTTTGAATGCTGGCGGTGCTTTCACTCTAGTGTTAGCATGAGATGGAGTCTACCACCCACACAAGTGGCTCAGGGAGTGCAGCTCATCCAGAATGGTACATCAATGCCAGTTGTGGCAAGAAGGTTTGCTGTGTCTGTCAGTGTAGTGTCCAGAGCATGGAGGCACTACCAAGAGACAGGCCAGTACATCAGGAGACATGGAGGAGGCTGGAGGAGGGCAACAAACTAGCAGCAGGACCGCTACCTCTGCCTTTGTGCAAGAAGGAGCACTGCCAGAGCCCTGCAAAATGACCTCCAGCAGGCCAAAAATGTGCATTTGTCCACTCAAATGTTCATAAACAGACTTCATGAGGGTGGTATGAGGGCCTGACCTCCACAGGTGGAGGTTGTGCTTACAGCCAAACATCCTGCAGGACGTTTGGCATTTGCCAGAGATCACCAAATTTGGCAAATTCACCACTGGCTCCCTGTGCTCTACACAGATGAAAGCAGGTTCACACTGAGCACATGTGACAGTCGTGACCGGTTTGGTGGTGGGTCAGTAATCGTGTGGGGTGGCATTTCTTTGTGGGGCCGCAGAGCCCTCCATGTGCTTTCCAGAGGTAGCCTGACTGCCATTAGGTACCAAGATGAGATCTCAGACCTCTTGTGAGACCATATGCTGGTGCGGTTGACCCCGGGTTCCTTCTAATGCAAGACAATGCTAGACCTCATGTGGCTGGAGGGTGTCAGTAGTTCCTGCAAGAAGAAGGCATTGATGCTATGGACTGGCCAGCCCGTTCCCCAGACCTGAATCCAATTGAGCACATCTGGGACATCATGTCTTGCTCCATCCACCAACGCCACGTTGTACCACAGACTGTCCAGGAGCATGCCCAGGCGTTGTAGGGAGGTCATACGGGCAAATGGAGCCCACACACACTACTGAGCCTCATTTTGACTTGTCTTAAGGACATTACATCAAAGTTGGATCAGCCTGTAGTGTGGTTTTCCTCTTTGATTTTGAGTGTAACTCCATATCCAGACCTCCATGGGTTGATAAATTAGATTTTTTTTTGTGCGATTTTGTTGTCAGCACAGTCAACTATGTAAAGACAAAAGTATTTCATACGATTAGTTCATTCATTCAGATCTAGGATGTCTTATCTTAGTGTTCCCTTTATTTATTTTTTTGAGTAGTGTACAATGCTAGTCATGTGATCTTTAATACAAAGTACAATTCACATGCACTGCTATCCAAAGTGCCAACACACACACCAAGCCATAAAAATTACCAACCACATAACCCACCATACAATATGCCTGTCTCTGTCTCATGCCACCTACCACAAGTCTTTTCCACATGACCCCTATGAACATATACACATGCCTGAATCATATACACATACCTAATTCATAGTCTTAGAAACACTGCAGGGCTCATGCTATAATGTTTAGTGCTTTACATTGATCTGAGATGCCAAATGCAGTTGAGAATATTATGCTCCAAGCCCAATTGGAAAATATTAGGCATCATTCAGTTGTGTCACAGATTTTTGGTGCAGATTCTAATCACAGAACTAGAGAATTAGATTTTACAAAACCCTTTTCATTCATAGTAAGAAAAAAACAAACATTTGTGCATATAAAGGGTATGATGCATATTCTACAACATTCCTACATTTTGTCTGAGCTGACCTGCAGTAATAAAATGCACATGTGTAGGTGCATCCCTCTTCTTCTCTGGCTCAATTATTTAGGACAACTCCCAGAAGTAACATTCTAATCGACTGTTCGATCACTGAACTTTCATGAGTGAGTGAGACTGTAAAATCAGGAGTTTCTAAGACAAAACAGTAGAGTGAGCAAGAAAAATGAAAAGAAAAGACATAGGATTACAAAGAAGCATAGGAAAAAGAATTTATGCAGAGTTTTCTAAGCTTAGCGAGGCAGAAAATAGATTGGGGTACAGGGAAAATAATATGTCAGTCAATACAGAGCGTGCAGGCCTGCGCTTTCACAATGCAGGGACATAGCTGAGCACTTTTAACTGTTTCTGTTTCCAAGCTGTGGATTTAACAAGATAACAGTGAAATGTCTGTTCCTGCAGCTGCTCTTAACACATGCATTAACCTCTTAAGGATGGAGGGTGTACCTGCACGCCCTGCGCCCGCTCCCCTGCTATTATGCAGGGTCACAGGCTGGGACCCGGGTCTGGGCCCATCAACGGATGGGACTCGTTTCTAATGCTGGACATCACCGCCACGTCTAAAATGAATTTAAAAAAAGCATTCCCGGCAGCTCAGTTGGGCTGATAGGGATCACCACGGTTAAACCACAGTGTCTCGATCAGTTTACAGGATGACAGGAGGGTCCTTACCTGCCTCCTCCCCGTCTGATCTCCTTTGCAATGCTCCAGCCTGGCTCACCAGGCTGAAGCAATCAAGCGCAGATAACACTGATCAATTCAATACTATGGCATAGCATTGAACATAGTCCCCATGGGGACTAAAAAAATGGTGTAAAAAAAAAGTTAATAAATGTGAATTAACCCCTTCCATACTAAAAGTTTAAAGGGGTACTCCGGTTGAAAACTTTTTTTTTTAAGTGAACTGGTGCCAAAAAGTTAAACAGATTTGTAAATACTTCTATTTAAAAATCTTAATCCTTTCAGTACTTATTAGCAGCTGTATGCTACAGAAGAAATTATTTTCCTTTTGAATTTATTTTTTGTCTTGTCCACAGTGCTCTCTGCTGACACCTCTGTCCGTGTCAGGAACTGTCCAGAGCAGCATAGGTTTGCTATGGGGATTTTCTCCTGTTCTGGAAAGTTCCTGATACACTGAGCACTGTGGACAAGACAAAAAAGATAGTCAAAAAGAAAAGAATTTCCTCTGTAGCATAAAGCTGCTAATAAGTACTGGAAGGGTACAGCTTTTTAATGGAAGTAATTTACAAATCTGGTTAACTTTCTGGCACCAGTCGATTAAAAAAATAAAGGTTTTCCACTGGAGTACCCCTTTAAATCATCGCCCTTTTCCCAAATTTCATATAAAAAATATGTAAACATAATAAAAATAAACGTTTGTGGTATCTCATTATGCGTAAATGTCCAAACTATAAAAATATAATGTTAATTAAACCACACGGTAAATGGTGTATACGTAAAAAAATTCCAAAATTGCGTATTTTTGGTCACTTTGCATACCCTAAAATTGTTTTTTTTAAAAGGCCCATCAAAACAAAAATGGTACCGATAAAAACTAAAGACCACGATGCAAAAATGAACCCTCGTATAGCCCGATATGCAGAAAAATAAAAAAGTTATAGGGGTCAGAAGATGACAATTTTAACATTTTTTAATTTTGATGCATGTAGTTATAATTTTTTTAAGTTGTTAAATAAAATAAAACCTACATAAATTGGGTATCCTTGTAACGTATGGTACTACAGAATAACGATAAGGTGTAATTTTCATGAAAAGTGTACTGCGTAAAAACGGAAGCCTCTAAAAATTACAAAATGGCATGTGTTTTTCTTTTTTTTTTGCCCCACAAATAAATTTTTTTAGGTTTTGCTATAGATTTTGTGGGGAAATGACTGATGTCATTGCAATACAAAATTGGTAGCGCGTAAAACAAGCCCTTATGTAGGTCTGTAGGTGGAAAACTGAAAGCTATGATTTTTAGAAGGTGAGGGGGAAAAAATAAAAGTGGAAAAACAGAAAAACCTTGAGTTCTGAAAGGGTTTAACCCCTTTCCCCACCAGCAATTTTTGCCATATTTGTAGCTCCTTATCCATCTAATATAGAGCCACATGAGGGCTTGTTTTTCGTGGGACCAATTAAAACGTTTTAAAGACATCCTGCATTTTACCATAACATGTGCTGTGAAACAGAAAACAAATTATTTGTGGTCTAAAATAAAAAAAAAAGAATTCATCATCTTCCGAGGGATTTATTTTCTTCCACCTTTCACTGTAAAAAACAATATTTTATAATTACTTTGTAGATCAGTAAGATTACTGCAATACCATATTGTAATTTTTGTTATGCTTTAAAACTTTTTGCATTCAATGATTTTTTTTTTTTTACTCTTTTATATTTAAAAAAAGGGAAAATTATTAAAATTGTTATTTAATAGGATGGGTCCCCAAAAGTGACTTTCATAAGCAATCATCTGATTGCTTGTAATTATCCATGCAGGTTAATCTGTGCTCTGCTACTAGAGCCGGACAGAGGAAGGCTATGTTCACATGGCGGAATTTCTGTGATTCCGCTATAATTCTGTCCTGCAAAGCTGGCTGCAGATTTTTTCAGTTTTTCAAACTATGCACGGGAATTTATGCAAAATTGATGAGAAATTTCTGTGCACTCAACACACAGATTCTGCCCGGAATTCAGAGTCCCATTTAGTTGACAGGTTCAATGTTTTTGCAGAACCTGCAATGCAGAATTTCTGCATCGGAATCCCCATTTAACACAATGTTCAGTAAATTTTGCTGAATTTCTGAGCCAAATTTTTCTAGCGAATTCTGTGTCACACAATGTATCTCAGATTGCTGCCTACGGAGCTGCACAGTCAAGTAGTATACAGTATTAGGCAGGTGGTTTTAATGTGATGGCCAATCAGTGTCCATCACATCATTAGATATACAATATGGATGGATAGAAATTATCCTGGTGTCAAGTTGTGGCTGGTAGTACCAGTTCTTTTGCTCTATACAATGGAAGTCATGCAAAGTAATATAAAAGAAGGCTAAATTGCCCTTTAAGATTTTATTCTCCAGCTTGGGTTTCCTTAGCTGCAGAGTGAAAGTGCAATCAGCTCGGTATTGTCTCTTGATTTGTATTTAGTTGTTTATTGAGCATAGAAATCAACTGGACCAGCTTATGTACCCAACAGGCATAAACAGCAACCTGAACAGGCACATTACTGAGAAAAGGAGCCTTACGAATAAGAGATCAGACAATTTTCTAAGACCATTTTCTCCACAGCATACTTCTATCAACATATTTAGATATCTGTGGCAGGTTAATATAGGCCATTTTCACTTGGCAACCAAATCAATCCCTTGCAACGCAGGCTTTGCTTTCAGACCACTAAAGCCATTTTACAGTTTCTGAAAATGATAAGCCAAAATGAAGATCAGGTTAGAGAAACCTTTGGTGACAGTGTCATTTCAGACAGAGTTTTGCTTTGGCAGTCATCTCATTTTATTCCTTATCAACTTTCTCTGCAGAGCCAATTATTTTCTGCTCTAGCTCCAAATGATGTCTTGCATAAAAACGTAGAGTTGTTCGGAGGTATGCTCCACAGTGTCATAGGATTTAGCATTTCAGTGGTTGCATTAACATATTGTATCATAATGTGCATTTGTTGTGCTTGAAGTAAATGATTGCAGTGAATCATCAATTATATCTCTGAGGACTAATGTTGGGGCTATACTGACATGTTATGTGAGCTTAGCAATTGAAAACGCTTATGTACAAGCAACTTTTAACGAAAAAGTCTGCATGTAGGCCAGTCCAGTGGTTATGTACATACAGATTCAAGTGAATAAGCAATTTTTATCTTCATGTAGTTCTTAAGTCCAACATGCTGCATACTATCTTATTAATAGAGCTCATTCACATAATAATTTTGCCAGAACATATTAACCAACTAACAACACTGGGACTGCTGCCAGTATGCACCAGTATACGTCAGCACGCCATTTTGACAGGGTGCCGACCTATACTTCCCCCAACTGACTGAGTTTTCATGATGTTACTCAGGCCTTGCAGGTTTTCGTATCAGATAAGCTCAAGCCTACTTTTTCTCTCAGGGTTCTATAGATTTTCCAAGTGCCTGACCTCTTTCCACTACATACAAGTGCAAAAACACTGCAATATATAGTTTCCCTCAAGACTGCTCAATGATTCACTGTATAAAAGTTTGATTGGTACATGCATTTTTATATACATTTTAAAGTATTTTTACTTTAAATATTGTTATCCAATGTATCTGAATTTAAACATTTTCAGAATCACATTAAATAATATGCAAGGTGGGGGTCTAATATACAGTTAGAACCAGACAGGTTGCTTTTGGAGCAATGTTAAAAGGTTATATTAATTCAAAGGAGTTAAAGGAGTACTCCAGCACAAAATAACTTATCCCCTATCCAAAGGACGCTGCCCCCCCCACCCCCCCCCCCCACCCCCCGCATCTCCTGGACAGGGCTGCGGCAGTCTGCAGGAAGTGAAGTTTCGTCCCCAGCATAAAGCTGCGGCAGACAGGCCCCCTCCATGTATCTCTATGGGTTACATGGAGGGGGCGTGTCAGCCGCATCATGAGGAGATGGAACGCCCCCTTTTCTGTACATTGCCACGGCCCCGCACCAGAGATCGCGGGGGCCCCAGCGCTCGGACCCCCCCGCGATCAATAACTTAGGGGATAAGTTATTTTGCACTATAGATGTCCTTTAAGATGGTCACTTGAGAGGTATGTCTACTATGTCTGTGTCAGTGTAACACTTATGTCAGTGTCAGGCTCTTCCTGGCAGTGAAGCCCCCTCCTGCAAGCTGAAAGCCATGGAAATCACCATCCCTGCTGTTGCGCGCATGATAGCACTGTAGAATATAGTAGTTTGCAATGCCATTCTTGTTCAGTACTCAGGCAGTGTATGGGGCCCACAAACACAGCTTTAGGGTCAACACAAGTCACCTTAGAAGACTATGCACCAAATCCCAAATCATCAGTTAGATCATGATGTGCACAAAATGGCTGACCACTAATGTATGAGCATATAAAAAAACATGTACACTAACATCACTTGCATTTTTCAATACCCACACCTCACTGGTCTTGGCCTCTTCCGCAGCCAACTGGTAAGCTCCTCCTGGTAAGACCCAGATCTACTTTCTCACAGTTAGCAGGTCTTACTATTCCTTATGTACTTTACTGCACTGCAACTAAAGACAAACACTAGCTTTTAACACTAGGCCCAACTGTATATGTATATGGTGTTAAAATATCCAATGTCAGAACAAAAGCCGAGAATAAAAGCAATAGCCACCACTGACAGACAACACCTCCTGCAGGATTACATCCAACTAACATGGGAATTGATCATAGCACTGCAACAATACATACAACAACAACATTATACAGCGCACAAAAAAATAAATAAATATGACTTACTGAGGAGAAATGTAAGTGTCATAAGGAACACCTTACATACTTAAAAATAACAAACTTACAATAAAATGTCTCTAAACAGTCCTCAGGACATACCAACAGTCTTTTAAATAAGGGGGAAGCAATTATTATTTCCATTACAGCCATATTCTAAATTGATGGCACATCACTAGGATATACCACTGCCAGCACTTTATGATCAGTGGAGGTGAGACCTCTAGGACCCCACAGATCCTGAGAATGAAGGGCATGCAATACCACTGATGTGAAAAGGGCTGCAGCTTTCCATTTCTAAATAAATGTGACATGAAACTAATCTTTTTCCAGAATTCTACCCCTTGCAGAAGAAACATTTCGGATAAATGTAGACTCTATAAAGGAGCCGTACACAACCCTCACTCAACTCCCATTCATTTTCACCTTCATATTTACTAACAACCATGTATGAATTAGGACCATGGGCATATTATAGCACATCACAATGCTAGGATTTCAGTCCTTCAGGGCCTTGTCTTACAATACGTTCTACAAATATGACCCCAGTTACAAAGAAAGTCCAATAAGCAGGCCAAAATAGCTATCAGGTGACATAGCCTTAACAATTTAATAACTTGGGAGCTAATATACAGATACATTTGCATATTATATCATGAATACATTTATGTAATGCAATATATACCCATAAATATATAAAAACCTATTTAATTAGAGCTGTTTTGGATTCTCATTTTACATACTGTATAATTGGTTTCCAGAATATCTCATAAAGTGGGAAAAGATTAATGTTCAAACTCATTTTCAAACCGCCATCTAATCTCCGTAGAATTGCTGACATTAAAGGGAACACCCGTGTGTCCTTAAAATAAAAGAAACAAGCGGTTTTAAGGGGACAGCACATTTATTCCTAAGGCCATGAAAAGCTGTATAAAAGGAAATCTAATGGAATAGAATAGCATCCTTGTATTGTTTACTCCATAATTGTTAATAGAAATGTAATCTCTATAACAGAGTTCATTATATGTGTAAATTACATAATTAATCTGGCTCTGAAGCATAAAGTAGAGAGAGGAAAATAAAGATGAAAAGTAGAGATGCATTTTTTACTAACTCAATGCCATCTTGTATAACTGGTTGTTACTATCATTTTGGAGTGATAAAGACATTCCTGTGACTGATCACATCTGCATCAAGGCCCCATTGGGGAGCTCTGACACACAGTCCATTCCTGGCTGAAGAAAATGAGCTGAACAGTCCGTTGTGCAATGGACACAAATGGATATTGATGGATCTCATTGACTTAAATGGGCACCATCTTGTTGTTTTGAATAATTTCACCAGGGGCCGGACTGATCCACAGTAGTTTTTCCCCCCACTCAAGTCCAGCAATTTTGATGGATTTTGCAAACTGAGCTGCCTTAACAGAACTCCAATTCTGGTGTGATTGAAGCTTAAGGGGTTCTACCACCCTAGACTACATAGAGTTGACTGCTGCTCTACTCATTGTCTATGTGAGTGCCGAAAATAGGTGAGCACTGTATTTGAGCACCATCAGTGTTCCCATACACATTGAGCAGTGGGGTGGGTCTGAGTCTGAGCACTGTTTCTTTCAGAGTACTGTTCAGGAGACCCAAGATCTCAAAATTGGTCAGACATTTATCCCCTATTCTGTGTATAGCAGAAAGGTGTTTATAGTAATATAATCCCCTTTAAGGCAGTTTTCTTTTGTTATTAGCAGTATAAACTGACAGCAAGCTGATCACAAGGTGTCCTGGCTGCCTTGACCCATAGCCATCAGCTGTAATCTTTGAAGGAAACCAACAACAAGGGTTTAATCTCATTGTCTCTACAGTAAAATGAAGCATCACTTGTGCACAGATACACTGAATAATTTAAAGGAAAACTGTCAGCCTGTTCACCCACAATAAACCTTATAAACTAGGTTATAGTGTGGGTGAACAGGAGTCCAATGAGGGGTCACTTACTCAAATATGTCGAGTAGGTCCTGAGATATGTCCCTCAGATGATCCACTGCTGAATTCAGTGAATCGCGCAGTGGGGGTAAGGCTTCAAGGGGGTGGGGCTTATTGACTCCACTTCACTAGGATGTGGAGTCACAGACAAAGAATAGGTAAATTAAGCAGATGAAGCCCTGCCCCTGAGAGGCCCCACCCCACTGCACGATTCACTGAATTCAGCAGTGGATCTTCTGGGGGACATATCTCAGGAGCTACTGGACATATTTAAGTAAGTGACTGGTGAATATTCGAAATGCTAATTTTTACCGCATATATCGGCACTTCGCGATTTTGTGAATGTTTTGAATATCAGTTTGTTTTTGTTTGTTTTTTTTGGGGGGGGGGTGGGCGAATATATGCAAATATGCACATATTCCAGAATAAATGAATTTGATGAATATATGAATTGATCCCTCCCTTCTTTTAGGTGAAAGATAATACTGAATTTCATTACGAATTTTTGCATGAAAAAAATAAGAGAACGAACATAGCAAATATGCTAATCTTTGTCCATATATTCGCGATATATAGCGAATTTGAATATGGCCTATGCCGCTCATCGCTATAAGTGTCCCCTTGTTGGACTCCTGTTCACCAGCACTATAACCCAGTGTATAAGGTTTAGTGTGGGTGAACGGGCTGACAGGTTTACTTTAAAGCAAGAGACACTGTTTGTTGCGCTTTCCGTTTAGGTTAATAGATCCCACTTTATTAACCTGAGAATTCCTCTTTACACTTATACAAAAATTAGATTTTTGATGACTGTATTAAGAAATATTAACTAATCCTGCCACAGGATCCTGCCACTGAAAAGACACAGGATACAACTAATCAATATCATTATCACATACTGCAGAGGATCATGGGACACATAGTTTAACAGAATTTATTGAGCTCAATATTGTTTCATACCACTTCTACTTTAATAAGCAAAAGGAGTGACCTAGACTTTTGTGACAGTATAGTTTTAGTATAGAACAATGATTCCATACATGGAATATACTAGTATAAGAGTTAAAGATATTGGTGACATAATAAAAATAGTAGTATGGTAGTATACAGTGTACTGCAGTTTAATTCCTATGTCTTACTTGTCTCTAGACATTTAAGCAACCAATTCCATTCCAAGAAGTTTGTGTGTTTGTGTGTTTTTCTTTTTCTTAGACACATGCATAGCTGATATGTACTTTTCATTATTTTATAGGTTGCAGGACTGGAAAACCACACACAGACATAGGATACAAGGTAGGACATGTTTAAAATGTTTTGGAACCCTTGTGGCTGACATATGATACTATACATGTTTTGTACTGTATATAGATATTGCATTTATCACATTTGCATTATTTTTAGACTGCTGTGGAGAGCACATAAAAGAAAATGCCTTTGTTACGACTTTAAATAAGTTAGGCTGGGTTCACATATATCAGGCGTCCAGGATGGTTTCCCTCTGGCGTGCAACGGAGGGAAACTGATGCTAGAATTGATCCCATTCATTTGAATGGGACAGTTCACAATCATCCAGCATCTCAATTTTGACGTCAGATGGTTGGGCAAGCCAAATGGCACCGGACAGGGCTGCGTTCCCCTGTCCGATGTCCAGAAACAATGGACGTCGGATGCTACACAACGGAAGAAAACTGATGCAAGTTGTCATTAGTTGCGGCATCAGTTGCGTTGAGATTTAGGCTGAGTTTACTTATGCCGGATGCCGGACATATATAAATCCAGCCTTACAGTTTATACAAAAAAGTCTACAAGCATATTGGTCAAATGTAGAAAGATAGATAGATAGATATATAGAAGATAGATAGATAGATAGATAGATAGAAAATGAAGAGGCAACAGTACTCCCATAAGGTGTAAAATGTGAGCCATTATCAAGCTTGATGGATCTGTGACCAGGATCTAAGCAACTGTGTGCACCCCACCATTGTTTCACTTGTTTGCTGGTGTGCTGTTCTCCTGCGCTTGGTAGATAGATAGATATGTGATTGATAGATATGAGATAGATAGATAGATAGATATGAGATAGATATGAAATAGATAGATAATAAATAGATATGAGATAGATATGTAATAGATATATATTTAATAGATAGATATGTAATAGATAGATATGTGATAGATAGATAGATATGAGATAGATAGATACGAGATAGATAGATATGAGATAGATATAAAATAGATAGATAATAAATAGATATGAGATAGATATGTAATAGATATATATTTAATAGATAGATATGTAATAGATAGATATGTGATAGATAGATAGATATGAGATAGATAGATACGAGATAGATAGATATGAGATAGATATAAAATAGATAGATAATAAATAGATATGAGATAGATATGTAATAGATATATATTTAATAGATAGATATGTAATAGATAGATATGTGATAGATAGATATGAGATAGATTGATATATATGAGATAGATAGCTAGATAGATAGGAGATAGATATATAGATAGATAGGTATGTGAAAGATAGATAGAGATGTGATAAATAGATAGATAGATAGATAGATATGTGAAAGATAGATAGATAGAGATGTGATAGATAGATAGATAGATAGATAGCAATGAGGAGACGAACAGCACACCAAATGGTAGAGATGATGTGGTCAAAGGCTCACCATTGATACAATCAAAAAGGGATAATTCCGCAGCACACAAAGTAAAGTGCAAAAAAATTGGTGGTTTATTCCATATTAAAAAGTGTTTTCACAGCAAGCCACATGCTTGCTGTATAAACACTTTAATATGGAATAAACCACCAATTCTTTTGCACTTTACTTTGTGTGCTGCAGAATTATCCTTTTTTTGATTAGATAGATAGATATTTATGAAATAGATATGTGATTGATTGATTGATAGATAGATAGAAATGTGATAGATAGATAGATATATAGATAGATAGATATCCAGGGTAGTAATCTGCAGCACTCCAAGGGTAGGTGCAAATATAAAGTGCTTTATTCCATACTAATACATAGCAACGTTTCAGCTGCCATGCAGCCTTTCTCAAGCATGCTTGAGAAAGGCTGCATGGCAGCTGAAACGTTGCTCTGTATTAGTATGGAATAAAGCACTTTATTTTTGCACCTACCCTTGGAGTGCTGCAGATTACTACCCTGGATGTGTGACTGCCTGGACCGGGCTATATCGCTGCTGGCACCGCTCTTATTTATCTACCCCTTTGGATGTGCTGCTCTGTTGGTATTTTGGGAATATAGATAGATAGATAGATATGTGATAAATAGAAAGATAGATAGATATGAGATAGATAAATAGATAGATAGATACAGCACAAGAGAAGGTAGAGCAGCACGTCCCACAGTAGTATGATAGCGGTGCAAGCAGCGAGTGGAGCCCCGGTCAAGGCAAGTTGGACATGTAGGAAGGATGTCGCAGCACACGGAAGGTTCAAGTGTATGAACAGTGGTTTATTCCATGATAATACAAGTTAGCAACGTTTCTGCTGCCAATGCAGCCTTTGTCAAGCAACAAAATGGTGACCATACAAAGTATTTATATGCAAATGAACAAACAAATCAATCAAACCAATTAGTGTGAATACAGTGTAAAAAGTACATTTAAGATATAGGGTAATTCAAACCACTATAATATAAATATTGCACAGGTGTTCAATAGTGAGTTAACATCAACATACATATGAAAAGACTGCAATAAAAGGTATAAACAGTATAGCAGTATAGCAACAGTCACGTTTCAACCAGTTCTCCTGGTCTTTCTCAAGCTCAGTACAGTGTTTCACACATTATGAATAAGGATATCAATTACATCTCCAATTATTACAAACAGTGCATCAAATCTCAAAAAAATAATATTCACAATCCAAACAATGTATATGTGCAAATCCATATGTGAGTGCAACAGCTGTGGATAACATACATCGCATCTATTAAGGCCGAATCTGGCAAAAAACACAATATAGTGTTAATCAGGTCCTGATAATTCCTCAGGACAGGTGCAATTAAAAACAATAACCTACAGTTGCCAAAGGAGTTATCATTCATCGCCATCATGGGAAACAGTAGCGTGTGTAATTCCAAACTGCACATGCACACCAGCGTGCGTAATCACATACCGGATGTACGGGAGCATATGAGTGGGGTGTTACTATGGTAGCGATGTGGCCGCATCTTGTCACTTCCACACAAGCGCATTAGTTACCTAGTGCAGAAGGAACCTCACAGCGATATCGGCGTCTATGTTGCCATAGAGATGGCATACTCTGAGGAGTATAGAAGTAAAATAACAACTCCAATCATAGTGGCACTCCGTATTTAGATTAAGTGCAGCAGCTAAGTAAACAATGAAATTGAAATAAAATGAAATCCAAAATGAATTGAAAACAAATAAAAACAAAATAAACGCATGGTAGGGGTCAACTCTCTGAGGTCCTGTAACCAGTATCATCAATTTCACCCCAACATGCATACAAGATACGGTGCTTTAGTACCGGAGTATATTTCTATTCCCCCCTGGCTCCGTGCTCCGGGGGTGCCTGGGCTTGACACTTCAATGTTCCGAACTCCGGTACTCGAAAAACACTGAATCTTGTATGCATGTTAGGGCAGAATGGATGATACTGGTGACAGGACCCCAGAGAGTTGACCCTACCATGCATTTATTTTGCTTTTATTTGTTTTCAATTCATTTTGGATTTCATTTTATTTCTTTTTAATTTTTTACTTACCTGCTGCACTTAATCTAAATACGGAGTGCCACTATCACTGGAGTGGTTATTTTACTCCTATACTCCTCATATTATGTCATCTCTATGGCAACATAGACGGCAAGATCGCTGTGAGGTTCCGTCGGTGCTAGGTTACTAATGCGCCTGTGTGGAAGTGATGCAATGCGGCCGCATCGCTACCATAGTAACACTACACTCATACACTCCCGTACATCCGGACTGTGATTACGCATCCTGGCACGCAGTTTTGAATTACTCACGCTACATAATGGAGATGAGTGATAATTCCCATGGCAACTGTAGGCTATTGTGTTTAATTGGTTTTAACATCTTTGCGCACCTGTCCTGAGGAATTATCAGGACCTGACTAAGACTATGGGCCTCATTTACTAAGAGTGTCGGATTTTTACTAGTGGAAAATGTTGTTTCAGACTTGCAGGATTCCTTTCTATTTACTATTGGGAAGAGTTGGGAAAGTTTTCTGACCAACTTTTTCTAGGTGGATATTTCCAGCCATTTATTCAGCAGATTTTCTGTGAATTCAATAGTAAATTGGTCGGGTTGTGAAACCACACCCCTTTTGTTCCAACCACGCCCCCTTTGCGACAGACCACGCACTCTTTTTCGGATTTTCTCAGTGCAATGTCGGGTTTGTCGGATTTTCCAGGCACACACTGGTGAAGACTGGCGCAGACATGTCTCAGACACTCTGCGCCAAAATAACCCGACAAAAACTGGTCGGTTTCAGCTTAGTAAATGAGGCCCTATATTGTGGTTTTTGCCTGATTTGTAGATTTGGCCTTAATAGATGCGATATATGTTATCCACAGGTGTTGCACTCACATATGGATTTGCACATATACATTGTTTGGATTGTGAATATACATTTTTGAGATTTGATGTACTGTTTGTAATAACTGGAGATGTAATTGATATCCTTATTTAAAATGTGTGAAACACTGTTTTTACTGACCTCCTGGTTGAAATGTTGCTGTCACATTCACTTGTTTGATGGAATAAAAGTCTATTTTTTTCACGGATTGGATTGCTGCGGATGTAGCTACTATTCTAGATAGAAAATACAGAAGGTAGCAGCACACCGTTGGTGGAGGTAGAAGGTGGGTGCAATTCAGTAGGAGTCCTAGGTCACAGGGCCCCGAACAATACACAATGCAAAAAATACTGCAGCACTCCAGTAGATAGGTGAAAAAAACTTGTAGAAGTGATTTATTCCATCATGGTGCAATAGGCAACGTTTCAGCTACAGGCAAGCAGCCTTTTTCAAGCCGAAAAAGCTTGAAAAAGGCTGCATGCCTGCAGCTGAAATGTTGCCTATTGCACCATGATGGAATTAATCACTTCTACAAGTTTTTTTCACCTATCTACTGGAGTGCTGCAGTATTTTTTGCATTGTGTATTATTCTAGATAGATGATAGATAGATAGATAGATAGATAGATAGATAGATAGATATGAGATAGATAGATAGATATGAGATAGATAGATATGAGATAGATAGATATGAGAAAGATAGATGATAGATAGATAGATAGATAGATAGATATGAGATAGATAGATATGAGATAGATAGATATGTGATAGATATGAGAGATAGATAGATATGAAATAGATATGTGATTGATAGATAGATATGAGATAGATAGATAGATAGATAGATAGATAGATAGACAGATATGGGATATATAGATAGATATGAGATAGATATGAGATAGATAGATATGAGATAGATAGATAGATGATAGATAGATAGATATGAGATAGATATGAGAGACAGATAGATATGAAATAGATATGTGATAGATAGATAGATATGAGATAGATAGATAGATAGATAGATAGATCCTATCCTCACCCTTATCTCCCCCTCCATTTTCATAGAATCTAAAACCTTCAAGCCTTACTGCACTGTTCAAGCAGTAGTAAACATAGTATACAGTGAATTTCTATAAGCTAAAAAGTGAAACGATAGTTCCTATATTTACTCATATGTAAATTAATTTGCCGATCATATTTTATAACATTTTATTCATAGCTAATATTTTGAGAGCACATAATATCTTATAATATAAGTATTCACTTCTAGCTAAAACAACAGTAAGATTTAGAATATGGTGTCATGCGCTAGTAGAGAAGGACTTGTTAACTATTGGTAGATACTGACTCTTTGTGATGGGAACAGTCGGAAACAATGCATTCCTGTCTTTGGAAGGTCATGTGTTAAGGCTGGAAAATAAATGTACTGAAAACTATGAAGAAATTGAATTTTTCAAAGGATGATTTATTTTAACAGTATGCTTTTGCACCTGAAAATAAATGAAAAAAATGACTTCAATGTAGAATCTCGGAAACTGTTTCTTAAAGTCTATGATGGAAGACTTTTTTTTAACAAGAGTGAGCTAAGGACATCATCCAAAATTCACGTCGGCAGCTGTGCAGTCATCAGATACCCATGTACTATTTTACAATTGAGAAATATAAATTATATATAGTTAGTTGGATGTGTACACAGCTGACAGTACAGTGTTGGGTTAGGATTTAGCCAGGTTCTTAAATATGAATGCCTTAGAAATTGTCATACTGAAATCATTAGGGTGGCTATTTTTGGCTATGCTATTAAGTATTAATGTATCTGTAACTGCTCTACTATAGACTGTGACATAGACAAGACAGAAAAAAAATGTGGTCATTGTCTTGAAAAGATTATTTATAAAAAAAATTACCTTAGTTCCAATAAAACAAATGATCCTTTGTATGGAAAAAGATTTGTACACGTAATGGAAAAAACTATATATTTTAGAAATGAATACATGAGCTTGGAAAGGATTAAGTTGCACTTCTTTGTTGGCTGATTATTGGCTGTTGGCTGGTATTTTTTACTTTAAGGACCTGCCTTCTCTTATATACCTGGTTGTGGACCTAGAAGTTCATAGCTCAATGAAGCATGCATTATATATCCATCTTTATTTATAAGGGTAGCTCTAAAACTGTAATCAGTGACCCAGATTTACTGTCATAAATGTTCCCAAATGCAATTTTCTTCTTTTGCACCACATGACTTAGAACACATTTGCTATGACTTGTAGACACTAACACTTTTCAATTCGAAAAAGAAGCATGATCTCGGTAAAAGGAAGTGTGACTTTAGTAAAAGGGGCATGGCTTTAGATGTGCCCAAAAAGGTGCCAAAATCTGGTGCAAACTCTGGTGCAGTTTAGGCCAACTATTAGTTGAATTAAAGGATAAACTAGACAGTTTTCAGGTGTGCCAGATTTCTCATTCAGCAATATAGACTATGACAAATCTGGCACATTTGAAATCTGTCTATCTGCCTATGTATGTTATCATTTTAGTAAATCTGGGACAGTATCTCTGTTTAATTCAGTAATGTACAGTATATAACATTTGATATTTATACAGAACAGCCTAAACACTTTTTGTAAAACACTTTAATTACCTAACGTTGCCTTGTTTAATAAATATGTTACATCTTTGTCTTTGTTTAAATCATCTATTAGTTGGCTTCATGTGAACATTTAGCTGCAATTTTTTGTGCACAATGGGTGCCACTCACCAAACGGTAATTGCCTTTAATCATTTCCTTGCCCGCTCGCTACAATCCTCCTCTGACTTCTCCTAAGAATGCTGTATTCCAAATTATATTGACATTGAATACATGGAAAACATTTTCTACAATGAGACACACATGCTTTGACATTTCCACCTAATTTAACAGGGCGGAGATTACTAAGCAGTTTTAAAACAAAGGTGTTCAGAATGCTGTAAGTCTATGAGTTAGTTGAGTTTCCTTATAGTAAAGGGGATAATTTGAATTTTCATAATACCAAAAGTCTAGCAATGACTTTAAGGACAGTCAATATCAACGAGGGATATGTTTAACTATGGCATACTTTATCTAGATTAACCATAATTTTACAGTGGTAAAAGAGTATGAAAAATATAGATTATTGGCCATGGGTATGCAAAATGGTTTATATTATGTTGTCATGTTTTTTTTTTTAATAATACACTTCGAGATGGGTGTATCAAAGCTGACGAAGTCAAATTCATTCCGAATTCCATGTAAATTTGATTCTGAACTAATCCGAATTTCCTAACGCTTTGTGGTAGCGAATCGCTTAATTCACTACATTTTGTGCAGGCTGGGGGGGCTAAGATGGCAGCTACATGTGTGAGGACATGGGGCAAGGAAGTCTGGGAAGGTGGGAAGGCGGATAGGTGGGATGACCCTGAATCACATGGCGGCATGCAGCCTATCAGCAGCCAGCCCTGTGATGTTACAGCCCTATATATACGGCAGCCATTGCCGAAGACGAGCATTTCCCGTTTTGCTGAGAGAGCAGAGACTGTGTGTGCGCACTAATCACCATTACTGACCATACAGATCTTTACAGCAGCGAATACATTCACTTCAAGCCTGCATTCCTTCTGGCTAGAGAAAGAGCAGACACTGTGTGGTCACTAATCAGTGTTACTGACAATACAGATCAGCACGGGAAATGCATTGATCTGAAGCCCGCATCACAGCAGGCAGGGAGAGTTTAGAAGTCATTCTATAGTCTGCCAATTGAGATCATCACATGAAGCACTCCCTATTTAAATACTGCAAGCAACCATTGCGACACTTTATGATGACCTTATGGTCTCCTGACCCTGCTACCACATCCAAACTCTGTGTCTGCTTTGTGGCACTGATTCTAATAGCGTCAGCTGTAATCTGCATGTCATACTATATAACAGTATTATTTCACTACCCCAGCACACTCCCTATGCGTGTTATGGCAAGGAAAAGTGTTCTACACCCCTATTGAGGCTCTCTGTAGCCCGGAAATAGCCATTATTAATAGGGATTCAGCAAATCAGCTGAATTGAATTTTAAAAAATTGGTCCATCTCTAATTACATTGTAAATGTACTAAAATGTTTGTAACCAGTTTAAAACAAAATATACAAACATGGTACTTTGCAGCTGTGGTGAATTCCTTTTTTCTTCTGGGCAACACTAATATAGACAAGAAAGACAAGAAAAGAGAGGAACTAGAAAGGAGAGGGAGAAAATAGGGAAGGCGAGGGAAATCAAGAAAAGGTCAGAAAAATGTACCTTAGATCATGCCTTAGTTCCAAAACAGCTCTGGTCAGGTTTCTGTATTCCAGGGATAATGCAAATTCAACCTTGTAATTCTTGGTGCATAAAAAAGGTCAATTCATGTCATATATGGAGGATATATTTTTCATCTTCGTATACCACTTGCTAGATGAGGAGGGATTTCCACATTACTATGAAACAGGCTACCCATACACTTTATTTTGTACAAATCCTTCATTTAGTAGATTGTGATCAGATAATTTGCATATACATATGGGAATGACATGAATCAGCCTATCACTCTGTAAAAATTAAATATATATATATATATATATATATATATATATATATATATATATACACACACAGTGAGGCAAAAAAGTATTTAGTCAGCCACCAATTGTGCAAGTTCTCCCACTTAAATAGATGAGAGAGGCCTGTAATTTTCATCATAGGTATACCTCAACTGTGAGAGACATAATGAGAAAAAAAATTCATAAGATCACATCACAAAATTCTAGACCTGCATCAGGCTGGGGAGACTGAATCTGCAATAAGCAAGCAGCTTGGTGTTAAGAAATCAACTGTGGGAGCAATTATTAGAAAATCGAAGACATACAAGACCACTGATAATTTCCCTTTATCTGGGGCTCCACACAAGATCTAACCCTGTGGTGTCAAAATGATGACAATAACGGTGAGAAAAAATCCCGAAACCACAAGAGGGGACCTAGTGAATGACCTGCAGAGAGCTGGGACCAAAGTAACAAAGGCTACCATCAGTAACACACTATGCCGCCAGGGACTCAAGGACTCAAATCATGCAGTGCCAGACATGTCCCCCTGCTTAAGCCAGTACATGTCTGGGCCCATCTGAAGATTGCTAGAGAGCATTTGGATGATCCAAAAGAGTATTGAGAGAATGTCATAAAGTCAAATGAAACCTAAGTAGAACTTTTTGCTAAAAACTCAACTTGTCCTGTTTGGAGGAGAAAGAATGCTGAGTTGCATCCAAAGAACACCATACCTACTGTAAAGCATGGAGGTAGAAAAATCATGCTTTGGGGCTGTTTTTCTGCTAAGAGACCAGGACGCCTGATTCGTGTAAAGGAAAGAATGAATGGGGCCATGTATTGTGAGATTTTGAGTGAAAACCTCCTTCCATCAGCAAGGGCATTGAAGATGAAACGTGGCTGAGTCTTTCAGCATGACAATGATCCCAAACACACCACCCAGGCAACAAAGGAGTGGCTTCGTAAGAAGCATTTCAAAGTCCTGGAGTGGCCTAGCCAACCCCATAGAAAACCTTTGGAGGGAGTTGAATGTCCCTGTTGCCAGCGACAATACAAAACATGACTGCTCTAGAGGAGATCTGCATGGAGGAATGGGCCAAAATACCAGCAACAGTGTGTGAAAACCTTGTGAAGACTTACAGAAAACGTTTGACCTCTGTCATTGCCACCAAAAAGGTATATATAGCAAAGTAATGAGATGAACTTTTCTTCTTGACCAAATACTTATTTTCCACCAAAATTTGCAAATAAATTCTTTAAAAATCAGAGAATGTTATTTTATGGATTTTTTCTTCTCATTATGTCTCTCATAGTTGAGGTATACCTATGATGAAATTACAGGCCTCTCTCATCTTTTTAAGTGGGAAACTTGCACAATTGGTAGCTGATTAAATACTTTTTTGCCCAACTTTGTATATATATATATATATATAGATAGATAGATAGATAGATTAGGAATATGCAAAGCAGCTCTTCACACCACCTTCTCAGGTAGCATGCCCTAAGATCAGCTCTGGCTCCAGTTACGAAGGGTGTTCTGTTCTGGCTTGGCTGTGGGAAGAGGCCTATGACTAGCTAAAAGGGGCAAGTATTTTCCTTAGGGACTGCTTCCGGTGTAGAACAGAGATTCAAAAAGGCCATTAGAACTCCGCAGGCTTTCTGGGTAAGAAATATGCAAAGCTGCTCATCACACCACCGTCTCAGATAGCATGCCCTAAGATCAGGTGTGGCTCCAGTTACGAAGCCTCAGAATCTGATTAGGATTTATGCCAAGCCAGAATTCTCCCCAGAAGGGAAGAAGATGTCTGCAGATGGGTCTTCTTCCCTTCTGGGACACATTCTGGCTTGGCATAGATCCCAATGAGTTTCTGAGACTTTGTAACTGGAGCCAGACCTGATCTTAGGGCAGGCTACCTGAGAAGGTGGTGTGATGAGCAGTTTTGCATATTCCTCTCAGCCTTTTGGCTAAGATCAAGTGTAGTATCTGTTCTTATCAATTTCATGCCGGTGGCAGGCGACGCTGGTGGGGATGGGTGCTGCATGGTAGGGGGCAGGTGTACCAGGGCATTTCGGGGCTGGTTCTGAGGAATCAACTCGATGGCTGCCCCAATATGACCTGTTTCTTCCGGGTCTCGCCATGAGGCTAAAATGGTCTAGAGCCTTGGCTAACTCCAAGGGGGATGCCGGGAGCATTTGTGATCCCTTAGTAGCTTCGGCGAAAAGGGACATCGAACCTGGAACCTTGCAGGTACCTTTTGGTACGGAGGCGAAGGTTAAGGTTTGTTGGGGGGCCTCTCTCCTGTCTGAGAAAGGCTTGCAACAGACCGCATCCTTTGTGCACGCTTTTTTTTTGTGTAACACATTTGCACTTTTTCTTGCACTTTGGGTGATTTGAGAGCACATTCCTCGGCGCTTAGATAAAAAAAAAAAAAAAAGAAAGCCTGCGGAATGCTAATGTACTTTTTGAATCTCCGTTCTACACCGGAAGATGTGCTCCTACCTAAGGAGAATACTTGCCCCTTTTATACATATATATATATGTATATATATATATATATATATATATATATAAATATATTCATATATAATCTTCCTGTCATCAATAGTGATTTTTAAAGTGAAGCTAGCTGGCATTTTATCTGTCAACTACACAATTAATGGGATTTCCTGAATGTCTTACCTTATCTAAGACTGTCACTGTCCTATTAAATATTGCTATTTTTCCTGTGAAACAATAGTAGCGCTCACTGAGCTTTCTTAGGAAAGATTCATTGCTTTGATTAATAGGTTAGAATTACTATTCAGGAATATAAAGCAGGTAATATGTACATTTATTTAATTGGCGGTATCATTTGTCACCACCTGAACAGTGCATTAAGTGGATATTGTTTTAATTTAAGTACACTAGCTTAGAGAAAAATCCATGAAAAGTTCTGTTGTATTTCACTATCTTAATGTAAAATCATCCCCTACAATTTACAATCTTTTATACCTGAATTATATATAAACCTATTCACATTGAAAGGTTTTATGTATTGTTCTGATATGTATTATTTTAAAGACAGTAGTGTGAGCAAGGACAAAGCATCTTTCAGCCTTAGGAAACTCTTACACATATCATTACTGGTGGAAGCACAGCGCTGGGTTATTTTACCGTAATGGCCAGATGTGCTATTGTCTTTTGTAGTGAATGGGATTTTTAAAAATTCTTCACACAACATTAAAAATGCATACATGTCTAATAGGTAAACTAAAATGTAAAAGTTTAGAAAGTTTAGTTTGTAATCGCTTTAAAAACTGGCTTATGGACGATACCCAGATAGTGGAGGTTAACCTCTTCCCCCAAATGGACATTTATTTACATTCCCTGTACTGTATGAAGCACGCTTTATACTCGGTGGGTCTCGGTTGCTATTAGCAACTGGCACTTTGGTCACTTTATATATAAAAAAAATGTGATCAAACGGTCCCATCAAAACAATAATGGTCCTGATAAAAACTACAGATCATGGCATAAAGAATGAACCTTCATACATCCCTGTATGCAGAAAAATAAAAGAGTTATAGGAGTCAGAATAGGACACTTTTAAGAATACTAAAAGTTAATTTTAGCAGTAAATTAAGTAGTAAAAAACTTTATAAATTGGGTATTATTTTAATCGAATGGGCCTAAAGAAAAAAAGATAATGGAGAAGATTTATCAAAACCTGTCCAGAGGAAAAGTTGCCCAGTTGCCAATAGCAACCAATTAGCTCACTTCTTTCATTTTTACCAAGGCCTCTGCAAAATGAAAGAAGCAATCTGATTGGTTGCTATGGGCAACTGGGCAACTTTTCCTTTGCAAAGGTTTTGATAAATCTCCCCCTTTGTGTCAGTGTTACCGAAAAGTGCACTACCTAGAAATGGAGGCCCTCAAAAGTTGCAAAATGGTGGTGGTGGTGAGGGGGGGGGGGAGTTACATTTTTTTCCCACAAATAGTTTCACTGCAGATTTGGTGGTAAAATGAGTGATGTAATTACAAAGTTCAATTGGTGACAAAAAAAACAAGCCCTCATATGGGTCTGTAGATGGAAAAATAAAAGAATTATATCTATAGAAGGCAAGAAGGAAAAAATTAAACCCCAAAAGTAAAAATTGGCTCGGTCCTGAAAGGGAATTGCTTTGAAAACTGGCTTATGGACCATACCCAGGGAGTGGAGGTTATTAATTCCTACTCTGATTGGTTTATAAAATTATTGTTTGGAATGTTGATCTCGTCTGATCACTACTCTTGATCAGAGGAAAATGTAGGGCATTTTGTTCTTTGCCTTATGCATCTAATACTTTACTCTGGATCCATAAGTAGAAACAAAGCTTGCAAAGTTACCATAATCTTCTTCATCCTCTTCTTCTCCATGACCTTGGTTAAACTTGATGGACATGTGTCTTTATTCAACTATACTAACTATGCAACGTGACAAGCCGGTTGCATTGGCCATACCAGTGTTTCCCAAACCCAGCCCTCAAGGACTCCCAATAGGTAATGTTTTCAGGATTTCCTTAGTCTTTCACATATGATATTATTATGGGCAGTGGCAGTGTATGGGATATCCGTATAGGATATTCTCATTTTATGACAGGCTGGAGTTCCTTGAGTACTGGGTTTGGGTAAAACTGGGCTATACCAATATCTCTCCATTGAGGAAAATATTAAATGGGAACTGTCAGATATAAAAACTTTTGATATGTTGTAAAGCATTGCAAAACAATATGTTTTGCAATTGCTTTCATAAGAAATTTTTTAGAATTTCATGTAGAAAAAGCCAGTCAAAAAACTGGCCACTAGGGGGTCCTACCTGCCTTCTGGGACACATACCAGTCTGGAACGTCCTGCTCATCGCCTACGTCAGGGACGATATTCTTGATTGACAGCAGGTCCAGCACTGCTGTGCTCGCTCCCTTCCCTCTCACTGCCTGTGTGAGCGCGTGGCTGCCAGGAGCAAAGCACGCGCACATATATCAGGAACATCAGCAGCATCCTGAGCAGCGGGCATCGGAAACCAGGAAAGTTAGTATGTGCATATTGTATGTCCCCGGCAGTGTTGCAGTTCCGCCCCAATGTTGTGGTCCCCCCAATGTTGCGGTCCTGGCAGTGTGTGGCTCCCCCCCCCAGTGTTGTGGTCACCCCCAGTGTTGTGGTCCCAGCAGTGTGCGGCTCCCCCCCAGTGTTGCGGTCCCTGCAGTGTGCAGCTCACCCCCAGTGTTGCGGTCCTGGCAGTGTGTGGCTCCCCCCTAGTGTTGTGATCACCCCCAGTGTTGTGGTCCCGGCAGTGTGCGGCTCCCCCCTAGTGTTGCGGTCCCAGCATTGAGCAGCTCACCCCCAGTGTTGCGGTCCCGGCAGTGTGAGGCTCCCTCCCAGTTTTGCGGCCCCCCAGTGTTGCGGTTCCCCCCAGTGTGCGGCTCCCCCCCCCCAGTGTTGCGGTCCTCAGGCGATGTTATAGGATGGAGAGGCAGCCCAGAGTGCTCCCGCAGGAGCTGCTGTCCCCTCGGACATCGCCACTTGCGAGAGCCCGGAGTAGCGGGGCAGGCATTGCAGGCAGACATTTAGTGTACAGTGAACTCTCTAAAACTATAACTCCTAACATGTCCTGACAGCCTGTATATCTGTCAAGGCACGATGGGAGTTGTAGTTTAAGAGAGTAAGAGGTTATGGAGAACACTGTTTCCCAGCCAGGGCGCCTCCAGCTGTTTCAAAAGTGCAACTCCCAGCATGCTGGGAATTGTAGTTTTGCAACAGCTGGAGGTGCCCTGTCAGGAAAACAGTGTTCTCCATAATCTGTTACTCTCTGAAACTACAACTCCTCTTATGCCGTGACAGATATACAGGCTGTCAGGACATGTTAGGAGTTATACTTTTAGAGAGTTTACTGTACCCAACATGTCCTGACAGCCTGTATATCTGTCAGGGCACGATGGGAGTTGTAGTTTCAGAGAGTAACAGGTTAGAGCACTGTTTCCCAACCAGGGTGCCTCCAGCTGTTGTACAACTACAACTCCCAGCATGCCCAGACAGCCTTTGGCTGTCCGGGCATGCTGGGAGTTACACAGTTAGTACGGTTGAAAAAAAGACATACGTCCATCAAGTTCAACCAGGGAATTGAAGGGTAGGGGTGTGGCGCGATATTGGGGAAGGGATGGGATTTTATAATTCTGCATAAGCATTATTTTGTTCCAGGAATGTATCTAACTCTGTTTTAAAGCTGTTAAATTTTCCTGCTGTGACCAGTTCCTGAGGTAGACTGTTCCATAAGTTCACAGTTCTTATGGTAAAGAAGGCTTGTCGCCCCTTGAGACTAAACCTTTTCTTCTCCAGACGGAGGGAGTGCCCCCTCGTCCTTTGGGGGGGTTTAACCTGGAACAGTTTTTCTCCGTATTTTTTGTATGGGCCATTTATATACTTATATACATTTATCATATCCCCCCTTAAACGCCTCTTCTCAAGACTAAACAATTGTACCTCCTTTAACCGCTCCTCATAACTAAGATGTTCCATGCCCCATATTAGTTTATTCGCGCGTCTCTGCACCCTTTCCAGCTCCACAGTGTCCCTTTTATGGACTGGTGATCAAAACTGAACAGCATATTCCAGGTGAGGCCGTACCAATGCTTTATAAAGGGGGAGTATTGTGTCCCTGTCCCTTGAGTCCATGCCTCTTTTTATACATGACAATATCCTGCTGGCTTTGGAAGCAGCAGCCTGACATTGCATGCTATTTTGTAGTCTGTGATCTACAAGTACACCCAGATCCTTCTCTACCAGTGACTCTGCCAGTTTAATCCCCCCTAAGACATACGACGCATGCATGTTATTAGTACCCAGATGCATAACTTTACATTTATCCACATTGTACCTCATTTGCCAAGTGGATGCCCAGACACTTAGTCTATCCAAGTCATCTTGTAACCTATACACATCCTCTATAGACTGTACCGTGCTACAAATCTTGGTGTCATCTGCAAAGATAGAAACAGAGCTGTTAATACCATCCTCTATATCATTGATAAATAAATTAAACAACAGCGGGCCCAGTACTGAACCTTGGGGTACACCACTAATTACCGGGGACCAATCAGAGTACGAATCATTGACCACCACTCTCTGGGTACGATCCATGAGCCAGTGTTCAATCCAGTTACAAACTAAAATTTCCAAACCCAAAGACCTTAACTTACCAGTCAGACGTCTATGAGGGACAGTATCAAATGCTTTAGCAAAATCCAGAAACACTATATCCACAGCCATTCCTCTGTCAAGGCTTCTACTCACCTCTTCATAAAAGCAAATTAGATTGGTTTGACAACTTCTATCCTTAGTAAACCCATGCTGGCTATCACTTATAATACAATTATCCCCTATGTATTCCTGTATGTAATCCCTTATAAATCCTTCAAACTATTTACCCACAATGCACGTTAAACTTACCGGTCTATAGTTTCCTGGGGAAGACCTAGAGCCCTTTTTGAAGATTGGCACCACATTTGCCTTGCGCCAGTCCCTTGGCACAATACCAGACACCAGTGAATCTCTAAATATCATGAACAGGGGTGCAGATATTTCTGAACTTAGTTCTCTAAGAACTCTTGGGTGCAATCAATCTGGCCCTGGAGATTTGCTTACATTTATATTACTTAACTTACCTTGTACTATTTCTACATTAAGCCAGTTCAGTACATTACATGATGTGTTACCAGCACTGACCCATCCAATGTAAGCTCCTTCTTCCATAGTATATACAGAACTAAAGAACCCATTCAGTAGCTCCGCCTTCTCTTTATCGCCTCTGACAACCTCCCCATTATCATTATTAAGGGGTCCTACATGCTCTGTCCTTGATTTTTTTGCATTTATATATCTAAAAAAATATTTAGGATTAGTTTTGCTTTCTTTGGCCACCTGTCTCTCATTTAGAATTTTAGCTGTTTTTATTACATTTTTACAGATTTTATTAAGCTCCTTGTACTGTTTAAATGTTATAGCTGACCCATCAGATTTGTATTTTTTGAAGGCTATTTTTTTGTTGTTTATTACTCTTTTAACATAATTTGTCAGCCATGTAGGATTTAGTTTTAATCGTTTATATTTGTTCCCCTTTGGTATATATTTAGCTGTATAGTTATTTAGAGTTGATTTAAAGATGTCCCTTTTACCTTCTGTATCAGTATTTGACAACACCTCTCCCCAGTCTATGTCCTGTAGTACAACTCGCAGTTTTGAAACAGCTGGAGGCACCCTGGTTGGAAAACACTGGGTTTGGGAGAGAATATATGTGTATATATTTAGTACTGTTCCTGTTATATTTGTATATGTTCTCTCCCTAACCTGTCACACTCTGAAACTACAACTCCCATCGTGCCCTGACAGCCTGTATATCTGCATATAGCATACAACCAGAGAGGAAAGGGTTACAGATGACACTTCTGTACTTGACTGACTGCCAGGCTCACTCCAGTGACTTAGACCAGTGACTCAGAGCAAAGAGAGGGAGGGGGAGGAGGGGGAGTGGTTATCACCCTGAGGAGAAGAGGGACACTCCCCCAGCTTTTGGTGAACACATTTTACAGTGAGCGGCATAGAAAAGGTAATTCTAAGTGAATTAAAGGCTGTGTACTCGTAAAAATTACATGTACATGATCAGGATGAGGCACTGAGCAACATAGAACAGTTTTAGTTTTTTTGGTGATCTGACAGGTACGCTTTAAAGTGTAGTTGCCACAATGAGCTGCGGCAGCATATGTTTAAAAGTTCCCATGTAATCTTGTAGCCCAAGACTGATGCGTTTAGGAGTCAGAAAGACAGAATCCCCATGGAAGTCTATAGGACTTCTAGCAATCTGACCCGATCGCCATTGTTTCTGGGTAACTCTCATGCTACTAGATTGCATTGCACATTTAAAGATATACTCCACTGGAAAACATTTTCTTTTACATCAACTGGTGTCAGTAAGTTAAAAAGATTTGTATATTACTTCTATTAAAAAATTCCAATCCTTCCAGTACTTATAAGCTGTTGTATACTACAAAGGAAGTTCTTTTCTTTATGAATTTTCTTTCTGCCTGGCCACAGTGCTCTCTGCTGACATATCTGTCCTTTTTAGGAACTGTCCAGAGTAGGAGCAAATCCCCATAGCAAACCTCTCCTGCTCTGGACAGTTCCTGAAATGGACAGAGGTGTCAGCAGAGAGCACTGTGGTCAGACAGAAAGGAAATTTAAAAAGAAAAGAACTTCCTCTGTAGTATACAGCAGCTGATAAGTACTTGAAGGATTAGGATTTTTTCATTGAAGTAATTTAAAATCTGGTTAACTTTCTGACACTACTTGATTTAAAAGAAAATGTTTTCCAGTGGAGTACCCCTTTAAACATATCCTGCCGCTTCTCATTGTGACAGTGCCTTTTTATGAATAGTGAGCCAATAATAGTGTCTATATTTTTGCTAAGAACATAATAGCATGCTGCATTCATTTCCAAGTTAATATTCTACTACTTATTTCTTAATATTTTACTACTGTCTTCTATAGAGAGCAGAAATCATACAAAAAATGTAAAACATTTTATAATGTGTTTTTTGTACAGAGCTTACATTGTACACCGCTGCAGACATTGAGCTAAAATTTGGAAGAACTATTTTGTATTTGTGCAACTATATGCAGGCTTTAGCATGCTGCATATATAAATTTGGATATATAAAGGGGATTTACCCATACTGACAAGCAAGTGTAAGGCCCAGCCCCTGTATCTATATACAGAGAGAAAACACAGTCTGAACTATTCTTAGGTTACATGTTAACAGCTGTCAGTAATAGTGCTTAGCCATTAAATGCCCCCCCCCCCCCCCATGTTAATGATATGTAATGCATGGTCCTGTTAGTCATATAGCAAATTATGTATGACACATCTGAGCCAAGACAAACAGTGACCAGCACAACAATTATGGAAAGTCAATGAATACTTTCACACTTCTTTTACATCCCCACCTATTAAATTGCTAAATTAACAACAGCATGGTACAGTTGTAACATTTTATAGGTTCTATGAAATTTTATACATCTGAGTAGTGGAAACATGTAAAGAATACTTAAATCATCTGTAGAACAGCATCATATTTCAGAGACATCGAATGTCCAAATAGTAACCTGCATAAAAAGGTCAACACTACTTTTCTAGCTTATTCAGCATGCTAAAACAATGGCATCATAAAAATTAATTTAGTCCATAAAGTAGAATTACAGGAAGAAATTCTTATACTTCATATGAAAGGTTAATGTTAATAAAGCTGATGTGCCCATAAATAATGATTGAAAGATGATAGAGTTTGAATCCTCTAGCATTAAGCAAGATGCTGTATGTTCGTGAATTTCTCTAATAAGCCAAAGCTTGGAAATTTTCGTCCATGAGTTTGTCCCCAACAGGCATCCCATTATTAGAATAAAGTCCAAATGGCAATCGGGTGATCACCGCAGGTCAAGGTTGGCAACTATACAAAATTGTTACTTAGAGTCTATGGAAAGGTGGGAGACTTAGAGCTACTGTGATAGCTGCCATTAGGTATAACCCAGCAAGAGTTAACTGTGAAGGGAACAAAGTCTGAGTGGAAAGAAGGGTAGAATGAGTCTAGAGTCTCCCAGGATACATTGAGACTGACAGCAACTGGGGAAAGACTTCCAAGGGGTGGCGGGTAACCACGGCGCTGACCAGGAACAGACACGTCAGGTGAGTGGAAGGTAGTTTTATTTGAATAATGCCTTCGGCATTATTCAAATAAAACTACCTTCCACTCACCTGACGTGTCTGTTCCTGGTCAGCGCCGTGGTTACCCGCCACCCCTTGGAAGTCTTTCCCCAGTTACTGCTCACCTGGTTGGGAGGCTGCAGACCGGACCTTTCCGCTCATCCACACTTACCATTGTTGTGTGTGAGTTCGCACAACCACCTGGGGTAAGAGACTCGTATAATTACTTCTCTTGGTATACCCACCCGGGTGGTATTACGCTATGGAGCGCTCTCTCTTGCTTTTATAAGACTGACAGCAGGAAGTGCTGAGCAGTAGGAGCGAGCACCGTCAAAATGGCAGTGGCAGAGGACTTGGTAGGTGAGTACAGATTTTTTTTTTTTTTTTTTAAAGCTCTGCCTGGACAAACCCTTTAAAAGTAATATACCACCAGTTACAGTAAAATTAAACTGCTGGTATTGCTGAATAGAGGACATTTTAATGAATGCTCTTATTGTAATCTAGTTGTGCTGTGTTTTTATTCTGGAAAATGTTTTCCTTCAATATGCCAATAAGCTCATTGGTGCATTGGGTTATGACTATCTCTAGGAGCACCACTTTGACTACCCAGACCAATCCTATGTCCTCCTATGCCTCAGCCATGCCTGACCAAGAAGAATGAGAAGTAGGAAATGGAAGGGGTCAGGGTGGTCATAGCGGTGCTTATAATCATACAGTCACTTTGGTAGACTACCTTAAATTTTTCATAACAGTATATTGATAAATTGATTTTACAGGGTTAGGCTTTTCTACAGTAGAGATATCGAGTATGCAGTTTTTGTTTGCCAACACCATTAAAATCACATATACATCCCTTCTCCAAACAAGAAGACATGTATGCTTATACTATGTGCATTATGCTTCAATATGTATGGTGTGTAAGAAGTGTATGCATGTGTGGTTCTATATGATTACATGTACTTGCCTTTCCCCTACCTTGGCTGAATAAAATTCCCATTATATTAGAGTGGGAGCTTTGCCAAATATGATAGCACATTGAAAAATGCTTACAAAGTAGAATCGTATGGTCAGCAGGATTATCCATATGTTTCAGTGAAGATATGTCCAGGATTTGTGAACCCTGTGTTTGGCTTGGTCAGTGGTAGAAATATGCTTCTGATGATATGTCAAAGATACACGGGCTCTAGAAAGAAGAGACAAGATAAACAGCTGTGATGAATAAAGAATAAAGGAATACTCTGATCCTTGTGGAAACGGGAAGCAGCAGTGGATATTGAAGTGTCTGCTTGCTACTGTATTCTTATTATCTTCCTTACACATTCAAACTTATATATAAAATACACACTGCCAACTGAATCAGTAGAACAATTATTTTACCAGCTGCTCCATATATTGCAATAGAAATCTCATTATTATCATAGTCTATCTGTTCTGAATAATTCTACCACCCTTTGTTTTCAGTCTCTTCTCCTATAACATCTATTCCAACTATAGTCACTTTAATGAAACTATTCTATAGATATATTGGAATCATAGTATTGATGATCATGATGGTAATAATAATTATTCCTAGATTACAATAGTCCCCATCTTCTAGGGTTAATTTGAATGTCTTACATTCACACGTTTTTTGTAAGCTATATGTTTGAAAGAGGCTTGCTGTTTAGCATGCAGATAGCTGAACAAACAGCTCTGTGACATGTCAAAAGTTTTTTTGTTGTTTTACATTTTTTTTTTTTTTTTTGAATGACAGAAGCACTTTATTTATCACAGTATAACAGTCAATTAAACTTTAGGGGTCGCAGTCTGTCAAGTCCAAAACATAAGTTATTGTGAAACATTTTAACCTGTTTTGGCACAAATGAAATGACAACAGATGCACCAGAGAGGCAACAGCAAGGCAATTCCCAGAAGGGAACGGTTTGTAGGTGGTGGCCACGGACAAGTGCTCTTCCCTTATCCTTCCTGATTGGTGCTTTACTAGTTTTGTGTTTTGCTAGTGTCCTTGGCATTACTAGTAGCATGAGGCAGTACCTGGAGGCTATTCAGGTTGCAAAGGTAGCCCAGCTCGTTCAGAACTGCACATCCATATGTGCCATAGCAAGGATGTCTCAAGATCATGGAGCACAAACTAGGACATGAGCAGTTACACAGGGAGAGCAGAAGAAGGATTGGAAGGGCATCGACCCAGCAGTACGATTGATTTCTGCTCCTTTATGTGAAGGAGAACAGGAAGAGCACTGCCAGAGCCCTATTAAATGAGTGATGGTCTGGAGTGGTCATTTTTTTGGTGGGTCACACAAACGTCCATGTAGTAGCCACTTCTACTCTGACTGCTGTCAGGTACATGGATAAAAACCTTAAGGTCACTGTCAGACCCTCAGCTAATGCAGTGGGCCCTGAGTTCCCTCTTAGAACAGAACAAAGCCGGACCTTACATGGTCAGAGTGTATGGAGGCAGGTCTTGAATGACAAATGGATTGATGCCATTGACTGCCATGAGAACCTTTAGGACATCATGTTTCTAAGCATCTGAAATGCCAGGTAGCACTACAGACTGTCCAGAAGTTCATGATACTCTGATCTAGGTTTGGAAGGAGATCCCCAGAATATGGTCCACCATCTAATCAGGAGTATGCCCAGATATTACGGAAGTGACACACTACCAAGTCACATTAAGAGTTGCAGTGATAAAATATACACAAAATGACAAATCCGGCTGTTATTTCAATTCTTTCATTTGACTTTTAGTGATTTGCAATCCAACCCTTCAATTGCTTGATGACATTGGATTCCATTGTTCGTTCATGTTGTTTTTTAATAAATACCGCAGTTTATGTATGTTTTGTATGAACCCGAAGGTGCCTGTGAAATGCCTTATTCTACCCAAAGCAAAAGATTTCTAGGGAAGAATACCTGCATGTGTTTTTTTTACACTTGCCCATTTAGGGTGTATTCGCATATCCAGTATCCGGCACATATTTAATGCGCAGTATTTTGTGCTGCTGATTTTAAGCTGTGTTCAGTCATTTCATTTACATTGAAATCTGCAGCTTCCAACCCGTAACTTGAAATCCTGTGCATCAAATATGCGTAGGATACTGTACGTGTGAATACACTCTTAGGGTACATTCACACATACAGGATCTGCTTCATATTTTTGCAGCATATTTTCTGCAGCTGATTTTGCTACCCATTATAGTAAATGAGTAGCAAAGTCAGCTGCACAAAATATGCAGCAAAAATATGCAGCAGATCCTGTATGTGTAAACGTACCCTTAATCAGTATTTTGTATTCATATTTTTTAAGTCCATGCTAAAATTGGGTATTCACACTGGAGCTCTACTATGTAAAGATCTAACAAACAGACGTCAGTCCTAGTGGGAAGGTGGTTGAAAGACAGAATAACAGTTAGTGACAGTAACTTTCCATCCATCGTCCAATATACCTCCCAACCACCTTTATTATTCTGTCTTTCAACCCCTTCCCTAATAAAAGTTTGAATCACCCCCCTTTTCCCATAAAAAAAATAAAACAGTGTAAAAAAAAAATAATGAACATATGTGGTATTGCCGCGTGCGTAATTGTCCGAACTATAAAAATATATCATTAATTAAACCGCACGGTCAATGGCGTATGCGCCAAAAAATTCCAAAGTCCAAAAAAGCGTATTTTGGTCACTTTTTATACCATTAAAAAAAGAATAAAAAGTGATCAAAAAGTCCGATCAAAACAAAAATCATACCGATAAAAACTTCAGATCACGGCGCAAAAAATGAGCCCTCATACCGCCCTGTATGTGGAAAAATAAAAAGGTTATAGGGGTCAGAAGATGACATTTTTAAACATATAAATTTTCCTGCATGTAGTTATGATTTTTTCCAGAAGTGCGACAAAATCAAACCTATATAAGTAGGGTATCATTTTAACCATATGGACCTACAGAATAATGATAAGGTGTAATTTTTACCGAAATATCGAAATATGCACTCGTAGAAACGGAAGCCCCCAAAAGTTACAAAATGGCTTTTTTTCTTCGATTTTGTCGCACAATGATTTTTTTTTCCGTTTCGCCGTGCATTTTTGGGTAAAATGACTAATGTCACTGCAAAGTAGAAGGGTTATGATTTTTAAAAGGTAAGGAGGAAAAAACGAAAATGCAAAAACGGAAAAACCTTAAGGGGTTAATATAAAATACAGATCACGGTGCAAAAAAACAGCCCACATACCGCCGCTTATACGGAAAAATGAAAAAGTTATAGGTCATCAAAATAGAGGGGTACTCCGGCCCAAAGACAACTTATCCTTTGGATAGGGGATAAGATGTCTGATCGCGGGGGCGGCGGGGCGTGACGTAACGATACTCCGGCCCCATAGTTGTGACTTGGCAGACTCTGAGGCTGCAGTGCTGCATGCAGCTCCCAGAGATAAGTGTTGCATGCGAGATAGCGACGGTCCCCAGCGGCGGGACCCGCACAATCTGATATCTTATTCCCTTTCTTTTAGATAGTGGAATAAGATGTCTTAGGGCCGAGTACCCCTTTAAGGTCAAAATTGGCTTGGGCTTTAAGGGGTTAATGTATTATTGGGTGAATATACTGATTATTATGTTCCTTCATTTTGTATCAGTAATATGCTTGTATTTTGGGAATACTGCAGATTTTATAATAACATTTCAATGAAGGACTTTTTACGTAAACCTTGCTCTACTTATTACTTTAGCTTAACCTTCTTAAGATGATGCCATGTGTTGACTCAGATAATATCGATTTTTCCTCCTTGGAAACCATTTTGTCACAAGTAACCATTTCTGCAGAATTTGATCATAAGAACAGATCGCAGAAGCAAATCATCAGAAGTTGCCATCCTCTAATTCTTAATCTGTTTATGTCAACTGCTAGCAAGATGGGATTGAAATCAATCTCTCCGAGTATACTCGCTGTGACCCACTGTGATTGAAAGGTTAAACTTACTATAGATGGTATTAGACGGGGAACCCTTAATCAAGATAATATAAACTCGCACAATGATGAGATGGAAAGACAGCCGAGCTGAAGGTATTGGCTTTTTTACAACATCTCAGCAAAAATCCAAATGCTATCATCTATTTAATCTTATCATAGCTAGACAAATGGTGGGTACCAGACACAGGGAAGCATGCAGCAGGCGTCTGATGAAGTGGAGATGAAAGGCGTTCGAATAATTTGGTTGTAAACTGAAATTGGCAGCATTATTTTACTGGAACATCTTGTAAAAAGACTATAGTTAAGACTCAGGCTGGGTGCTATAAAAACATGTTTTATCACATTTGTCCATGAAGTGTGAATTATAACATCCATCCCTTCATTTGAAGTGTGAATGTAAACTCATCTGTCCATCCATCCATCTCCCGAATCTATCTATTTATCTTTCTTTCTATCTATCCATCTCTCATATCTATCTATCTATCTCATTTCTTTTTATCTCATATCTATCGATCTATCTATCTATTAATATTAGCACGCCTGGCAAACCGCACAGAGCTTTAGTATCAAACAAAGAAAAGACAGAAAAGATTTCAGGGTTATTACAATCAATACTGGGATGCAACCCGGTGGTAACAGAGAGCAGATATATAAAATATCAAACAACAATGAAAGAAATATGGCACATTACAGGACTATGGATGGAGTATGAATTATAAACAGGGCCATACAACCAACAATTCACACATAGAAAAGTCATCAGTATAGGGTTAAGCAGTATCGAATAGGAAGAGGATATTTATGGGACACACATCAGATCGTATAATTCTACCACATCATCCCTCATCTCTTTGGCAACTACCCTGTCTACATATAGGATGGATTGTATCCAGGTATTTGCTAAGTGGATCCTGGCAGCTAAAGGTATAAACTGGGATAGACAAAATGTCTATTTGGCCCTTAGTAGAAGTCAGGTTGAAGGGGACATGGAAACGCAATCAGGTCCCAAAGCAGGGCGATAACCTCCTTCCAAAACACCTGAACCTTTAACCAACTCCACCAGATGTGGTGCATGGAGCCAGGCTAGAGCAGCCGCCAAAAAAAAAAAGCGGGATGTTGTAGGAAATATAGCATACAGGTGAACCAGAATTTAATAGGCTCTATGTAGTATTCTTAGGGATCAGGATGACTTGCCAGCTTGGGTGAGCGATAAGGAGGTATGGAAGTACTTTCTCCTGTTTGATTATTAATGGCAGTTTACAGCTTGCTGGCAGGAAACTCAAAGCAAAGTACAGAATGGAGAGGAGGCCTTTTTGGGAGAGTAAAGCACTAGGGATTCAAACAGGAAAAGGGAGATCATTGGTTTAGGTTGGGATAGGGAATGGAGAAAGGCTGGGCTAAATTTTAAATCTGGGGGTCTGAATTGGGAATAAAAGACCCCCAGGGTCAGAAGTTTCTTTCGGGTCACAAAATCATGAAACCTATGCTCTGGGAGGCCCCAGGAAGGAAGGAAGGGTTATATAAAAGTGGGGTCATAAGGGTCAAGTGAAACTTGAACCAAATAATTTGCCAGAGAGACAAGGAATAGAGAAGGAGTGAGTCAGAAGAGGGGAATAGTTGAAAGACAGGACAGATAGACCACATAAAAGTATCAAGAGGATAGAGACGGACTAGGGTAGATTCCAGCCACAGGGGGCATGAAAAAGAGCCATTTGAGCCAGACGTGCAGCATAATAGTACTTCTGGAGATTCTGAACAGAAAGGCCTCCTAGTCCAGAATTTGGTGAGGGATACAAGGAGTTCTTTTCCAGTAAATGAATTGAAGAACATCTCTCTAAATGGCTCTTAAGTTAGCAATAGATACAAGGACAGGTAAGGTGTGAAGTAAGTATAGAAGATTTGGCAATACAACCATCTTGACTGTGTGTCTATCCAGGACAACAAGTCCCATGTGCAAAGGTCTGATCTAATAGAGGGGTACAACTTTGTATAATTGGCGGAATAGAGAGAGGGAAAGGAAGGGGTGAGGGTCAACCCCAAATAGGAAACATGGGCAGTGGGATCTGGAAAGCCAAAGTTTCAACCAACTAGTTTTTGTATGTGCAGAGGAACTCCAGAATAAAGCACTTTGGATTAAAAGTTGTTAACTCTTAGCCCTGACATAAAGGAAAACTCAGAGAGAATCCCAAACATATTATAAAGGGAGGTAAAAGGTTTTCTAAGGGCCAGCAACAGGTCATCTGTGAAAAAGCTTAGTTGATAGGATGCAGGACCAATATCAACCCCTGATACATTAGGATTGCCAGGGGCTCCATTGCCAGGGCAAAGAGAATCAGAGACAACAGACACCCCTGGCGAGTACCCCGAGAGATTTCCATCATAATTTGATGACCTGTTGGAAGCTTCAAATATGCTGAGGGGTGAGAGCACAACAATCGGATCATGTGTAAAGGGACCCGAGAAGCCCATACGAGCCAAGACTCCCAAATGCTCAGAGCTTTAGGATAAATTAAGCTTACAGAGCTTTTCAACTTTGACATCCTGCAAGCCTGGCATCGGTGTTATTATTATTAGCAGAAGGGGAAAGGAACACATGGCATATTGGCACCTGACTAAATGTAAGAAGTACTAGTAACACTTAGATGACTTCAGGGTAGCCCACCATACCTTACAGCTAGCAGCAAGATGGCATGACCCCCAGTTATCCAATTATTGCTTGCATTATGAGACATACAGCTACCAGGCCAATCAGTAGACAGCATTTGGTTGGGCTTATAAGGGTAATAAAATCCTATGCACTACATTGCAGCCACCATCTTGGAAAGTAAGCTGAGAGAATACAGTGCAGAAAGGAACTACTGATCCTAGATAACCTTTAGAAATCTAATAGAAAGCAAGCTATGCAAACCATTGAGCAGTGGGTTGACAACATGTCTGATTTAGTGACCTCTTGTCACTGCCCTGAGTTTGTGTTCTAGTTGGTGCACTACAGATCCCAGCAGTATCACTGAAGAACCTGCACATCACATTACAATACAAAACAAGCTAAGCAAAGCATTGAGGAGTTGGCTGACCTCAGACAGTATAACGTTTCTACCTGTGTTTAACATAAACATGCACTGAAAGCACTGAGAGTGAATGTCCAATATGCATTTTAGGCCATGTTGCCTGTATTTTCTGTATTTAATCAGACATGTAGTGTTTCTACCTGTGTTTAACATAAATATGCATTAAAAGCATTGAGATTGAAAGTTAACTAGCAGTTTCTCCACCACTTGAGTGGTGTGATTGCCTAATTACCCCAAAATATAACAATAACCAAAAAATATAAAAAAATAAATAAAAAAATGTCTAGTGAAGGAATTGTTGGACGAGGACAGGGTAGTGGACAAAGCACCCCTGCTATATCCTCTGCTAGTAAGAATGTTTGAGGCAGTTCCAGCACCAGTACAGGATGCAGCAGCAGCAGCCAGGTGTCTGGTGGTAGTAGCAAAGCAGCAGCAAAAGTTGTCACTGTCTTCCAGGGGTTGTGTGGTTTAGGAGGATAGTACAGCCCTTGTGGAATGGTTGACTCTTTCAAGGTTTTCTCAGGAGCAGGAAGAAAAGTCTGGTGATATGTAATTGAGCCAGGTGTCAATAGATTGCTCCTTGTCTACAGTTATATGACATAGTAGAAATGTTTGTCCAAGACAGTCTGTTCCATCATCTCTGTCTTTGATTCCCTGATCCCTAGCGCTAAGCAAAAGGATAGCATTAGCCATAAGAAGAAGCTGTGTCTCAGTCAGCCTATGCAGTGTATTGCAAAGGTGGTGGAGGTGGAAGTAGTGGATGAACATAGCACTAGTGGGACTGGTGATAGTAAGCATGGTGGTGAGATTGTAAGGCATTATGGTAAGAAATTCATATCAGCAGGCCAACTTAAGGCCAACTTAAGAGCAGGTGACGGCTATGATGCTGCATCTGCCAGCTTGAGTAGATAGAATGTATAAAATAAGGGGCTATACATGAACCCTAATTAGATAATACCTCACGGCAAGAGAATAGAAAGTAGAAAAAAGTGGTCCCTATATAGGATTGAGGTGCCTTATTAAAATGTAACTTTTAATAGTTAATCGCTTAAAAATATTTTCTTTATCAAATAATAGTGCTCAAATAGTGCAACCAAACAAGAAAAGGAAAAAAGCGAATCAACGCTAGAGAGCTAGTTGGCTAGCGTATGGCGCTCATATATCAGCCTCGTGTCACGATAAAGGCTGTAACAATTAGTACTTGTCAACATACCACCATAACAAAACTGATACTATAAGAACAGAATAACTGCATTTTAAATATACTGTTTTAGAGTCCCTTGTCCCAACGCGTTTCCATGGGGGGAACTGGTAAGTAACTTTGTTCCCACCACTTCATCAGGGGACTAGAAATCAACTTCATATATTATATGTATCCAAATAGTAATATGGAGAACAGATACATTGTACTCCAAATAGTATACAAGAATATGGTGTATCACTGTCTGTGTCTCTCTAATAGCTTAAAGTGATCAGTAATCCACCATTCGTTCCCCTCAGGGTCCTGGGCGCAACGATTATGTGTGGATACTGGGCTAGCTTGAGAGACCACCGGGTGAGTTTGTTGATAGAGATGCACGCAAAAAACGCTGCAATGGCAGCGAGTGCCGGAATGGTGTCCGGAGCTGGTGCGTGTATGGTGAACACGCCGGCGATATATAAGCGCCATACGCTAGCCAACTAGCTCTCTAGCGTTGATTCGCTTTTTTCCTTTTTTTGTTTGGTTGCACTATTTGAGCACTATTATTTGATAAAGATAATATTTTTAAGCGGTTAACTATTAAAAGTTACATTTTAATAAGGCACCTCAATCCTATATAGGGACCACTTTTTTCTACTATCTGCCAGCTTGAAAAAGAATCCTCTCAGAGGAGGGGCACAGTTGAGTGGTGGTGTAACTATCTCTTTACAGTATCCTGCCGAGTGGAAATTATTTACTATATGCAGAAAACCAGCACAGTGCCATCTCTGCAAAGAAAGTAAGGCATAGCCATGGTCCAAGTTTAAGATTTATGGCTTTACATAAGCACATGGAGCGGCATCACAAGGCCAGGGTAAAAGTATCACTAGTCCACCACTGCCTGCTGTCCACTGGCTAGTACTAGTCCACCACTGCCTGCTTTCCCCTGGCTACTACTAGCACTAGTCCACCACTGCCTGATTTTTGCTGGCTAATATAACTACCACCAGTCCACCACTGTCTGCTTTCCTCTGGCTACTACTAGGACTTCTCCACACGGCCTGCTTTTTGCTGGCTACTACAACTGTCACCAGTCCACCACTGCCTGCTGTCGGCTGGCTACTATTGGAACTAGTCCACCACTGCCTGCTTTCCGCGGACTACTACAACTAACACCAGTCCAACACTGCCTGCTGTCCACTGGCTACTACTAGAATTGGTCCATCACTGCTGCTTTCCGCTGGCTAGTACAATTACCACCAGTCCACTATCCTTATTGCTGCTACCACCAGCCAGGCCTACAACCATGATCCTAAAAAAATTATAATTTATTCAAGCTTTTTATAGAAAATATATTTTTTCTTCACCTTCTTGGGAAAACAATACTGTTGCAACTCCTTTAATGGGCGAATTTTTGGACAATCCCTAACCCCCCTAAAAAGGGATAATTTTTTTCAGCTTTTCATACAAAAGCTATTTCTTCTTCATGCCATAAAATCTAAAGTGTAATTTATTCCACTCATGTCACAGCAGCAACATTTCAGTTCTTCATTTGAATCATTTTCAGGCTCAGTGATACACATCATCAGAGGCTTTTTATGCTCACAATAGTGATTAGTGATTCAACTAACAAAGTGCACTAGTGCAAAGTAATTACAATTCATATAAATCAATAATCTCTGCATAAAAAAATATACATTTTCAAACATATACATATTTCATGTATGATGTCTTTAGTACTATTGTCATAACAGTGCATATGCAAGTGTTTACATTAGTGTCAAATAGTGACATTGCAAAGCTATTTTTTTCCACCTTTATTTGGGGTGGTGTTTTGGTGCCATTGCACTGTATGTATCAAAGTGCCTCACTGCATTTGATAACTATGGTGCAATGGCACCAAACCACTGCCCCAAAAATGGTGGAAACAAATCATGCAACTCCCCTCTCCAGTAAAAGTTCTTTTGCCTGTGTGCTGTCACTTTCCCTAAGGTGGCATGCCTTGGCATGGATTTCTGCCATGGCAGACCTCCTTCCACCCAAAAAAAAAGCTTTTACAAAAAAAACGGACGTCATAAATCCCTGCCCAGTGCAAACAGCAAAACCGGATGTGTTCTAAACTAGAGTTTGTAATGTGTTGGCGCAAAATGTGCCTGCTGCAAATTTAGAACAAAAGAGGTTCCTAAATAAACGATAAATTCCCCCCAATGTTTTGAAGATTCATCCTCTTCATTCTAATGCTATAGCTATGATTATAAATTCACGTTTTTAAACTCCAAGTTGTCTGACCTATATATAATAATTCACAAGGACACATTAGTAGGTTTTTTACCCACAATGAATCACACATATATAAAGGTGGATCTCAATCGGATCTTGCACGCTTGCACCAATGTATATTTTTTGTTTTGCATATCGTGCTGCATATCTATCTATTTCTATGTATCTATCTATGCATCCATCTTTTGCATCTATCTATCTATACATCTATCTATCCAGCAATGTGTAGAAGAATCACTGGATGTTTGGAATGGAATGAAAAAGTTACATTTATTTTCCCACTACTTCGAGTACTACAGCTAGTTTTCCATACACTGCTATTTAGAGGCAAGTGACCAGGGCTGTCTTGGCTTCTTGCACCCATGTACTTTGTTTTGAGACTGTGCTGCTTTCCATGAAAGTCTATCCATCCTTTCTTCCTTACATCTATCTCTGAGATCTATCTATCATCTATCTATCCATTTATCTATCATTTCTGTCTATTGATCATATGTATCTATGCTATTGCTATGTATGTCATAGCTATCTATCTTTTCTTCCTTCCTTTCTTCCATTCTTCCCTTCTAGGAAGCCTGTACACTTATTATTTGTTAGGGAAAAATTGTGATACGTTTATATTAGGAAGTTGTTGTAACAGGTTCTTGCTGTGCACCCTCTGCACTGTTTGCCCTTGGCAGCTGCTGACATGGATATAGTACAAAAGGTTGCAGCAGAGGCATAGCCATTTAGGCAGTTGGTCAGGGCTGACAGAGTTTGTGCAGATACAGAATGGACAACAGGGCATGGCATGCAGAGTACACTCAGAATCAAGCACAGGTCAGGGCAGGAAGCAGAATTAAGCAATCCACCATGTGATCAGCTGACATGCGTTGAAGCATACCTTCAAAGATCACTATAATAATAGAACATATTGATCAGGCACAGCTGGAAGGAAGGCATCCTTTAAAGGTTCACTCCCCTGCCCCAGCATTGAGAAAAAAATTTCCAAACGTTGGGTGCGGGCTGTGGGGGTCGTGACGTCATGACCTCTGCAACACGCACCCAGCATTTGGAACAAAATGTTCTGAGTAACCCTTTATGATAGGTGCAACAGAGTAGGAAATACAAAATGTGGCACCTGCTGGACAATGTGCGGAACAAAGGAGAGGCGACTATGTCCTGCAGGACCCAAGCACTGTGATATTGCGATTTCTGCAATCCTGTAAATATAAGTGTATTTACAGTATGTTAAATAAAGAACTGATTTTTAAAAAAAGTGTATCTACAGTAACCCCTTAGGGACTTATACTCCTAAGTTATATTTGTGTAAGAAAGCTGATTTCCTTCTATAATAAAAAAAAACACCAGGCAAAAGAAGAAACTACAGGGAAATGCTATAATTAATATTAAGGCAAAATAAAGAGAAGTGAGAGTCTAAGGAGGTGGTATGGTGGACTAAGATATGGTATTAGTTGCTCTTTAGCATTTACGTTCTTAGATATTCTGCTGACCTACAAAGCTAGATGTGTGTCTAGTCTGCAAAGCTTTCCCCAAAGACTAGAAAGGGGGAGTAAACTTTGAAGTGCACCAGACCGGCTCGTATGAATAACTTTACATAATAAGGGGATATGATATTCATATTCTCAGCACATTGCACAGAATCTTCTCACTATACTACAATTATAGAATGTCATTAAAGAGATTAATATAAAATACAAGGAAATTTATAAAAAATTGGATGTCATCCTCTATAATCTTCAAAATAAAATATCCCACATTCTACTATATAAGGAAACTTTTGTTTTATCTGATGTTGCGTGTATAGACGTATCCTTGCCTAGAGCCATTTCACCTGACAGAGCTTGTATGGTAGAGCACGGAGGATATATGATTCCACAATAATAAACCCTACAGGGCCTGTACCCAGGGCTCCGCCAAGTACATAAGCCCATAAACTGAATTTAGAGTCTTCACATATCTGTCACCCTAATATTCTAAAATAAACACTGACATTTTAATACTTTTTATCTTTACACTGTATTTACCTGCAGTAAGAAAATTGTGGTGTTGCACAGGAATTATGCAGCTATATATTCCTAGTACATAAGAAATTAATAACTCTTGTACAAAACACTATAACATTTATGCAAATATGTTAAATAATATTTAAATGAATGTCATTTTTGTGTTGCAGCTTGTAGGTTGTTTAGGTTATACACTGGAAATGTTGGTTGGTAAGTCAACAGCCTGTTATGAAACTACATAGCACATGCTGGCTGCATTGGAGGGCTGCCTTCCATTAGGAGGGCCTTTTGGAAAGGGAACTACCTTAACACATCAAAAACTGATCCAATGTATAGAAATAAGGCATATCGCTCATAAAGAATCTCTAAACAAAAGTCTATGTAACACATATCAGTCATACAGAATCTGTACACAGAAATCTATGTAAGACACATTCATTATACAGAATCTGAACAGAGAAACATGATTAAGGCATATTAGTCATACAGACCCTATACATAGAAATCTATAGTCATACAGATCCTGTACACATCTATATAGGACATTTCGGTTATACATGTAATGTACATAGAAATCCGTGTAAGTCATATGAGTCATACAAATCCTACTACCTAAAGGGGCTACTCCTGCTACTACCTAAAGGGGGCTGCTCCTGCTATTACTACCTAAAAGGGGTTGCTGCTGCTTTTAGTTCCCAAAAGTTACTGCTACTACTACCTAAACAGGGCTGCTACTACTACCTAAAGGGGGCTGCTCCTGCTATTACTACCTAAAGGGGGTTGCTGCTGCTTTTACTTCCCAAAAGTGACTGCTACTACTACCTAAACCGGGCTGCTACTACTACCTAAAGGGGGCTGCTCCTGCTAAAACTACCTAAAGGGGGTTGCTGCTGTTTTTACCATGCAAAAGTGTCTGCTGCTACTACTACCTAACTAGAGCTGCTACTTTTACCTAAAGCTTAGGAGAAGGGGTGAAAAAACACAGGAGGTGCTCCCTGATGAGGTAGCCGAGACGGCACAGATACACAACAGGACTCCTCTCCAGTAACCCAGCACATAACAAGTACTTCAACTGTGAATTGTAAGTGGACCTGAGGAAGGCATCAGTGCAGGCCAAAATGCGTTGTCCCTGCTACACCAATAAAGTTTTTATTGTTCTCCACCACTCGAGTCCTTCTTTATTGACCGAACACTGAGCAGCGCCTCGCTGAACAGTCTTTGTCTTATTTTAATTTCCATTACTACTACCTAAAGGGAGCTGCTACTACTGCTACCTAAAGGGGACTGCTTCTGCTATTACTACTGTACTTATTGGCGTATAACACGCATTTGTTAGGCTAAAATTTTTAGCCTAAAGTCTACCTGCGTGTTATACGCCGATAAGCCGCTGCAGTTCAATGATTTAAAGCGGGCACTTTAAATCAATGAACTGCAGCGGCTTTTTCAGGTGCAGAGACCGCCACCGCTGCCGGCTTCTCTGCCCCTGCCTGTCCTGGGGTCTCTGCTGCCGCCTCTACTCTCCCCCTGCTATCGGCGCCGCTGCCCCATCTCTCCCCCTGTCTATCGGTGCCGCTGCCCCTTCTCTCCCCCTGTCTATCGGTGCCGCTGCCCCTTCTCTCCCCCTGGCTATAGGTGCCGCTGCCCCATTGCCGGCGCCGATAGCCAGGGGGAGAGAAGTGGCGCCGGCAATGGGGCAGCGGCACCGACAGACAGGGGGGAGAAGGGGCAGAGGCACCCATTGCCTCCCCCATCCCCCGTTGTATAATTACATGTTGCCGGGGTCGGGTCCGCGCTGCTTCAGGCCTCCGGTGTGTGTCCCCTGCATCGTTGCTATGCGCTGCGTGGCACAATGATGAGTGATGTCACTCGACATTGCGTCTCGCAGCGCATAGCAACGACGCAGGGGACGCCACACCGGAGGCCTGAAGCAGCGCGGACCCGACCCTGGCCACAGGTAATTATACAACCGGGGATGGGGGAGGCAACGGCGCCGGCAATGGGTGCCGCTGCCCCTTCTCTCCCCCTGTCTGTTGGCCCCGGCAATGGGGCAGCGACACCGATAGACAGGGGGAGAGAAGCGGCGGCAGCAGGGCTCTAGACTCCAGGAAAGGCAGGGGGAGAGAAGCGGGCAGCGACGGCCTCTCTCCCCCTGCCTTTCCTGGGGGCTTCTGCGGGGTAAGAAACAGTGTATCGGGATATACACACGCACACACACGCACCCTCATTTTACCAAGGATATTTGGGTAAAAAACTTTTTTTACCCAAATATCCTTGGTAAAATGAGGGTGCATGTTATAGGCCGGTGCGTGGTATACCCCAATAAATACGGTACCTAAAGGGGGCTACTACTACTTCCACGACAAGGAAATAATTATACCGCTGTACAAATCACTAGTCAGACCACACATAGAATACTGTGTACAGTACTGGGCACCAGTGTACAAGAAAGATATAGTGGAGCTGGAGAGGGTTCAAAGATGGGCAACCAGGGTAATACGGGGAATGGGAGGACTACAGTACCCAGAAAGATTATCAGAATTGGGTTTATTTAGTTTAGAAAAAAGAAGGCTTAGGGGAGACCGAATAACTATGTATAAATATATCAGGGGGCTGTACAGAGATCTCTCCCATGATCTATACCCAGGACTGTATCTATAACAAGGGGGCATCCTCTATGTTTAGAGGAAAGAAGGTTTCTACACCACCACAGACAGGGTTCTTTACTGTAAGAGCAGTGAGACTGTGGAATTCTCTCCCGGAAGAGGTGGTCATGGTGAACTCTGTAAAAGAATTTAAAAGGGGTCTGGATGCATTTTTGGAGAATAATAACATTGATGGTTACGTATACTAGATTTATAGGGACAGAACGTTGATCCAGAGATTTATTCTGACTGCCATATTTGGAGTCGGGAAGGAATTTTTACCTCTAGTATGAGGGTTTTTTTTCCCTTCCCCTGGATCAACTCAATAGGAATTCATTAGGGATATAGGTTGAACTAGATGGACTCTGGTCTTTTTACAACCTTACAAACTATGTTACTATGTTACTGTTGGTTACAAGAGTGACATCATCATCATTATAGGGATTGTACAATCTCTATAATAGAATGTATTCAGTCCCGGTGCCTAGATCACCAGGAGCTGTAAATATGTCCCTGCATATCAGTCATACAGATCCTATGCATTAAAATGTATGTAAGACAAATTAGTCACAAAGGGCAACTACACATAAACCTATGTAAGACATATTTATCCTACAGATACTGTACATGGAGACTGTTATAATAGATCAGCCAAACATATCTTGTATGCAGGAGTACAGTTTTATATTGAAATAAATGACATGCATTTTTGACATTGGCATGTTTATCTTACGTTCTTTGTAATGACACATTAATTGAATGGATGAGTGAGGTCTGTACTTCCCTTGTCTCCAATTACAATGTCTCGTACCCATAGATGATCATGGTTTACACATCAAAATGTAATGTATTCTTTCTTGCTACAGTATTAGAAAATTTGTTTAAGATATACTTCATTTCCACTCCTGTTGGATTCCAATTACGGTAATTATCACTGACTGTCATTAACTGCAGTTGTGATTATAACTATGGGAGCAGCCTCTTTGGAGAGCTGAATTCACACAGCACACAGTCAGGCTACCCATTACAGCCTACATCAGCTTCTACACAAAAACACATTAACACATTGTAAAGGTAGAAAATATCATAGCGAATGTGGTGCATACTTTTAAGCTACGTGTCCCCGATGCCAAGTTATGTATGTTGTAAATGGCCTTGTAATACCTGTCTGTGGTGGATTGTGCCTTTTTTTTCCACACTCCCAGAGGCTTTGCATTGCTCTGCATTAGGAATTAATTTAGTCTCAGATTCCAGTGCAGCTCAAGACAGCACAACGCATGTCAGCTGATCACATGGTGGCTTGCTTGCTGATCACTTGATGCCTTTGTCAAGTTTTCCAGGCTCAGCTGAGATCCTCTTCTTCCTCCTCCTAATAACGTTTCATGCTGGGCTAAGCAGGCAGTTCCTGCAGGTCCAAAATGTCATTGGACAATGGAATAAGAGGACAGTAGGAGAATTGACAGAGAAGCATCGATGAAGGTGGGTAAGCAGGCATCTTACTTTCAGTGTACAGGGAAGCTTATAACAAAAAACAAATTCTGTGAAAAACCCCTTTAATATTGCAAGTACTGAACATCAACTATGTCTTGAAGCCCATTTTTTCTTATAGTATGAAACTAAAAGTGAGTTTTTAGTTTATTAATTTATTTTTGCCTTACTGTACTCATAATGGTTATGGGGTGGATTTTTTTTGTCAACTAACCTTCCTACAGTATTATTTTTTTGCAGATCTAGTTGTATTTCCATGGCATCATTTTGGAGTACATACAGAGTCTAACATTTATTTGCAGTCCCCTTTTTGTCCCCTTTAAAAAAAAAAAAAATCAGTCTGTATTTCAGAAATGTCTGTAGGACAGCTTATGACTGTAGTACATTTACACTTTTATTTTATCCTAGTTAAAGTACCATACATTAGATGTAGAAAACTGGTTTGACCTTGCTTGGAATCCCTCTGCAATAGTCAAAGTGAAGAGCCACCAAAAAGAGCAGATAAATGCCACCAATTACTTTAACAAGAAAACCACTTTGAATGTCAATCTGAAACCCTAACAGCCCCTTAGCATCATCCACCAAGGAGAAAAACCCACTCCATATAAATCTCAGCTTTATATAACAGCAGACATTGTGCAGCAATAACTGGGATGGAAAATAACACATCCCAACAGTTACAGCACTTAGTTGCCACGGTCAATAGTGATCATGGCATCTAAGTGGTTTGACAGCAATTGGATTTTTGTCCCTGATAGCTGCCCCCCCTCCCAAATATGTAGGCCCCATATTTGCTATCATAGTACCCTGTTTCCCCAAAAATAAGCCACACCCATAAAATAAGCCGTAGCAGAATTTCTAAGCATTTGCGTGAGATAAGTCATACCCCAAAAATAATACGTAGTGGTAGGCATGGCTAAGCGTACCAGCGTAGAGCGGTAAAGAAGACAGGCAACCCTTCTCATCTGCCCCATCATGACAGCTGCTATCTCGGAGGTTACCGGAAAGGTGCTGGCAGTCCCATCAACAAGGTCGGCTCCCCCTGTCAGGTCCCAGTCCTTCTTTTTGTGCTGCCAGCCACGGCATAGATTGAGACAGAAAGTGAAAGTAAAAGTCTCCTCAGTGAAGTGAGAAACAAACAGTTCTGCTTTGTGGGTCCTCAGGAGAAAGAATAAAGCTGCCGTCTTACTCAGCACTGTGGGTCTCTCTCACCCAGCCATACTCAATAAAAATAAGACATCCCCTGAAAATAAGCCATAGTGTGTCTTCTTGAGGAAAAATGAATATAAGACAGTGTCTTATTTTCGGGGAAACACGGTACTACTGTTAGACTTTTTTTGCTGTATATTATGCAAGTAAATACACATTTGCACTAGTGGGACTTTGAAGATGTATAAATAAAAAAATAAGAAAAAGATAATAAATAAGTTATACAATACATACAATACATTTAAAAATGGTATACAGTCCAATTAAAGGGGTACTCCAGTGTGGGAAAGCCTATCCCCTATCCAAAGGATAGGGGATAAGTGTCTGATTGCAGGGTTCCAACTGCTGGGACCCCCTGCAATCTCCTGCTTGGTGCCCTGGCTCCCCCCATTCCCGGAGCTGGGTCAACCACCACACGACACGCCCCCTTCATGCATCTCTGTGGGAGAGTCGGAAATACACAAGTACAGCACTTCAGGTCTCTCCCAAAGAGATGCATGTTTGTTCTGTGCACAAGAAGAGTAGGAGCATCCTTTGGATAAAAAATACATTTTCTTAAACTGGACTACTCCTCTAAGTTCTAACCCTTACCCCACTAACCTTAAAATATGAAAATCTTATGGATATCTGAGTTTGACAATGCAAAAAAAAAATTGTTTAAAGAATCTAAAAGTTTATTTTTATTTAACAGTAAAACATACATAAAACTGTCTAATTTTGATATCCCATTAACGGTACTGAACTTTTAAAAATGTAATCAGTCTTTTTATAGTGAATACCATAAATGTTACATTTTTTCCAGTTCATTATATGTTGCCATTAAAAAATACATCTAAAAAAAAGAAAAAAGTTATGGCTTTGAAGGCATAAAAAGGTCTGCTCTCCAACTGTATACGGTGCCACGGGGTTAAAAGAAAACAAGCCTAGAGATCATTAATGATTCTGAAAAATGAAAAGTCATCCATGATTTCATCCAAGGTTTGCAAACAATGCATAGAATTTCATCCTACCACAAGAAAGCATAAGATCAGCACTGTCTAAGTTAGTAATGTTCCAACTTGCCGTGACAATCCAGTTTAGAGAAGAGCAACCATCAAGTGTGATTGACAAAGCGTTGAGAGCTGGAAATGTTGACACATAAATATGGCATGCAACCCTAGCAACTGAACTCTAAATTGCATCAAAAGACAATTCTAGTTTTTCTTTAATTAGCTGCCTTTGTTCTTGCTCAGCTTTGTGCTTTGCTCGCTTTATGTAAGATTATACGTGATGGAGTGGCTGCAGCTCTGAGGACACAATACAGATTTTCTGCAATTAAAAATGGAACATTGATTTCCGTCCTGTGTGCAGAAAAAGTGGGACATGTATATTTAAACCCACAAAATGTTTACAAAGAAGCTTACTTAGAGCACGTTTCAGTTGCTGTGAACAAATATGGCAGAGAAGGGAGCTTTTAATTTACTGCTTTCCCAGGAGATCAATTCATGCAATAAATTAGAAAGAAAAAGACATATCCATATAGGTTGTTTATCTACTTTACTAACCCCTCAAGGACCACTCCAATTTAACATTTTAGCATTTTACAATATATATATACTGAATCCCAGCATGCCCAAACAGCTGACTGGGCATGCTGGGAGTCGTAGTTTTGCTACATCTGGAGGGCTACAGTTTAGAGACCACTGTATAGTCGTCTCCAAGCGGTAGCCCTTCAGATGTTGCTAGGCAACTCACTGGCTTCAGTAGTCTGCAACAGGGAGCCGGCCAAACATCATTGCCGCCAGCTGCCGCTGATCTCCGCCACAGCCAATGGTAAGTGACCTCTGGCACTGGTCACAGGACAGTTCCCCCGTTCTCCTCGGACAACAGTCAGTGGGCAGAGTGGGGGAACCGAACTTTTACCCCCCCCCCCCCCCCGCCCCCGATCTGCTATTGGTCGGTCCGACCAATTGCAGGGATAGGAGGGGTGGCACCCTTATTTTCTGGGTCACCGGAGACCCGTATGACCTGGAATCGCCGCAGATCACTGGTCTGAATTGACCGGCGATTTGTGGCGACATGAGGGGGTATCAGGACCCCCCCTGGGCGATGTACCGGGATGCCTGCTGAAACAGGGGGTAGGTAGTATAACATTCTTTTTTCCAAAGTCCACTGGACACAGGACACTGGAATACCCATTTGAAGACAGGAATTCGTTTTATAGCCCCAATATATGCAATTATATCTCACACATTTACAAATGGTAGTATTTTCTTGTATGGAAAAGCAAAGGCAAGTGAGTGCAAATTGAAAGAGCTTATGTCAAATGGACACTCTTTTGGTTTATTATTTACTATGAGCATATTTGATCGAAATACATTGGAAACATTTACCAATTTATATTCTGATTGATCGAAAAATGAAATGTAAACTTGTAATCTGTTTTATGCATATATATATGGCATTTGTGAACAAAACATTTATTCCCCTACTCCTCCATCTTTTTTATTATGGTAAAGTACACTTAAAATTATATTTCAATAACTAAACTATTCAGATAGTTTGTATGCTGTATTCTGCATTAGGGCAACACAATACTCCTGGATGTCCCCAGCCTTACAGTATCGCAACATTCTCTATGATAAAATTGCTTCCTAATCTTGGGCATTACGTTGTGCTAACTTTCAACAAGTGCCAAGACTCTCCAGTGCAGTCAGTGCCCAACTGGCACGGCATTATACAGGAGCCATTTTATACAGATGGAGTAGATGGCAGCTTACAAGGCACTATATGAGTGTTGTCAGAAACCTGACTTAGTTTCTCTTTAAATACTTTTTTGCTTTAGCTTGTAAAACGAAGAGAAGAAAAAAATCCATTTAAGTCAATTCCTAACAGAAAATGAAATGCCATTTCCACAGGGTTTGTGTGCTACAGTAGCGGCTGACTGCTTCAGAGCAACCAATGAGAACTTCAGCTCAGCCAGCACTGACAATGATTAATGGACACCTTGCAGACCTACTTAATGATTATCCCCATCAGGAGAAGAGAAAGACATGTTCAGAAATATGGTCAGTACATTCCCTGTGTTAGGTCCCCTCTGCATTTTATAATGTACCACAGCATATTCTTCTTCCCAAGCATCTCCGGGGAAATCAGACAAATGATTACTCTCAATAAATAGTCGCTTTTGATAATGTCATACTTATTGTTGTCTGTTACTGCTGTGGGGTTCAAGCAGCTGAGATACACAATAAAATCAGACACTGCGCTAAGGAAAGGACATGTTTGATTAGAGCAGGATTTTAATACAAATAAGAAAACAGTGGCAATGGAAAGAATCCACCAGGGAAGAGCTTATCAAACAGTTATCAACCTGCAGGTTGTAAACACTACTGACCCAGCAGTTTTCAGGAGGCGAGCAGAAAATGACTCAATGTGCTGCAGTCACCGGGTCACATAATTATTGCATTTTTTGGTTTAGTTTTTTTTTCCCTTCCACGTCGTTCATAAACACAGCAGTACAAATTGAGAACAGACTTAACAGAGTCCTATGTGGCTGATTCCCTTTGGGAGGTCGAGGTCTTTAAGTGATCAGCACTTGTGTGCTTGAGAGATTAAAGGTTATGGCTGACCTCACTACATTTTACCGCTACTTGTATCTGCTATAGTATGCTATTATACAGCTGTTATCCACCTATGTATTTCTCCAACACCATATCCAGTAATAAATAGCACAATAAATATGAGCCACCAAAAGCTAGGTTCACACACAGTGTAAAATTCTCACACAACTCTCTCTGACTTGCCTTTAGAACTTCATGAAATTTGCATTGGATGTCATAAAGAATGTTCTACTGTGTTTCCTATCAGTTCTTTGAAGTAAGAAACAGGATGGTCCATGGTCCTTTAATATGAAGAGTCAAACACTTGGAAATATGTTTGGTCTTTAAGGGGATATTCCCATCAAATCTTGGACCTTCACCTATGTTAACAATGGGGAACTCTAAACCCTTGACTCGTCAGGTGAGGCAGCTGGCACAGAAAAAGTTACTCAAAGAGTTACTCAAACAATTGATTAGGCATTTTTGCCGGCTGTTTCTCTCTAATAGAACCCAATGGACTGGTCATGTCCCCATTCATTCTCTGCAAGCAGCATTCCCCTCTTTAGGTAGGAAATGTCAAGGGACACCTGTTCTATACACAGGTTCAGGTCCCAGAAGTGGGACATGATAGATATATATATATATATATATATATATATCCACCTTGGCAAAACCAAACTTTTAATGTGTACAACTAAATAGGCAAATGAAAAGTGACCAATATTTACATTTGGATTTCAATTAAGAACACTTAAGCAGTCACCAGCTTTTATCTATACCTTTAACTGAGATAGGTAGCCAACCAATATCCACAATAAAAGAAAGAAAGGGGCTAGTGATGTACTGTTTTATGGGACAATCCCCTATAATACACTGTCCCTATCTCTAATTTATTTTATCTGCAGTCTAGCTAAATAATACTGTTGTATATGAGTTTTTAAAAACACATTGGACATATGCCCCGCCTACATGTTTCGCTCCACCAGAAACACCATCAAGACTTATGGAGCATATGCAGTCGTTCTATAGGGCTGTTTTGGGGCCATTTGGCCCAGATAGTGTTGCTTTTACAGGTGATCAGTTACCCTTTCTCCTATTGGGGATAAGTTGTGGATTGTAATATACTGTGATGACCTAAAGTAGGTTTTACCTTGTGCATTGGTGCTATGTAGTTGGTGTACAGCCCTGTACATGTCTGGAGGTGGGATGATGAAAGCAAAAAAGCTTTCTTACACAACCAATGTGCTGTGTGTCAGCTGTAAATTACAATGAAAGGTGCTGAAATTTTTGGATGACCCGCCCCCCCCCCTCCCCATTATATGTACTTCAAATTGTTCCCAATAAAAATGAAACTAAATTATTCTACTTTAAACTCAATTATTCTTCTTTAGGTTGTCAATAGTGGCCCATCTTTCTTATTCATCAAGTTAGTATTAAAATCCCACAACCTTCATTGAAAATAAAATATTAATGAAAGAAATCAAAACAAAAAACACAAAATCCAATGTGTCCCTCTGTCATATGCTGTGTAGATCAATTCTGCCAACTGGCCAGATAATGATTTGCACTGCTATCAGAGCTAATGTCCGCCATTAACGCCTCAGATGCCATGGCACTTTGAATAGATGATTGGATTGCCCGCAGCACTGCTGTGGGACTCCGATCATCAAACATGGGGACCAGAGGTCCCCTCACTTGCTCCTGGTGTCATCACAGGGTCTTCTTCTCTGGTCGAGCAGACCAGAGAAGAAGATCATCAATAATACTGATCAGTGCTATGCCTATGCATAGCACTGAACAGTATTAGCAATCAAATTGTTGCTATAAAATAAAAATAAAAAATTTCAAAAAGCCCCACCGCATAAAAAATTTACATCTACCCTTGTTCCTATTTTAGCCCCAAAAAGTGTAAAAAAAAACTTAACAGACATATTTGGTATTGTCTCATGCTTAAATGTTCGAACTATCAAAATATAATGTAAATGGGTCCATACAGTGAATGGCATAAACGTAAAAAAAAAATTAAAAAGAAAGTTCAAAATTGCTGGGTTTTGTCACATCACATAAAAAAATAATTATAATAAAATGCGATCAAATACTCATACATATGCAAAAGTGGTACAAAAAAAATACAGCTCACGACACAAAAAGTTCGCTTTCATACAGCCCCGTATAAGTTATAGGTGGGCAAAGTAGGGCAATTTTAAACATACTTATTTTGTGAAAAAACTTTTTATAATAGAAAAGTATGTAATCTTAGGTATAATTTAATTCGTATTGACCCACAGAATAAAAAATACATGTCATTTTTACCGTTAAGTATACAGCGTAAAAACAGGCCCCTCCAAAACTTCAGTTTTGTTTTCAATTTCCTCACACAAATAATATTTTTTGGGGTTTGCCGTACTTTTTATTGTAAAATGAGTTGTCATTACAAAGTACAATTGGTCACACAAAAAACAAGTCCTCACATGGTTCTGTAGATGGAAATATAAAATACTTGTGATTTGTAAAAGGCGAGGAGGATAAAAATGAAAACCCAAAATTAAAATTGGCCCGCTCCTTAAGGCCAAAATGGTCTGTGTCCCTAAGGGGTCTAGGAACAACACAATAAACAATAAGACATTTACAGTGTTACTTATTATTAAATGATTTTATTTCTTTGTATTTCATTTCATTTTATTTTTTAATTCTGATGAATATATAAATGTTAATAAAGTACATCAAATGCTAACATCTGACATCAACAATTTTTGGCTCAGAACCGCTGTACACTGTTTCCCTGTTCTGCATATAATTTAGTTAACTGAAGTTTCTATAGTACAATTAAATTGATTGACAAAATAGCAATATATTATTTGAACTGCCAATCTTTAATTACAAAATCTCAGAGCTGCCTAGAAAATACAATAGCACAGAGATTATCTTGAGTGGAATGAATTCTACCATTATTCACTGCCATTTGCTATATTAAACAAAATTCCATTATTACTGGATTGATATCATCCCCTTTCTTTGTAAAGTAACAAGCTTCTCAGATGGTAACATTTTATTAGGGTTAAGGAAAAAAGATTTTTTCTACTATATGCCTTATGCTCAAATCTCGTAACTACCATTCCTTAAAGTGGCTAAATGTCGGCTTTTATTAAAGTTCAATTTTAACACAACCTGTGTCTTAACCCCTTGAGGACAGAGGGTTTTCCAGTTTTTGCACTTTCGTTTTTTCCTCCTTACCTTTTAAAAATCATAACCCTTTAAATTTTGCAGCTAAAAATCCATATGAGGGCTTATTTTTTGCGCCACCAATTCTACTTTGTAATGACATCAGTCATTTTACCCAAAAATCTACAGAGAAACAGAAGAAAATCATTGTGCGACAAAATTGATGAAAAAACGCCATTTTGTAAATTTTGGGGGCTTCCGTTTCGACGCAGTGCATTTTTCGGTAAAAATGACACCTTATCTTTATTCTGTAGGTCCATACGGTTAAAATGGTACCCTACTTATATAGGTTTGATTTTGTCGTATTTCTGGAAAAAATCATAACTACATGCAGGAAAATGTATACGTTTAAAATAACTTTTTTTTTTTCTGCATATGGGGAAGTATGAGGGCTCATTTTTTGCGCCATGATCTGAAGTTTTTATCAGTTTCATTTATGTATTGATCGGAATTTTTGACCACTTTTTATTAATATTTTCATGATATAAAAAGTGACCAAAAATACGCTATTTTGGACTTTGGAATTTTTTCGTGCCTACGCCATTGACCATGAGGTTTAATTAATGAGCTATTTTTATAATTCGGACATTTCCGCACACAGTGATATGACATATGTTTATTTTAATTTTTATTTACAACGCTTTTTTTATTGGGAAAAGGGGGGCGATTCAAACTTTTTTATGGAAGGGGTTAAATGATCTTTATTCACTTTTTTGCAGTGTTATAGCTCCCATATGGGGCTATAACACTGCACACACTGATCTTTTACATTGTTCAGTGGTTTCTCATAGGAAACCACTGATCAATGATTCTGCCGCTTGACTGCTCATGCCTGGATCTCAGGCACTGAGCAGTCATTCGGTGATCGGACAGCATGGAGGCAGGTAGGGACCCTCCGGCTGTCTTGTAAGCTGTTCGGGATGCCACGATTTCGCCGCGGTGATCCCCAACATCTCCCTGAGCTAACCGGCAGTGCTTTAGTTTCACTTTAGATGCGGCGTTCAACTTTGTAAAGGATTAATAGCGCGCGGCACCGTGATCAGTGCCACGCGCTATTAGTTGCGGGTCCTGGCCGTTGTTAGAGGCCGGGAATGATGTTATAGAAAGGGAGGGGGCTGAGGGCGTATAGGTACGCCCTTCGTCCCCAAGGAGTTAAAAGAGTTTAAGGGGTACTCTGGTGGAAAACCTTTTTTTTTTTTTTTTTTTTTATCAACTGGTGCCAGAAAGTTAAATAGATTTGTAAATGACTTGTGTTAAAATTTTTTAATCCTTCCAGTACTTATTAGCTGCTGAATACTTGAGGAAATTCTTTTTTATTTTTTATTTTTTTTGGAACACAGGGCTCTCTGCTGAAATCATGAGCACAGTGCTCTCTGCTGACATCTCTGTACATTTTAGGAACTGTCCAGAGCAACATATGTTTGCTATGGGGATTTTCTCCTACTCTGGACAGTTCTTAAAATGGACAGAGGTGTCAGCAGAGAGCACTCAGCTCGTGATTCAGCAGAGAGCTCTGTGTTCCAAAAAGAAAAGAATTTCCTCTGTAGTATTCAGCAGCTAATAAGTACTAGAAGGATTGAGATTTAGGATTGAGATTGAGAAGTAATTTACAAATCTGTTGAACTTTCTGGCACCAGTTGATTTAAAAAAAAAAAAAGTTTTCCACCGGAGCACCCCTTAATATCCCAAGCCCCTATATATAACTGCATAATATATATATATATATATATATATATATATATAGTTACATCCAGTATATTAAGATGCCTAGTATTTCAGAGGGTTTTACAGGATTAGAAAACCATACTGCACACTGGTCCCCCGGTTGTGTTATTGCTACTAATATCCATTCACTTTGGTGGAACGGAGCTGCAATACCACATACAGCCTGAGGGGAAGGGTGATGAGGTTTCTAGAAAAATGCATCTGTTTTTTAATCCTGAATAAATAGATTGTGTCATCAGAAAATGACATTGTTAAACCAGGTTTTTATGTTAAACATATTTTTTTTTAAGATTTTGTGGATTTTTTTTTTTTTAATTTTCCATTTTGATTTCTATATTTATAAATAATCCTAAAATCTTGCAATTTTCCTTCAAGCTGAGACTTCCTGTTCTTTTCCAGTAATGCCTTTTTTCAGCAGAGTGAAAGGCAGCACAGGATCCACCACCATTTCACCACCAAGTTCAGCCTCCCCCTCCCTGTAAAATGATTTCAGAAAAGTTCACACAGAATGCCCAGTGCCGTCACATCTGAATGGGACAGGTCCTGTCCATTGTTGTCTATGTCCATGGGTCCTGCTGTAAAGCATATGACTAAATGTTATTAAAACAGCTTAGGAAAGATGTCTGTCCCCATAAAAATGAACAACAATTAAATAAAAAAATATTACAATCAGAAATGGAAAACAGATTAGAAAAAAAAAGTTTCAGTATCTGGCTCTAATCAGGAAAAAAAATGTTATATATTTTTATTGCGCCAGCATATACCACAACAGAGCTTGTCATCACTTACTGCCCACATTAGTGCTTACGAATCTAAAATAACATATCAATATGTTTTTGGATTGTGGGAGAAAACCCAGCACTGTAAGACAACAGTGCGAACCAGTGAGTTACTGTGGAGGTGGACATGGATGACTCTACATAACCAGATATAGACCTACATTCATTTTATAGAGTATAAATGTATAATGTGTTTTTTTTGTTTTGTTTTTTTAGCATTATTAAATATGGATTTGCTACAGTAGAAAATTCTTTCCCTCTCCTACTATAACTTTAGGTAGCTTTCAGCTTTACGAACAGAGTAATATGTCAATGTATAGTCTCTGGGGAAAATGTTATATTTTCTCTCAAAAGAAAACCATACCCTTGAGATATACATGAACCCTAAATCTAATTTACTGTACAATAGGATTGTATTGGACTTTTGAAATCTCTAGGGTTTAACTAGTAATAAAACAGGTAGGAAATGGAACAAACTCTCATTCATCTCCATTCAGTTTCTGATGCACTGCTTAAGAGAATAAAGGGAACACTAAGATAACACATCCTAGATCTGAATGAATGAACTAATCGGATGAAATACTTTCGTCTTTACATAGTTGAATGTGCTGACAACAAAATGACACAAAAATTATCAATGGAAATCACATTTATCAACTCATGGAGGTTTGGATATGGAGTCACACTCCAAAACAAAGTGGAAAACCACACTACAGGCTGATCCAACATTGATGTAATGTCCATAAAACAAGTCAAAATGAGGCTCAGTAGTGTGTGTGGTCTCCACGTGCCCATATGACCTCCCTACAACGCCTAGACACGCCCCTTTAAATCTCAGAGAGCCGGCGCGCGCAAGCCCTAGGGAGCCCTAGGGAGCGCGTCGGGACTGAGCAGACGGAGGACGGGGCAGGTGAGGAGATTGGGATGCAAGCCGCGGGCGGGCGGGCGCGTCCCGCTACGCGGATCGCATCCCCGCCGGTGACACTAGTGCAGAGCTCCCGGTCAGCGGGTCTGACCGGGGCACTGCACGGAGGTGAACGCTGTGAGCGCTCCGGGGAGGAGCAGGGACCTGGAGCGCTCGGCGTAACACCTGTGGTCACCACCTACAGAACCATTCCTTTATTGGGGGTGTCTTACTACTTGCCTATAATTTACACCTGTTGTCTGTTCCATTTGCACAACAGAATGTGAACTTGATTGTCAATCAGTGTTGATTTCACAGAAGTGTGTTGTTTAAGTGTTCCCTTTATTTTTTTGAGCAGTGTATAAAAAACCAGTCATATGCTGAGTTCCTTTATCAGCCCTATCAGGTTGTCATCAATTTGAGGTAATATGATTTAAAAGATCTATTTAGATACAACATCTAATTGTGCTGAACATAATGCCGTTTGCCTACCCCATGTATTTGCTGGTTAGATGGCCTTTGGAAACAATACGTAATGTAAAACAAGTTGAGAAAGTGTGACACTGGGTTATAATATGATAGTTTTTTTTACTTAAAGTATATTTAATTGTGTCATTTTTATAATATCAAAATAGAGACAAAGTTATTTGGCAAAGAATAAGAAAATATACTAGATTCAATACTATAGAAAATACATACGTGAAAACATGTAGACTGTGCAAAATATACATACACTTGTAGAAAATATATTTTATTAGTAGTGAAGTATCTTCAGAATTGTTCGAGGTCTGCTTAACACAGTAGAGTTTTGACAATAGACATTAAAGGGGTACTCCACTGGAAAACATTTATCTTTTTAATCAACTGGTGCCAGAAAGTTAAACAGATTTGTAAATGACTTCTATTTAAAAATCTTAATCCTTTCAGTACTTATCAGCTGCTATTTGCTCCACAGGAAGTTATTTTCTTTTTGCTCTCTGCTGACACCTCTGTCCATTTTAGGAACTGTCCAAAGTAGGAGAAAATCCCCATAGCAAACCTATCCTACTCTGGACAATGAAATAGACAGAGGTGTCAGCAGAGAGCACTGTGGTCAGACAGAAAGGAAATTCAAAAAGAAAGTAACTTCCTGTGGAGCAAATAGCGACTGATAAATCCTGGAAGGATTAAGATTTTTTAATAGAAGTAATTTACAAATCTGTTTAACTTTCTAGCACAGGTTGATTAAAAAAAATGTTTTCCAGCGGAGTACCCCTTTCAGTTTAATGAGCATGTAACCTTGCAAAACTGGACTCCTGGGATATGTTCAGGGGAACAATATGCAATCCGTTTTTACAATCTCCTTAAAAAGCATAACTAAAGATCATTTTACATGGACAGATTGTGGCTCCAATAGAAATGCCAATCAAACTTATCAACTTCTATTAATGGGAACCATATATAATCCACTTATTGTGAGTAAAGAGCCATATGAATGATTGCTGGATTGTTCGTGCAGCCGTTCCTTTATATTATATCTCCTAATTTACATGGGGAGATATGCTGCCTACTAATAATGATTTTTAGGCCAACACAATCATAATGATCAGCGCTTGCCCATTGGCTGGCTGGTCCATGGGTCTTCTACATGGGGCAGTAATTGGCCTATTCAGCCGATAACCATCTTGTATAAAACCCCTTGTATTCACACCATGTTGGTGTTTATGTTTGGCAGATCCATTTTAATGGCTACTTGTTTGCAACTGTAGTCTGTCATTGACAACAGTTGGATTACATTTTTTGTTGTACATTCATACAAAAACTGTGCTTTTGTAAAAAGTTAATGCTGTAGGATTCTAGCAAAAGTTATACCAAAAGGACACCCTTTTGGTATACATTTGGCCAATAGTCTGTGGTCACGTTTACATACTCATCAAGCAGTCTGAATAGATTTTAAATTGGCTGTCCACTAAATTGAAGACTGTTTTTCTAGCACCTATTAGAGATGCCTTCCGCTAAGTCAATTCTTTATTTATCCAGAAAGCACTTTTATTGCCTGATACTATGCCAGCTAATCCACTCTTCAAGGGGAAACTGCACCCACTGAGACCTAGATTTTTAATATCATAGTCATGGGGATTAATGATGACTTAAATAGCTTGGACACCCTTTTTCCTTACATTTAGCAATTAAAGTTAATGGCCACAAATGGTCCCGGTGTATGTGTTAACAGCACCACCATAGTAGTGGTGTAAATCACTGCTTATTTAGCTTCCTATGAACTGAAAACCTGTCATTCTATGAATGGGTGTTATATAAATAGATGTTGTGCTCTTGTGAGGACAGCTATTGTGAGTGATTACAACCTAAGTAAAAAAAAGGCTTCACAATAGATTTGTACTATATATCAAGCTATGAAGTTAGGAAATGTACACAACTGTCCTGACTCTGAGATTGCCTGCCAAAATCATCATCTAGCACTAAATTCCACCATAAATACTGATAGTATATTGATTAGATAAAACATGAATGCCTGTCTACCGCAATGAACCCACACATTTCAAAGGTTTTTTATAAGGCCTCAGTTGACATAAACAACAACAGTCTATATCAGGATCTTTGCAAGAATTGCAACATGACCCTTCATTGCAATTTACTCATTGATTGGAAATTCACACATTCGACAATGAAGGCAAAACTAATCCATAAACCAATAATAGCATCGGTGGCTACAAACTTCAAATGTAGCATAAGTAAATCAAATCCAAAGAAACAATGTTATTAATTGTACAAAACTATTCTGTGTCACTATTGAAATTCCATTCTGTTGGGATAATGAAAACTGTTAAATGACAAGCATATCCCATATTGTCAATGAATACATTTTCTGGCCTTTACGTCCTGCAATATCATGTTTGGTTTATCAATTTTAATATAGAGCTGTAGAATGGGATGGTTAGGACTCATATGGTCGCAGGATGATATCAAGAAATGGCTGTGTGTCACAGTAAAAAGTCAAAGAGATAAAATAAAATGCTACAAAATGTCATATGCGGATGGAAAAAATGACCAGAAAAGGTAATTATTACATTATTATAAATACTTACAGCATTCAATCAGACTGAAGTAGTAACATAAATACAAATTCAATGGACTATGATGACCAAGAGAGAAGTCAATACGCAGAATGTATTCTAGTCACAACTTACACTTCGATCTAAGTCCTTATCTGCTTCTTTCCCCTAAATATAATAACTTTTTTGTCTAAAAATATTAACATTATTATATAGATGCCCTTAGTGATCTTCAAAGGGCAGAGTGTGTGACCAAAATGACTGGGGACACTTGATTACAACAGGATTTTCCTTAAAAGGGTCATTTAGCAAGAGGGCAACACAGCCTGGATCTAGCTTTTCTCCAAGAAATAAATCTTAGACATGACAAGTACAAATTATCATCAAAAGCTGCTTGTTTTCACTGTACTTTCCATTTCACTTTTGTACAGAGAGGATGAAACATCTCAAGGACTTAAAAAAATTAGGACTGTCATCCCTTTCAGAGAGCCACACATTACAGGCTTTCTGTAATTTCATTAAATGTTTCTTGTTTCATTTGGAACATTTATATTGTTCTCCAGTAGCGCAGCATCTTTATGTTGTTTGTTTCTTCTTTACATGTAGAAGAGACAGTAGAGAGCAAAGACTCATTACTGCTTGTAAATTGTGTTTGTAGATGCGTAAAAGGGTTAATCATTTCTGGGCCATGTTTTATGATTCGATGCAATATCGAGCAAATTAGGGTTCTAATGAAAGACTAAACATATATAGTAAACAACAGATAAAAAAAGCTTTTAATCTAAATGGCATTTCCATGTAAAATTCTTTTTTAGAGGAGCACAGGAAGCACACATGTATTTTAAAGGGTAAAAAAATATATAAGTTCAAAATAAGTTCACATCTTGTTTTGGGGCACCATCAACATTGGGATACTTTCAATTAGTTTTTTCACTGTATACTGCAGCATATCAACAGCACTGCTATTTTAATAGACATATTTCACGAACTTGTATGTTTTTTTTTGTGGGACACAAAGCATAAATTACTATGCACTTGGGTCCATAAACAAAACAGGTGACATATGGCAAAATATTCTAACATTGATCTGTAATTTGACCATGTAAAAGATAATGATGTATCCGTTGTTTACAAAATATTCTATTCCTGAAAGAAGCAGTGAAGAACTAGAAAATGATAGCACCTAGTGCATGCTGCCGAACCGCCATCCAATCATCCATTTTAACGTGGTTTCCCTGAACATACAGTAAATTTTTACTACAGTCATAGTGTGAAGTTAGCTTTTATAGGTGTGTTGGTAGCCTTTTTGTGCCATATGGTCTTATACATATTGGGTTCAGTCCACTCCATTGCCCCAAAGTTCAAGTATAGTGATGAGAAACCATCTGTAGATGCTCCATTCTAATATAAGCATTAATGATGGAATGTTCAATCCAAATAGCAGAAAACAATAGAAATCCAGTGCTTTTGGTAAAAATAAAAAAAAATAAAAAATAAAAACACACAAAATATTTCCATTTTGATCAAAAACAGGACCCCATATTGTTTTAATTTTTTTTTATAAAACCTCAAGATCCCATAACTAAGCTTCATGGCAAATCCTATGCATTTTCCAAACTTTATCAGTCATCCAAGAACAGTATATATTATTGATTGTAACCTTGAAATTTTTTACTTGCTATTGATCAGTAAAAGGAATTACATGCTTCTTCCTATATGACTTCAATAGACAAAATAACAGTTACTGTCTTTACTACCCTTCCACCCTACAGTATGTTTATATAATAGAAACAATAGTCCAAAATGTGCAGTAGCAACTGTGTCTGTGCCAAAATGCAGTGGTTAATCTTTATGTTTGGGAAAGATGGCAATGTGAGCACTATTTCCTTCCGCTAGTATGAGCTGACCAGATGGCTTCAGATTATTACACTAAGACTTGGTCAATGCAGACTTAATTCCCTTTTTCCATCCTGCAATGAGCGGCATGTGAAATCAAAGCTTCAAACAAACTCTCCATGTACTGTAGTTATTTTATCTAACTGTTAAGATAAAATAATAGAATACAAAGGTATTATTTAGAAAACATTCAAATATTCTGAATATCTGGATATTGACCCTGTCTAATGACATTTAAAATGTATGACATGTTAAGAAGTCTCAGTATATTCACAGCATGCTGTTCTTTTCCCTTGTACTTTACGCTTTCTGATTACACATATATGAAGATTATCATTAGTGGGAAGGATAAACTGCTTTGTGACCCCACTGTAATATGGGTTCCCTATTAATGGAGGAAGTAGTAAGACCAATAGAGCCACTGACTGCAGAGAGCACAAGGGATACTTAGCCTTGGAAAGAGTTCCATGGTTGGCTTTGTGCAGGAAACACATTACCCATGGGTGTATATCAGAAAGATGCACTGCTAGTCTTTTCTCACATTGCTATTTATATATAACAAGTTGTATGGATATGTGTAACACATAGTACAACATCGAATGGCTAAATCTTTAACACAACATACAGTATTACAAAGATTGTACATTATTAGAAGTGAATTACATGAAACTGAAGACAATTGTCCAGGGACTTTGATAAGGAAACGTGCTCAAGCAGATCTAAAAAATAACTGTACTAATCTTACTCATATGCTGCACTCACTTTTGACACAAGGAAGTGCCCACTCACTGTGGCCAATGATGGGCACTTGTGGAGACTGAAACTGGGAAGTAGAAGATTGCAATGGTATTGGGATTCCATTGGACCCAATAAAATACTTGCGGATGTGGGCGGTATTTGGTCTGTTGAAGGCGGGAGCAGGCAGTCGCACAATAATCATGCACACTCCCACAAATGGCAGGCAGCATCTCTATAAGTGCATAAAGGGAAGCGGTGGTTAGAAAGTCTGTGAGAGCAAGCGGGAGAAGGATTAAGAAAATACTCCTGCACAGGGTTCTCCCGGGAAGTTCTACACAGCAGAGTCCTGTTCACAAGTCGAATTTGGGTCATTTTTAGCTAAAACCAGGAGTGGAACTGACAGAGAGAAAAACTATAATGGAAAGATTTGTATCTCTTTTTGCATTTTTGACCCACTACTACTTATGTTTTGCTGACAAAGTCAGGGCTGCTTTGTGTATTAGAGCTTGCTACTTCAACATGGAGATACTGATGCCAACAGCAAATTTATGTCTGCCAAATAAGTAATCAGCCAGGTTAGATTTTTTAGCCATATTTGACTAATATTACAGGTGTATGACATGATCAGCTGATCAATTGCCATGTTGCATAAGTTCTCTCATTAATAAAAAAAAAAAAATCACTGTGCTCAGCCTGTTTAGTCTTTTTGCTGTTACGATTATTTGTATAAACAATCTTCTCCATTAATCGGTCACAATCTGTCCAAAGTCCTATTTATGTGGCCAGCTTTAGTCTTTTGTTTCTATTAGGCTTAATTGCAAATTCACTGAAGCCAATTTAGTTTTTTTTTGTTAGTCTAAGCCTTCATAAGGTTACTAAATTGGGATTCATCAAATAGTACTGACTTAATGGGCATATTGCTATGAGAACATGAAAATGAACACAGAGTTTTATGATAACACTTTAGATAAAATTTACAAGGAGGCTGTCTCAAAACCGGGTTTTGTTTTGGAGATCGCAAGGTGGTCACAGAGGTCAGACTCCCCTGTGATCAGAAACATTTTCCTGTGGATGGGGGATAAGCTCAAAGTAGTGTTGTGGTCACTATTTTTAGTCGGAATGATTTTTATGTCTATGTTTTGGACCAATCCTTGGTTTTAGCTGAAAATACCATATACTTGGAATCTTTTCTTGCTCTAAGGGCTGCTTTGTCAATCTTCTTTGTCAATCTCAACATACTGCTCAGCAGCTTAACATAGCTTTGTGCCATCTTATTACCTTGTGCCCCATAGGTTTGCTGATATATGTGTATATTACTGTCAAGGCAAATAGTTAAAGAGTACCTGTCACCAAACTAAACTTTTAATATATTGCTCCTTATGCAATTATAAGACACTTGGCTATTTACTTGCTGTTAAAATTCTCAACCTTTATATGTTTTTAATGTGCTTGAAAAAAAACGGCCACTAGGTGGCTCTGTTCTGTTCCCTGCCGCAAGTCAAACAGTTAGTTTAGTATCCTCCCGGCCTGGCAGGAGACCAAACTCAGAAAGTGTGTGTGGGGCATGGCGAGGCACAGCTCTAGCAGGCTTCAGTGACGTTGTGCCTGCTGGGGAACGCCCACTTTCTCCTGCTGGGAGCTCACACAATGTGAGCAAGGGGAAAGGTATGATAAAGAGCTTTTTAAAGCTTGGGGGAAAAAAATTAAAGGGCAGGAGAGGTGTTAGGAGTAGTTAGGGAATATAATCTGAGTTAGTTTAGAAAATATAGTTTAATGACAGGTACTATTTAATTATCTGGTGATGGTGAACCATTTCAAGTGAAGGATGTAGAATATCTTAATGGGCATAGGAAAAGGTGGTTGTTATTATCATACCTATTGAACACAAGTTACTAAGGTATGTATCTAAAAGAGAAATGCTATACATTACATGAGAGTGTTTTTCCTAAGAGAAGGAAATAGATTCCTGTGAAATGACTGTAACAAATACTAACAGCATAGATTTTACTAAGTCTATTGAGCTCAGGTAATAGCAGGGGGATGGTAACTGTCAATAAGAACTAATGCATCTTGGTATTTATTTCTTCAGCAAAAATGTTTAACAGTTTATGAGTTTTGTATGTAGTGACACCTTTGACTGTCAATTCTTAATGTAGTATTAGTAAGTGCTCCACAGTGACAGTGCCAGGGTAAAAATGCCCTACTAAAACCAGAATTACATTATGGACAGTGTCAGCTTGTTTTATGAAGAGAGAAAATGCTTGTACAGTAGCTGTTTTCTGTCATCCTCCTCTTACCACATTAATAGATAGAAACATTAGACATGACAACAAATATACCGTATATATTTACTAACAATTAAAATACCAGGTATGGCTTTCATTGTGTGCTATAGAGAACGTAGCATAATAACATAATTACTTAGTTTGTAAGGATGTAAAAGACAGATGTCAATGCAGTTCAGCCTATTATCCTGCAATGTTGATTCAGAGAAAACAAGAGAAAACAAGACGACAGAAAAACCCAAATGAAGAAGTTGGTAGACTTATATATTTAGTATTTAGAACAAAATAATAGGGAGTTTTGGAGTTATTTAAAGGGGTACTCCCCTGGAAAACATTTTTTTTTAAATCACCTGGTATCAGAAAGTTAAATAGATTTGTAACTTACCTCTATTAAAAAATCTTAACCCTTCCAGTACTCATCAGATGCTGTATGCTCTACAGGAAGTTCTGTTCTTTTTGAATTTTCTTTCTGTCTGACCACAGTGCTCTCTGCTGACACCTCTGTCCATTTTAGGAACTGTCTGGAGCAGGATAGGTTTGCTATGGGGATTTGCTCCTACTCTGGACAGTTCCTAAAATGGACATGATGTCAGCAGAGAGCACTGTGGTCAGACAGAAAGGAAATTCAAAAAGAAAAGAACTTCCTCTGTGGTATACAGCAGCTGATAAGTACTGGAAGGATTAAGATTTTTAAATAAATGTAATTTACAAATCTGTTTAACTTTCTGGAACCAGTTGATTTAAAAAAAAAATTCCAATGGAGTACTCCTTTAACCCCTTAAGGACAAAGCCCATTTTGACCTTAAAGGGGTACTCCGGCGCTAAGAAATCTTATCCCCTATCCAAAGGATAGGGGATGAGATGCCTGATTGCGGGGGTCCCGCCGCTGGGGACCCCTGTGATCTTGCACACAGCAACCGTTAGAATCAGTCCCCGGAGCACGTTCGCTCTGGGTTTGATTACTGGCGATCATGGGGGCCAGAGCAATGTGATGTCACGGCCCCGCCCCAGTGTGACATCAAGCTCCGACCCCTGAATGCAAGCCTATGTGAGGGGGCGTGACAGCTGTCACGCCGTTTCACATAGGCTTGCATTGAGGGGGCGTAGCGTGACATCACACGGGGGCAAGGCTCTGACGTCACAATGCTCTGGCCCCCGTGATCGCCAGTAATCAGACCCGGAGTAAACGTGCTCCGGGGACTGATTCTAACGGGGTGCTGCGTGCAAGACCCCCGCGAGACCCCTGCGGGACCCCCGCGATCAGGCATCTTATCCCCTATCCTTTGGAAAGGGGATAAGATGTCTTAGCGCCGGAGTACCCCTTCAAGGACACAGCCAATTTTATTTTTGCATTTTCGTTTTTTCATGTTTTCTTTATTCTCTGGGTCAATACAATTAAAATGATACCCATGGTTATATACTTTTCTATTATTGCACTGCTGTTTAAAAATGTCAAACTTTGTCGTAATTTTTTTTTTTTATGTTATTGCCTTTCACCATATGGGATCATTAATATATATATATATATATATATATATATATATATATATTTGTGGTCGGTGCTATAGAATAGCGAGCCTACCTAACTAAAACTAACTCAGCTAAGACTAGGCAGTCTGAAATGTGCCATATACTGCCGCGTAAGGGTACACCTTGGAAAATAAGAGGGCATACCTTAAAAGGAGTAGAAAAAAGAGAGGGGAAGGCAGGGTGGGACAACGCGAGAGCCATGGCGTACTGACCAAGGGGAGCCGCTGCTTTTAAGAGTGAGTACCGCCCCTCCCACAAACACAGGTTAAATGAGTAAATCAATTAACCTTCGCACATATAAAACTCAACGTGTGTGTGTGTGTGTATGTATATATGTATGTATGTATGTTCCACAAAAACTTCCAAACGGCTAAAGATATTAACATGAAACTTGGCACACATGTTACTTATATGTTAACAACAAACATAGGCTAGGTGATTTAACCCTTACTCACCCCCATTTTCCAGGGGCGGGGCTTATGCTTAAAGTCCCATTCAAGTCTATGGGAAATATATGTTACTAAGTAACTTCCAAACGGCTGGAGATAATACTTTGTCACATGTTACTTATATGTCCACTTAAAATATAGGATAGTTAATTTAACCCTTAACTACCCCCATTTGTGAGTGTCTGTGTTTTTGTTTAAAGTCCCATGCAAATCAATGGGAAATATATGTTCTCACATAACTTCTGTATGGCTGGAGATATTTCAATACCTGGTACACATATTACAGGTCGGGATGAGAGGTCGGGATAGGAGGTCGGGATAAGAGGTCGGGATAGGAGGACGGGATTGGAGGACGGGATAGGAGGACAGGATAGGTGGACCGGGATAGGAGGATCGGGATAGGAGGACCGGGATAGGAAGTCGGGATAGGAGGTCGGGAAAGGAGGTCGGGATAGGAGGACTCGATAGGAGGTCGGGATAGGAGGTCGGGATAGATGGACTGGATAGGAGGACTGGATAGGAGGACTGGATAGGAGGTCGGGATAGGAGGACCGGGATAGGAGGACCGGGATAAGAGGATGGGATAGGAGGATGGGAGGTTGGGATCGGAGGACGGGATAGGAGGATGGGATAGGAGGTCAGGATAGATGGACTGGATAGGAGGACGGGATAGGAGGTCGGTATAGGAGGTCGGGATAGGAGGTTGGCATAGGAGGATGGGATAGGAGGTCGAGATAGGAGGTCGAGATAGGAGGACGGGATAGGAGGTCGCAATATGAGGACGGGATATGAGGAAGGGATATGAGGACGGGATATGATGACGGGATAGGAGGTCGGGATATGAGGATCGGATATGGGATTGGGATATGACAACAATATATGAGGACGGGATATGAAGTCAAAAGCTTCCTCCTTTGTTTATTTTCCAACAAGGATTAGAATGGAAAAACCGGGCAACGCCGGGTACTCCGCTAGTGTTTTATATTTATAGTTCAGACATATACGCACGCGGCGATACCAAAAATGTTTATTATTTATCTTTTTTTGTGCTTTTTTGTATTAATATGGGGAAAAGGGGTGATTTAAAACTTTATTGGGGGAGGGGCTTTTTCACATTTTCTTTCACTTTAAAAAAATTTTTTTTACATTTATTTTACCCTTTTTTAATCCCCATAGGAGACTACTTATAGCAATCATTAGATTGCTAATACTGTTCAGTGCTATGCATAGGGCATAGTACTGATCAGTATTATCAGTGATCTTTTGCTCTGGTCTGCTGAAGATCAGTGCAGAAGAGCCCGGTAGACGGATGGAGGCAGGTGAGGGGACCTCTGTCGCCATCTTGGCTGATCTTATCCCTGCGATAGATCAGCTGAGGGAACCCGCCGGGAAGGAAGCGATTGCATCTCCTGCGCTTGCATCACAGCCGCGCCGTAAATGTGTGGCGCTATGTGCAGTACATTTACGGTACATGTCCTTAAGGGGTTAATGCAATATATACCCACCATTACTCTAACAATTTAATTTGCTACTAAGGCTGTAGACACCATTGGATAACTGTAAGGCTATATTTACACTATGGAATCTACACCCTGAGATATTCTGGATGGAGAAAACAATTACTGCAGGAGCTGCTGATATTCTTTGGCACTAGGGATACACAAACATGAGCCATCACCATTGTGCTTAATGCAATCCGCACTTACCATGTTTATTCTTTCGACGGGTTCGGAGCTAGGATTTTCTGGAAATTCTACAGTGTGAACAGTGCCCCAGAATCCTATAGAAAACAATGGGAAGCTACAGCATTGGAATTGACAAACAAAATTTCAGAGCAGAATTCCACTTTAGTGTGAACGTACCCTTAGGGTATCAAAATAAACTGTGTCTTTCCTGGAGCGGATGTTGGTAAAACCAAAGTATCAATTCTACTTGACACTTCATCCAAGTGTCAAGTAGGCAGAACAGAGCTGCTAAAATGCCCCAGCCTGGCATGCCTCCTCACTTGTCTTCACCTCCCAGCTCCTCATTGATCAATATACAGAGTGTATCACTCAAGAAGGGCGAGTGAGGAGGCGTGCCAAAGCTGCTCTGCTCTGCCTCCTTGACTACTCAAAATGGACTTATATCAAAGTTATCTAGTGCAACTGGATGCAGCAAACAGCTTATTCCAATGATCTGTGGTGAGTCTCAGCACTAGGAAACAGACCAATTAAAACATTTGACATGGCTCGGTAACAAGTCAAAAGTTTTGTCTTACATGACAGGGATGCTTTAAACAATAGGAACATTTCTGTCAAATCCCAACTACACAATTAAACTGCCAACATCATTAAATGCTGTCACCCTCTCTAATTCTTGTTATACATAAAATCCCCATAAACGAAAGTGCCTAAAAAGTGCTCATAGTACTGACATTGGGGGAGATTTATCGACACGTGCAGAGGAAAAGTTGCTGAGTTGCCCATAGCAACCAATCAGATCACTTCTTTCATTTTTCAGAGGACTTTTTAAAAATGAAAGTAACAATCTGATTGGTTGCTATGGGCCACTGGTCAATTTTTCCTCTGGACCGGTTTAAATAAATCTCCCTCAATGTGTTCTGACAGGTGACTCAAACATCAATGCCTTTTTATACATGACATATTTCAATAACTTTGGCAGCAGTTTACTGGCTCTGCTTTATGTAGTTCAATCTAAACTCTACTAGGAATCCCTTTTCTATCACAGTTCTAAAATAGTACACTCGATTGTCTTTCCAAGGGTGCTGTTTGTTTCACCAGGCCAACATGCCATATATTTTATGTTCACATTCTTCTTTTCTTCATGATAAAAGGTTTTTAAACCTGGTAACAATTATGTGCAGCCATTTGCTATGGTGTTTTCCTCAGTAATGCCCCCATTGGTGACGATCTTGTTGCTTATGAAGTCCAGTCTCTATTTTTAATAGAATCTGTACTGGATGGCATCTAGAAAACTTAAGGTGAGCCAAAGATACTAATGACATAAAGAATGGAAAGTAAAAATGATGAAAGCAATGAGCAGCAAAACGGGATACTTTATTTCCCCAATGGCTACATATCCTTTCAATATAAAGGGGACATTTATCAATGTTTGCTTATGTATTCCCTTTTTTTGTTATTTTTTTCTTACAATTTTTTGCTTATGTGCGACTTATTTATCAACTGCATTCAGCCTGTTGATAAATTTCTTTCACGTAAGCACTTTTTCTTTTTTTGCTTTGGTAGTAGCTTTTTCTGCTCCATGTTTAAGCTGGAGTAAATTTAGTAGGTTTTTTCATGCAATGAGACTTTGTTGCGACTTTCGCACTTGATAAATCTCTGACCACTGCAAGTGAAAAATCACTTTTTGCTTTGGTAAGCAAGATATTATTTTTTTTGCTTAGGACACTGAACAATCAAAAAATCACAGAAAAAAGAGCGTAGGCGCACGTGTGACTTTTTGCGACAATTTGGAGCAAAAAAAAAACCTACTAAATTCTTTGATAAATGTCCCCCAAAAAGCTTAAAAAAAGTATTATCATAATTCTTTAGTATATGGTAAGCATATTATAAAACCTTATTTATACCCACTAACACATACAAATATGTAAGCAAATAAACTCCTTTAGCTTTTATTTCCCCCATATCAGAGATAAGCTATTTTCATTACATCCCCATACTTGGCATTTATTGTGTTAAGTGTCTTAATAACTACCATCCCACTGCTGTCTCCAAACATGTTGCTAAGTGGTTATGCACCTTTCTTGACCTATAATCTTGTACATGTTTGTCAGTGCATTTCAGCCTTTATCTGATTCTCTCAAGCTGATAAAGTAGAACACAAATACACAGATCATCGTCCACTGCCGCCAGCAGACATTATTGCACTGGTCTGATATGACCACGTTTACCATGTTTGTCATTTCTCCAACAAATTGATGTATATTTTAACATTTGTTCAAGAGCTGTACACTTCTAATATATTGTGTCTCCTGAAGTGTAAATTAGGAACAATTTGTTGTTGCTTGCAGTGTAAGAGTAGAATTTGATGGCACAGAGCTAATACCTTGTCACACAAACTGACAGGAGATTATTCAGTGGATTAGAGTATAAACATTAGCCGCGCATGGAGTGGAATGGGAAAGAGAAATAGACTGGAGATTCCAGAAAATGAATTCCTGAATGTGTTAAAAGAAATTTTTTTCCACCTGCTATGTGGACTCTTTACAACTAATACATGGTATTCATGTCTGGCTATTGTCACTAATTAAGGGTGCCATCATATATATATATATATATATATATATATATATATATATATGGCTATCCAGCTCAGTTTCCCTCCGACACAGTAGAAAAGCAACTGATGATCAAACTGATCCCACCAATTTTCAAATTTTCTGGCACCTCAATCTGGAAGCCGAATCGACTAACACGCCCAGTCCAGCCTGCAAAAAGAGCTGGGGCCAGGCCCAAAGACAACCAATGCACTGTGCCATCAGTTGTCACAGTAGTTGTGGCCAGTTTACTGAGCCGGATAACCGGACATAAAGATGTGAAAGTATCCTTAGAAAGTATAGCCTTTAGAACTTTCTTCAGCCATCTAATATGGCCTATGTCTATTTACATCTATAAACTTAATTTTGGAATGGTTAAAGGGGTACTCCGGTGGTTAATTTTTTTTGACTATATGGCATCTTCTTTGTAAGTTTAGTTTTTTTGCAATATACATGTGTTATATGTTTTGGCAGCATGTATGTGTTTTTCTTACCTGTTTGTTGGGCAGGAAGTTCTGTAGTTCAGAGGGTTCTCTTTTACTGTCGTTCACCATGTTCTGAATCTTCTGAATCTCTTTCTCTCTGTCTGCATGACAGGAATAAGCCATGCCCCCTCATCTCCCCCCTCCCAGAGTTCTGCATGAGAAGCCATAGTACACAGCTCCTTATCTCCCCTCCCCCCCCCCCCTCCCCCCCCCTGCTCTGTTCCTGAGGACGCAGGTCTGCACAGGAGAACGGAACACAGAAGATAAATGTGTTATCTGAAGAGAAGGATTACAAGGTGCTCGGGCCGGGGATGTACAGACTGCAGGGGAAGAAATCTCATACTGGATCTCTATATGTGAAGGGGGAGGGGAGGAGGACTCCTGAATGACACATGCTGGGAGTTGTAGGTTGTAGTCCCTGTTATGTGTGTATGCTAGTGTTTCCAAACTAGTGTGCCTCCAGCTGTTGCAAAACTGCAACTCCCAGCATGCCCTGACAGACTTTGGGCATGCTGGTAGTTGTACATTTGCAACAGCTGGAGGCACACTAGTTGGGAAACACTGTTCTAGCCTATTCAGCATACACATCATGTTACACCAGTGTTTCCCAACCAGTGTGCCTCCAGCTGTTGCAAAACTACAACTCCTTGCATGCCCAAAGGCTGTCAGGGCATGCTGGGAGTTGTAGTTTTGCAACACCTGGAGGCACCCTGGTTGGGAAACACTGGTGTATGCCCTACAGAGGTGTGGTGAACTACAACCCCCAGGAGACTACAGAGGCAGCATGCTGGTGTTATACCACAGACTGAAGACTCCTGAATGACACATGCTGGGAGTTGTAGTCCCTTTTGTGTGTGTATGACAGTGTATACCAACCAGGACTGATTATATTAGTGTGCTGTGTATAAGGGGGCCAACCCGGGAAAATAGTAGGGTGGTAAAGGGCGGAAAAAACAAACAAACAAAAAAAGGAGCCGCCCCAAACCAGCAAGGCATGTGGCATGCTGGGATTTGTAGTTTTCAGCACAGCAAGAAACAGGAAGTAGAAGCAAAGATAGAAAAACTAAGTGGGGGATAAAAAGACAACACAGAACGGAAATAGAGTAGGCTAAACAACAAGAATAGAAATGAAACAAAACAATTAGGGTAAGTTAAAAATGGAAAAACACATTGACCACCGGAGTACCCCTTTAAGGAGAAAAATCATCTACAAAGTCATAGTAAATGTTCCATAAACCCTTAACAAACAAAGTGTTTCAATCCTAAGTGACCAGACAGTATTTAGTATTCTGCATTTTCCTTGTGACATAGGCTGTGGTTGATACGATTTTTTTAGTTTTCTTTATTGGGGTAATGAATGCAAAATTTAATTTTTTTATTTGTTAGTTCATTACTAAAATATGTATAGTTTTGGGTGAACTGAATTGCTATGGCGATGGTTGCTCATAGCTACCAATTACAGCTCGCTTTTTTTTTGTATTGTGTTTGTGAAAAAGGAAAGCTGAGTTGTGAATGTTTTTTTTCATTATGTCCCAAATATGTCCATGAGGTCATAAGAGACCCCTAGTGACATTCACAGTTAATTTTTCTGTTTTTATTTTGCAGTTTTATACTGTAAATTGGTCATCTATAGGAGCCCTTTTTTTGTTACAAATGTCACAGGCAGAGCTTTTCTGGGTACAAGGGATTAAAAGCATGCTGTCAAAAGCTATGGCTATCTTCAACAAAGTATAAAATATTTTCATAAATGCCAGCAGTTTAAATTGAGTTTCAAAAAGTGGAACATCATTTCTTTATTTATTTTCAGATCTTGAAATTCAGTTTGCAACTTTCTCCTAGTTTTAGACTTCTCTCCTGTGGGCATGTCACTCCCAGTAAGGCTGGGTCCACACTACGTTTTGTCCCATACGGGAGCGCATACGGCAGGAGGGAGCTAAAAGCTCGCGCTCCCGTATGTGACCGTATGCGCTCCCGTATGCCATTCACTTCAATGAGCCGACCGGAGTGAAACGTTCGGTCCGGTCGGCTCATTTTTGCGCCGTATGCGCTTTTACAACCGGACCTAAAACCGTGGTCAACCACGGTTTTAGGTCCGGTTGTAAAAGCGCATACGGCGCAAAAATGAGCCGACCGGACCGAACGTTTCACTCCGGTCGGCTCATTGAAATGAACGACATACGGGAGCGCATACGGTTACATACGGGAGTGCGAGCTTTTAGCTCCCCCCTGCCGTATGCGCTCCCGTATGGGACAAAACGTAGTGTGGACCCAGCCTAATATATGTTTTCACTAGCTTTCCCGTCTACAGCTCTGTCCACATTACATTTATGCTTTCTGCACATGTACATGCTTAACCCGATAACGACCATGGACGAGTATAGACGTCCAGGTTGGCGGACGTTCCCGCACCTGGACGTCTATACTCGTCCATTCTTCTCGTGGGTGCTGCCCAGTGCACCCACGAGATCGCGGCAGGGATTCGGCTGTATCACACAGCTGGGACCCTGCTGCACTGCCAGGATGTGACCGCAGGCTGTGACCGCGGAAGTGACCGCGGGCTGTAAGTGTTATGACAGAGGGAGGGAGCTCCCTCTGTCTCCTCTGCAGCACCCCGCATCGCGATCGCGGGGTGCTGTGTGTTGCCGCGGCTGGCCGGGACCTGCCGCACTGCCGGGAGTGAAGTTCACTTCACTCCCAACAGTTTGACCCTTACAGCCGCGGTCAGAAGTGACCGCGCGCTGTAAGGAGTTCTGACAGAGGGAGGGGGCTTCCTCTGTCTCCTCTGTAGCACCCCGCATCGCGATCCCGGGGTGCTGTGTGTGGCCGCACTACCGGGAGTGAAGTTCACTTCACTCCTGACAGTTTAACCCCTACAGCCGCGGTCAGAAGTGACCGCGCGCTGTAAGGAGTTCTGACAGAGGGAGGGGGCTCCCTCTGTCTCTCCTGCAGCACCCCAGAGCATCGCGGGGTGCTGCGTCATACCTGGGCAGCTGGGGGTCCTACAAAGACCCCCAGGTCTGCCCTGGGTATTGCCTGCTAGTGAAATATGCTGCCTGCTAGTGAAAACTGGCAGGCAGCATATAACTGCAATGCTTTGGAATACTAAGTATTCCAAAGCATTAAAAAGTGTAAAAATAAATAAATAAATAAATAAAATAAAAGTGTAAAAATAAATAAAAATGTAGTAAAAGTGTAAAAAATATATATATATATATATATATATATATATATATATATATATTAAAAATACATTTATTAAATGAATCTAATAAAAAAAAAAAAGCATAATGTGTAGGATCGCATTGGCGGACATCCGCAGCATGTAATATGATGCGGATGTCCGCCACGTGATCCTACACATTAGGCAGCAGTCACGGTAATGAGCTCGCTGCTGCGGCTGGGTAGCTTTGTGCGTCCACTCATAGCGGCGGATTTTCCGCCAGCAGTCATGAGCGGACACGCTGAGCTACCCAGCCGCAGCAGTAATGGATATATTCGCCATGAGCGGGTGCTTATTCCCACAACATGGTGGATATATCCATCAGGAGCCTTAACTGTCACAGACAGACGCGTTATACTGCCAGCCGACCAAGGACCAATCAGAGAGGTCCCTGGTCCAGCCAATAACTTGTAGGGGTGAGGTATATAAATGGGGTCACTTGTGGGGTGGGGGTACTGTTCTGCCCTGAAAGCCAAATGGCGCTCCTCTCCTTCTGAGTCCTACCACGCGGCCAAGGAACCATATATGGCCAAAGCGGGGGTATTTCCGAACATGGGACAAGCAGCTAAATAAAATATAGGGTGCATTTCTTTCAATATCAGAAGTGATGTACAAAAAATATGCCCCCCAAATGATGCATTTGTGAAAAATTGCAATTTTCGAATTTTTAACACTGACTTTGTAATAATTCCTGCCAAAAAACTATGGTGTTAAAATACTCACTGTACCCCCTAGCGAATACCTTGAGGGGTCTAGTTTTTAAAATGGGGTTATTTGGGGGGGTGTTCCTATGTTCTACTACCTTTTAATTTCTGCAAACCTTGCATAGCACATAAAAAAAGATGTACTTTTCAAATTTTCAAAATTTTCAAAATTTCAAGTTAAATTGTTAGGCTTCTAACTAATTTAAAATGTTAATTAAAAACTAAAAAATGATGTCAAAATAAAGTAGACATCTGAAAGTATAAGTTTCATAAACTATTTGGTCAGTATGTATAAATATATGCAACCAATTAGTGTTAAAATAGCAAAAAATCGTAATTTTTTGTAAAAATTTCATGATTTTTTGCATTGTAAAAAAAAAACTACAAATGATATCGGCTTACTTTTACTATGTACATGAAGGACAACTTGTGACAAAAAAACAATGTCAGAATTATCGTGATTGGCAAAACGTTACCAGAGTTATTCTCTAATAAAGACAGACATCACCGATTTGAAAAAACAGGCCTGTTCTTTCAGGGGTGTACAGGTTTATTTGCATTGGTCCTTAAGGGGTTAAATATAAAAAATATAAGTATTTTACAGTATCCATTGACTTGAGCCAACTGTAGCCCAAAAGAGAACACAGCAGACAAAATAAGGGTCATTTACTAATGTGATCGGACTGTTTTTTCTTGGGTTCTCTGCCCAAATTGTGTTGCATGTGCCTAGGAATTTGCAACCAAAATAAAAAAAAAAACAACAACAACTGACAGTTTAAAAAAAAAATCCCAACATATTTAATAATGTTCTCAATTAAAATTGGTAAATTTGAACCCTGAAAAACCAGACAACTCAGAGCAGTTGTACAAATAGCAAAACATTGGAAAAAGCGCCAAATCAGTAAATACCATGGAAAAATACCTATTGGAAAAAAAACACATAGAAAACTACACTCCACTCTTAGTAAGTCAGGGCCAATAAGTATACAAGGATTTTCGATCTTCTATAGAAAATATAGTAGTTTTTATGTAATGCATTTACACATTCACCTATAGTAGACATTATTCATCTCTGTTGATACCATAATACTTCCCCTATCAAAAAAAAAAGTAACTCCTACTACTTTTCCCCGCTGATTTTACTATGGTTTCTCCTTCCTTGTAGGAAGTCTTAGTTAGTCTTTTATTCTTCTACCTCTTTAAAGCGCAACTGTCATGAGTTTTAACCCCCATAAACTAGCCCCAGGATGAAAAAGATGCTTTCTAGCAGCTTTAATCATGCTAAAAAATGCTTTTAGCGAAAGTCAGCGACAGTCGGATAGGCGTGGCTATGCCCGCGGCCACCACGCCTATCCCCTGTGTGTCAGTGCTGGGAACACTGTGTGATTGACACACATGTCCCTGCACTGAGAGCCCTTATGGTGGTGAGTTTTGTACTGTAGAAAAATACACAGTGCCCATTCTTCTGTGCGCTCTGGTGATGCGATGCAGGCAGCCAGCTCTCACAGCAAGCGCTAGCTCTCTCTTTATGCTAGTACTTGCTCCCTATGGCCCAATGCGCGGCGTAATGCAGTAGTAGAATGATTTGGCCACCCACATTGCATCACCGCTGTGCACTCTAGGAAGACAGGAGACCGGGCAGCCAGATCATTTTACTACTGCATTACGCCGCGGAGCAAGTACTAGCATAAAGAGAGAACTAGCGCTTGCTGTGAGAGCTGGCTGCCCGCATCGCATCACCGGAGTGCACAGAAGAACGGGCACTGTTTATTTTTCTACAGTACAAAACTCGCCACCCGCAGATAAGGATAATAAGGGCTCTCAGTGCTGGGACCTGTGTGCCAATTACACAGCGTTGCCAGCGCGGACATACATGGGATAGGAAGAAGAAACAAAGCTGAATTGCCAAAATGGATGCACACCCAAAACAATATAGGATACAAAAATCACCTTTATTAAACAGGGTATCACATATAACAAACCAAGACACAGTTAAAAACATTAAAAAGGCTCAAATAGAGCCACACTACAAAGACAGTGGGACAAGTAACGGTCACCACTGGACAAGGGTGAAAAAAATCACAGGGGTTCCTCTGAGACCTCAACAGTGCTATGCTATCACAATATGCAGATCTACCAATCATAGTAAACAGTACACAAATAATATGAAAAATAAACCAATGTCGTAAAAAAACACCTGATAAAATAACACACAAATAACTGCTAAAGTGCAAGTGCAATATTACAAAGGACAAGGGAGGTATATGCATATAAAGGTACGGAGTAAATGATAGCTAAACAATATACATAGTCACCAAGATATACAAACGGAGGAAAGGAGGAACGATAACACAATCAGCCCATGTCAACAGGAGGAGCCCCACGCGTTCACCCCTGTGTACTTGAGGCTGTGTTCACATGTTGCGATTATATAATTGTTTGCAGTGGTTATGTGTCACTTTCCAGAAGACTGTGATATATCCATCACAGGCTGAATCTGTACTAGTAGAGCATTTTACATGCAAGTCTGAATTGAACAATATATTGCCACAGTTTCTGTATTCTAGCAAAGATATAAAAAAAAGTGCCATTTTGCTACTTCCCATACTTCATATATATCACAGGAACACATAAAATGAAGAGAAAATCTTTTTGTAAGGCATTGTATGTGGACAAAGGTGTGCAATTAGACAGAACTGGATCCTTCTTATAAGTAGGGCAATACTGTCTCCCTTCACAAAAGCCGCACTGGCACTTAAAGTCTTGTGAATAGATTAAAAGACAGGTGCATGAAAGTTCAAAACCAGAAGAAAAAACAGACCTTTGTAGCATATGTTATAACCTTGTCTTTTAAATAAAACCCACACTGAGCTGTCAACATGAGGAGAAAGAGGTCTTAATGTTACTTGCTTTCCATTAGTCTGTCCTATCTCACAACCACTGATTTCTTCATGGGTGAATGGTTTATTATATTTCTCCCACTTCCAACCATCATAATAGCAACATAGTTTCTACTTTACTTTATATTGCAGTATGCGTTCAGCTTTTTGTCCACCATAGCTTATGTTCTACCATCTGTACCTGAAACCTGTATTTTTGCAGATGGCCCCTGCTAATGGCCGGCACAGAGAAATCTCCAATGCCAACTATCAACCTCAGATTTATATGCTGCAGTCACACTTCACCGTGCATTTAACTAGACATTCTAAGAGTCATTTATGGTGCAGTGTGTCCTGTCTGTATTGGCCTATGTTCACACACAGCTATTGGTTTGGTTGTGTGTGACCAGTTTTATATTCCCTTGGCAGGGAACAGTTAATAGTCTTTGACTTGCTAGCCAATAGCTCCTTGGGTGTGTCTATTTTAAGTCAACCTAGCCTAGCCTCTGGAGTGGTGATTGACTTCCTTATATCCTGACTTGCAAAGATGCTGGACATGCTGCATGGAACTCTTGGTGAAACACTCTTTATTTGAGCTTTTAACCCCTTAAGGACGCAGGACGTAAATGTACGTCCTGGTGCGGTGGTACTTAACGCACCAGGACGTACATTTATGTCCTAAGCATAACCGCGGGCATCGGAGCGATGCCCGTGTCATGCGCGGCTGATCCCGGCTGCTGATCGCAGCCAGGGACCCGCCGGCAATGGCCGATGCCCGCAATCTCGCGGGCGTCCGCCATTAACCCCTCAGGTGCCGGAATCAATACAGATCCCGGCATCTGCGGCAGTTCGCGATTTAAATGAACGATCGGATCGCTCGCAGCGCTGCTGCGGGTATCCGATCATTCATAACACCGCACGGAGGTCCCCTCTCCTTCCTCCGTGCGGCTCCCGGCATCTCCTGCTCTGGTCTGTGATCGAGCAGACCAGAGCAGGAGATGACCGATAATACTGATCTGTTCTATGTCCTATACATAGAACAGATCAGTATTAGCAATCATGGTATTGCTATGAATAGTCCCCTATGGGGACTATTCAAGTGTAAAAAAAATGTAAAAGTAAAAAAAAAGTGAAAAATCCCCTCCCCCAATAAAAAAGTAAAATGTCCGTTTTTTCCTATTTTACCCCCAAAAAGCGTAAATTTTTTTTTTACAGACATATTTGGTATCACCGCGTGCGTAAAGTTCCGAACTATTAAAATAAAATGTTAATGATCCCGTACGGTTAACGGCGTGAACGAAAAAAAATAAAAAAAGTCCAAAATTCCTACTTTTTTAATACATTTTATTAAAAAAAAAATTATAAAAAATGTATTAAAAGTTTTTTACATGCAAATGTGGTATCAAAAAAAAGTACAGATCATGGCGCAAAAAATGAGCCCCCATACCACCGCTTATACGGAAAAATAAAAAAGTTATAGGTCATCAAAATAAAGGGATTATAAACATACTAATTTGGTTAAAAAGTTTGTGATTTTTATTTAAGCGCAACAATAATATAAAAGTATATAATAATGGGTATCATTTTAATCGTATTGACCCTCAGAATAAAGAACACACGTCATTTTTACCATAAATTGTACGGCGTGAAAACGAAACCTTCCAAAATTAGCAAAATTGCGTTTTTCGTTTTAATTTCCCCACAAAAAATAGTGTTTTTTGGTTGCGCCATACATTTTATGATATAATGAGTGATGTCATTACAAAGGACAACTGGTCGCGCAAAAAAAAAAGTCCTCATACTAGTCTGTGGATGAAAATATTAAAGAGTTATGATTTTTAGAAGGCGAGGACGAAAAAATGAAAATGTAAAAATTAAATTGTCTGAGTCCTTAAGGGGTTAATCTACTATCTCTGTTTTAGCATGCACTTTGTATTTTCTGGTTTTAGCCATTGTTATGTGGCATGCTTACAGTAGATTTTAATCGATTGATTGCTTCTCACAGTCCCTAAGGAGGACTAAAAAAGTGTAACCATTTTTTTTAACATATTTTAAAAATAAAATAAACACCTCTGTGATAAAATTTTAAGGAAAACGGTCATCAGTTCACCTGCACCCTAACCCGATACACCGGATTATAGTGCTGGTGAACAGGAGACCGATGCGGGGTCTCGGACTGCTATAGCTACCTGCAGTCTGGTGCCCCGTTCCTCCAAAGGTCCCTCTTCTTCCAGCACTCACTTGCGCACTAAGGCGGGCCTGCTGGCTAGATTTAGATATTCATAAGATCCAGTGCCGTGAGCGCTCATGTCTACTGAGCGCTCATGTGACGGTGCTTATGAATATTTAAATCTATTCGATGGGCCCGCCTCAGTGTGCAAGTGAGGTAGGTAGAGCAGTCCGAGACCCCGCATCGGTCTCCTGTTCACCAGCACTATAACCCGGTGTATCGGGTTAAAGTGCGGGTCAATGGGTGATTGTTTTCCTTTATTTCACCACCCTTTCGTAATTTTCCACAAAAATAAATAAAGAATAAATAAATATTAACAATATTTTGTATTACCGCATACTGAAGTATGCAAACTATTAAAATATAACATTATTGATCCTACACGGTGAATGGAGTAAATAAAATAAAAAATAAAAAAATTTTCACATCATGGTGCAAAAAATGAGCACTAACACACAATTAAAACAAGTTTGTAATTTTATAAAAGTAGTCCAAAAATCACAAAACCTTTACATATTGAATATTGTTATTGGGATGACCTAATTCCTACAGTGAATAGTCTAAAAACAGAACAAATTTGCTAAATTACATTTTTGTTTGTTTCATTCCATAATTTACTGGTTTTGTAAAATACTTTATGAAAAAATGAAGGCTGACATTACAAGGTAAAATTGAGGTCCCAAAAAAAAGTCGTCATAACGCTCTGTAGATGGAAAAATCAAAGAGATATGGCTCTCAGAAGGAGAGGAGGAAAAGAAATATAATTTAAAAAAAAAATTCCTGGGCCGTTAGGTGGTTACAGGGGTTTTCTCACAAAGATAAATTGGTCTAAAGTCATGTAGTATATGAAATTTAACATATTTCTAATGTAGAAGCATTTTATAGTTTGATCTGGCAACAGCAGGGTCATAGTTCAGAGAGAAAACTAAAAAGGGATCAGATCCATGGGGGGAAAGAACAGAACAGTGATATAAGTAATTTTACTTTAAAAATCCTATTTATACTACTTTATATAAATATGTATGTTGTACGCTCCAGATTTTACCATCTTTGCTTTGTGTAATGAGTCTATGGCAGCTATAGCAGCATCAGGAGCACCTACACAATGTTAAGTTGTGGTTTTTAATGTTATAGCTGGTCGATATATACATACTGAAAAAGCATCCATTGCAGGCTTCATTTAAAAAACTGGAAACACTGTAAAATAGGATTCCCTTTTTTATTTAGTAAATATACAATTTTATTTATAGGAAATGAAAGTGAATAACCCCACTAGATGTAAAAAGGTGTGCATGTAGCATAACCACTGGCAATCTTGTTAGTAATTTGCTGCTCAGAACAAAAGATCAGTAACAACAGACACTAATGTTGAAAGGCTCTGACATTTCAAAGACTGTCCCTGTCTGCATTGTGAGTCATAGACGCCAATATTTAAAAAAAAAAAAAAAGTTGCAATTGGCTTTACATATGAATGTAGTAAATACAGTAGTTCTCTTGTTATATACTTCATTTCACGACATAGTCAATAAAAAGCAGATGAAAAGCAACATTCACTGTAATTATTTCAGACAAACAGAAAAAAAAACATTTCTAGTATTACAGGTGATTGACAATGATCATTCAGTTACAGAACATTGAGTTTCAGAAAAAATCAGTATTGTTATTTTTTCCAACAGAATAAGTCACCTTTATCTGTATAATGCTAAATATAATTTGCATTGGAACTCTATGTCAGCCACATCGACCAGACCAGAAAGGTTCAGATACTGCACCGAAAGGCATTTTTGCATTACCTTGAAGTACTGTACACGGTCACCCATAAACTTTGTTTTACAGCTTCCATACAAAATTAATCAACATAAAACTTTGAGCTACTTTTATTTTATGCCAAAAAATAATAGGAGCTTAATAAGAGCTTTTCAGGAGTGGCTTCCACCATCTTACAGCTACCTAGGCTATGGGTTTGTCCACTTTTGCCAGTGCATTTGAACTTCTGACAGACCTAAAACCAGACAATTTAGTAAAGAGATATAAAGCCAGACATTTTAGTAAAGAGACATAAAGCCAGACACTTTAGTAAAGAGATATAAAGCCAGACACTTTAGTAAAGAGATATAAAGCCACACACTTTTCTTAATAAAGTAAAGATTGTCTCACATTTAAAACCACTCAGTACCACAATATCCTAAATCATATCCGGCCTGGATGACTACAACATCTTCCCCTGTGGCCTTCCATCTAAAGCTCTTGCTCCTCTCGAATCTATCTTTAACTCTACTGCCTGATTAATCTATCTCTTCTCTTGTTCCTCTTCTGCCTCTCCTTCCTCTGGCTACCCAATGCCCAGCGAATTTAGTTTTAACAATGACCTACAAGGCTGTCCACACTGTTTTTCTCCATACATTTATGACCTCATCACTCGATACCTCTCCTTATGTAATCTCTGATTCTCACAAAACCTTCATCTTGTGCTATCCCCTTATCAGCTCCTCTTATAACCATGCCCAAAATTCATTCTGTGTTCCCCACACATTCTGATGCTTGCTATTCCAACACATGAAACTCCTGCCTGCAATAAAACCTTTAACATCAACTTGGAAATCTCTCTCTTTGGGAAATGCTACGCCTACTGTACAGTAACAAAGTTATCATTGTACTGCACTGTGAACGGCTGCTTCACTCACCTTATGTCTCCATGCCCTTTACCTTTCAGAGTGTAATAACAACAACAACAATACTAATATTGCCTTACTTACAGAGATGTTATTGTTTAGTAAACCTACATAATAAAGTAACTTTATTTGTTTGAAAATTCATGTACAGAGTACTAGGCATAACATCATAACTAAAAAGCTTAAAAGGAGTCTGTCATAGAGAATGACCTTTTTCCATGAGAGTCCCAATTAAGAAAAGCCAGTGGTGCAGTCAACAACACTTCTAAGGCTGGGTTCACAATTATCAGGCGTCCTGCATAGTTTCCCTCCGGCGTGCACCGGAGGGAAACTGATGCTAGAATTGATCCCATTAATTTGAACGGGACATTTCACATTCATTCAGTGTCTTAATTTTTAATGCCGGATGGTTGGACACGCTGGAGGGCACCAGACAGGGGAACTCAGCTCAGTGTCCGCCGTGCAGAAACAATGGACGCCGCATGCCATACAATTGATGAAAACTTGTCATCAGTTGTGACATCAGTTGTGTCGAGATCTAGGCTGAGCTACCTATGCCAGATGCCGGTAAAATGATAGTACAGCACTGAAAAGTGCTGAGTCACCTAAGGATGTTTGATTGGCTAACATGCGCACAGCCGCCCTCTCCCATTGGTTCTTGGGGGGGTTGGAGGGGGTGTACGTGTGTCATGTGACCACTGATACTGTGTTGTAACACAGTTTTCTTCAGTGTTGTAGGCTCCCACAGTGGGAGGATGTCTCCCACTGTGAGAGCACAAGTGCTGCGGCTGGAAGTTAATTAATTCCCCAATGTGGGGACAGCTTGCTTTCAGGGGGAGAAGCTGAGCTGTGCCTGCGGGTCACATGTCATTGAATCCCCGGAATAGCAATTGCAGGGGGAGAAGCTGACAGCTTCTGTTCTCCGATCCCTGATTGGGGAACTGGAACAGAAGCTGTCAGCTTCTCCCCCTGTAGCGCAGCGCTGTCCCCACATCGGGGATTCAATTATAAGGGACCAGCGGCGCAGTTTAGCTTCTCCCGACACAAGCGCAACTGCACATCAGTGAATAATTGATATGTTACCTGTGGGCTTCTGTTCCCATTCCCCCCCCCCTGCAAAGCAGCACTGTCCCCACATCGGGGATTCAATTACATGTGACCGTGGGTGCAGCTCAGCTTCTCCCTCCTGCTGTCAGAGCCTGCAACACGCCGAATAAAACTGTGTTCCAACACAGTATGGGTGGTCAGGTGACACACGCCCCCCCCCCCATGAACCAATGGGGGAGAGCAGGTGAGTGCGTGTCAGCCAATCAAGCATCCTTAGGTGACTTAGCACTTTTCAGTTCTGTACTATCACATTCGCAGATCACAGAATTTTTCGCTATACCGGACATCTGTGAACCCAGCTTTACTAAGTCAAGGAAATAATATGAGGCAGCGTTATACATAGCATTGTGCATTACCTGAGCCCTAAACTAGATTTTGTTCTATCTCCAGTATCTATTGATCTATTTATCTATCTATAATCTATTTATTAAATATAGTCTGATGTTAACATGGCTATAAAACATGGGGTAAACTAAAATAAAAGAAGTATTCCTATCTAATAAAGCCATAACATATCGTCTGACCTCTGGAACCAGTTCTGAGAATGAAGGGGCCGCAGTATTGATTCAGCTGATTTCCTTGCAAAGCGATATTTCTAGGCAGTCAGCTGTGCATACGGCGCCATTTACTTGAATGGAACTGTACTGCACAGTGGGTGGCTGGGAGATGCTGTGCAGGAAAAGACTGTGAAGAGGCTGCACTGCTAAATCAGCGCTATGGATCCTTTATTCTCAGAATCAGTGGGGGTCCCAGGGTTTGGACCCCATTGATTATAAAGAGATGGCAAGTAACACTTTAATAATAATAGGTCCTTGTTCCTTATCCTCACAGAAATAAACTGTGAGTGAGGGATTTCTCACCATTTCGTGTTCCATTAAAAAAAAAAAAAAAACAAGAAAAAAAACGCCAACCTATGCAAGTTGACAGTTTTTCATCTCATGCGCAGCATACAAACAGTTTTAACTTTTCGATATTAAATATTCTTGTTGAAGAACATTTGTGCTTCCATAGCAATCCAAAATTTTGAACAACTGAGACTGACACTTCATTTTATTGCATTATAATGATGCCTTGCTCAAGATTAATGTCCTGAACATACATATTTTAAAAAATAGCATTGTGAAAACAGTTCTCATTCAGTCACATAAGACCTATTTCTTTATAGTGTGCAATAAAACCAATGCTTCTGCTCATGGTATAGTTCATTAAACAGCTCAATAGAACAATTTGTTATTGTTTGATAGAATGCATTTTTGCCAGTGCTTTAGGAAATGTTCTTTTTTTCTGTAACATAAACTATCAGATCTGCCTGGCATAAGAGTTTAGACATCTGCAATAAAAGGCATATTTAGCTCACAGCTCCATAGCCAGACAGCTATTAGCTTATTGGTGGTCAATTAATATCGCCTTTATGTATAACAGGCATATATATATATATATATATATATATATATATATATTACCTGACATCAATGGGTGAGTCATATAATGGCTTTCATCAGACACACATTTTGTACAGCAATTTTTAGGCTGAAAAATTTGCACACGAAAAACTGCCCATTCTCCATGATGCATGATGCTTTAGAATAGTGTGTATAGTTATAGGCATTTTTCTGGAATTTTTCCCCTACATCTGTCTCATTACAAATCAGGTGATTATATTATGTGATTCAAGATTTCTGTTAAAAAAAATTAGGGAGGAAAAACCCCAGAAAAACACATGCATTTTTCAGTTTTGTGTTTTTTTTACCTAGAAAAGAAAAAAATGATGCAAAGTCAAAAAAGAAAACAAAAAAACAAAACACCAAAGCCAGAGAATGCTATCATTTTCAAGAACTGCCACTACGCCAAAAAATGCCACTGTATGGTGAAAAAAACCCACAAAAAAACAATATATAGGTTTATAGTGGCATATTTCCCTATTTTAGCCCAGCTAACATCTTTCCACAGATTTTTTTCCCCAAAAATATGTTTTTTCTTGCATTTTATGTAAAATGCCATGTTTACGTATAGCCTAAAGGGAAGCTGTCATAACTTTCATGCCACCTGAACTGTGAGTCCTCAGAGTGGTCTTCGGCAGCTTCTCCCCTCTGTTGTTGATTGATAGATCTGTCCCTATTTAGTTATAGGTAGAGAACTATCAATTATATACCAGAAAAGCAGGAAGAAGCAACCAGGGATTGATAGGATGACTATTTCTCATAAATATCAAAAATGCCTAATAAATAGAGATCCCACCACTGGGATTTACATGTATCTCTCTTCAACAGCAGTTCCCCGGCGTTGCTTCACCTGGTAAGGCAGCAAGTACATCCAGGCAGAAAATGAAAAGAGGGGATATGTCATTAATGTGCATAAGTCATGTGGATATGCCATAAATAGTGGGAAGCCCATTTAATTGAAATTATAACCTATCTAGATGTGTCAACTATTATGTTGTGTTGACATGTCCCTAGTCTTTGACCTTGTAAATTTTTAAATGTGTAAACCCAGCCTAACCCATTAAGCAGGGCAGCCACTGAACTGTTAAATATTTTTTATGATGTAAAGATCGATTAAATTATCTGATTTGATCATATATTATTGTAAAAGATTATCTGCACCATTTTAAATACCCATATTATTCTCTATTTGTTAGACTAAATGGTTTCTAGTCTTTAAACTGAACTTTATATAAGACAAAGGAAGCCCGAGTAATCATGTTACACAGTCTTCTCATTAATTCTTTATTTATTTATAGCTCTCATGCATCATACATTTTATATACAGATACAGCTTATATAAAAATATGTATAATTTATATTTAGCTTTTGTAGCTCTACTAATTGTTTTTTTTTTTAACTATTGAACTACATGTACAGTAAACGCAATGCATTGAACTGTATGCATTTTTTGTAACTATGTTTAGTGGGCTTTTGCAAATTATTTTATACAGAAATAGAAAAAACTAAATATAGTAATATAAGACCCAGTTGGTCTGTTTCAAAAGTACAATTAAGGCACACAATATTTAAGTTCAAAACAAAGAACTGTTTATAAGGTAGGTTAGGAATTTAACATGTGTGTATTTTGTCAAAAGGCCAAGAGTAAACTATATGAAATCTTTTGGAGTGCAGCTGTCACTTGCAACATTTTTTATTTCCTTTAAGTCAATGGGGAAACTCCAAAACAAATACATGAACAATATAGGACATAAATTGAATTATAATTGTAAATTAAAAAATCTGTACTTTAAGTTAATGTACATGCTACTAAAATGTGCAGCATGTGGATGAATGTAAAATGTTACTTTACATGCATGGTAGTGTATATAATCCACAGATAAAGTCCACAACATCCCATGAGAACTAACCCTTGCAGAATGAGTTATAGAAAATATTTCAGCTGTTATTTGTTAAGAACTGCAGACACTGTTAAATAGCTGTTAGGGTATAAAATCAAACTGTACCTTTCTTGGAGCTGGTGGTGGTTGTCAAAATCGTTTAAAAGCTACTTTTTATTTCTCAGCCAAGTTTCAAGGAGGAGGGGCTATGCTGATCAAGTGCCACAGCCTGGAACAACTTTTTTCTTGCCCTCATCGCTCTTTGACTAATATACAGAGCTATAGTGTCCATTTTAAGACATCATCAGTTGTCAGCAGTAACTTCATTCTATGACAGGTGAAACGTTGTCCCGCCTCCTCCCTCGGACCAATCGCCATCAGTCGTCAGCCACAACTCCGTCCTCCGTCAGGTGAAACGGCGTCCCGCCTCCTGCCTCAAACCAATTGCCGTCATCCTTCAACCACAACTCCCTTATCCGAAACTCCCTCGTTGTCATGCCTCAGACGATTCTGCCTCAGACGCAACTTGCTGGTGCATAGCAGAGCCGACGCTGTACAGCATGTATAGCAGAGTCAAAACTGTGAAACTTGCACGTTTATACTACAGACACTACATGTGCTACAGAGTCTGTACAGAAGAGCCGACATTGAATAGCGTGTACAGCAGAACCCGTGTAGCAGAGAGTCAACACTGACTCGGCTCTGTTACACAGCAGGAAAGTTTTTTGTCTGAGGGATTACAGAGTTTCGGATGAGAGACTTTAGGATGACAAAGGAGGGAGGAGGGAGTTGCAGCTGACGCCTGATGGAGATTGGCCTGACAGAGATTGGCCTGACGGAGATTTGCCTGAGGGAGTTACGGCTGACGACTGACAATGTCCTAAAATGGACACCTTAATAATGTACAGGGCTCTGTACATCCATCATGGAGATGCTGGGAGCAAACAAGTAGTCAGTGCCAGGCTGTACAGGGAGCTCGGGAGAGAAGACTGTTCAACTGACAGTTTTTGAAAATGTATGGCACCTTAACGTGTTTCTGGCTTCTCCTGGACTTTAGTCATAGTCTTACTCTTGCAGCCCAGGGCTGCATTCACAATGATTTATTTTACTTGTTGTCTTCATTGAATGCCCCATTAAAACTTGTGGGGCAGGAGCAAAGCTAGGAATCAAATAAAAAGGCATGCCCTCAAATTCTGGGTGCAAGGTTCCAGAGTTGGCACCAAGAAACTACTCTGCCTTCTTCAGGACTTTAGATGCTAGGAGAATGAACTGAAACTTTGCCTTAAATAAAGCAAATTCCAGCTATGCTTATGGACATAATGATTATTTAAAATAAAGCAGAAAGCCATTGTAACAATGAATTGCATACCATAGATGCAACCCTTGTGAAAAATGTGAAAAACTCTTTTACTCAACCACAACATTAACAAAAAAAAAAAGAAGAAGAAGGAAGGAAACCTAATGTTTGATCTATTTGGCCACTGTTATGGTATCTTTTTTTAGCAGTATTTGTATGCCAAAGCCAGGAGAGGAGTATACACAAAGAGAAACCATAACAAAAAAACAAATTGCACTTCATTGTTTTGGAACCCCTCTGTTTCTGATGTAAATAATTGACCAAAATATTTCCATATGAAAGGAACTTAAGCTAGCCCTATGGTCCAAACAATAGAGTGTTACTAGGCTACTATGGTCTCTAAAGTACAGAATATACCTACCGTATTTATCGGGGTATACCACGCACCGGCCTATAACACGCACCCTCATTTTACCAAGGATATTTGGGTAAAAAAAGTTTTTTACCCAAATATCCATGAAAAAATGAGGGTGCATGTGTGCGCGTGTATACCCCGATATACCCCCAGGAAAGGCAGGGGGAGAGAGGCCGTCGCTGCCCGCTTCTCTCCCCCTGCCTTTCCTGGGGTCTAGAGCGCTGCTGTCGGCCCTTCTCACCCCCTGGTTATCGGCGCCGCTGCCCGTTCTGTCCCCCTGACTATCGGTGCCGGCGCCGATAGCCAGGGGGAGAGAAGCGGCGCCGACAGTCAGGGGGAGAGAAGGGGCAGCGGCACCCATTGCCGGCGCCGCTGCCCCGTTGCCTCCCCCCATCCCCGGTGGCATAATTACCTGAGTCCGGTCCGCGCTGCTCCAGGCCTCCGTCGTGCGTCCCCAGCGTTGTTGCTATGCACGGCGCGGCGCTCTGACGTCATGCGCCGCGCCGTTCAGCGCATAGCAATGACGCCGGGGACGCACGACGGAGGCCTGGAGCAGCGCGGACCGGACTCAGGTAATTATGCCACCGGGGATGGGGGGAGGCAACGGGGCAGCGGTGCCGGCAATGGGTGCCGCTGCCCCTTCTCTCCCCCTGGCTGTCGGCGCCGCTTCTCTCTCCCTGGCAATCGGCGCCGGCACCGATAGTCAGGGGGACAGAACGGGCAGCGGCGCCGATAACCAGGGGGTGAAAAGGGCCGACAGCAGCGCTCTAGACCCCAGGAAAGGCAGGGGGAGAGAAGCGGGCAGCGACGGCCTCTCTCCCCCTGCCTTTCCAGGGGGTGTATCGGTGTATAACACGCACACAGACTTTAGGCTAAAAATTTTATTCTAAAAAGTGCGTGTTATACGCCGATAAATACGGTACTTTATGCAGACGTTATTTCTGTATAATTTTTCATTACTTTGTTGGCATCAGACAAAGTCTAAGTAAAAATGATATCATTTTGCTTTAGTAAGAATCAGTGCCAGGTGCAAGTCATTGTTGGAACAGTTTTGGTAAGTATGACATCATTTTATATTAAAATATTGGTTAAGGACATTACTATAAAACAAGTTGATGATGCACAGTTGCAGCTTATAACAGAATGTTCTGTTTTCCTTTCATCCTTCATACTGCTTCTGATGTAAATGCCCTACACAATTTATTCACAGATGCATACAGACAGAGAGATGTGACACCAGTTGAGCTGAAGGCATAAGGCCAACGTAAAGGTCTATAAACTAGACATTATTTAAAAGAAAACGTAATGTGACTGTCAGCTTCACTTTTCATCTTTACTAATAATGCAGTCAAGTTTGTGATAAAAATGTTTATCAGCTCTTATTTATATAATGGAAGAAAGAAAATCACATTTGTGCCCAGAGTTATAGCCGGTGCTCATATTATTTTCATGCATTTCACATTTTAATGATTCATTTATTTACTACAAATATGTTATTGCTTTTAAAACACTACAATGAAACTGGGCAGACTTTAGATATTGATAGATAAATATAGCATCCCTAAATCCCTGGATTATTGCCTGTTAATATTCTAAAATACATACCGCTCTGTGTAAAGGTATAGTGCAGAACTATTCCTCACAAACAAGTACAAACTATGACAATATATTTTAAAGGATTTTATCCATAAAAATAAGTTTGGCAGTGCCCTTATTACTTAAAGGGGTATTCCGGCTTTATGCATCTTATCCCCTATCCAAAGGATAGGGGATAAGATGTATGATCGCAGGGGTCCGGCCACTGGGGACCCCCGCAATCTCGGTGCAGCCTCCGGCATTCTGTGCTGGGCGCTGCCTCTGAGACGGGGACGTGACGTCATGGCCACGCCCCCTAGTGACATTGATAAGGATGGTGATTATGTTTGATTAAATAAATTATGAGAAGCTTGCTATACTAACAGAAAAACATTATTACCTTTATGACGCTATCAGCTTGCTATTGCTAGTAACTAAGATGGTGCCTGTTTCCGGGACTACACCGGGACACAAGAGTAAAGAAGAAAATTTACAATACCATAAAAGGAGAAGCGACTTCTAAATAAAATATATGTCTCAAGAAGATGTCTCAATTGGATGTTTCAACTGAAGGACATAACAGACACGCCAACAATCTTCTCAACATAAACAGGAAGCTTGCATTATATAGCTGCAAAACCAATCACAAAAGGACAAGTTATCCTATACATTGAATCATACCCTTTCTTTACATAACCCTATATAACAGTGTGTTTCCTGAATAAAGCAAGCCAGTGTGCTCTCCAAACTCTGCTGAGTGAGGAGTTTATAGCAACTCTGTGTCTGGTGTCAGTCCCTCTTGCTAGCACTCAGCCATTTATCTCCAATTAGGACAACGACGGTCACTCACGATTGCGGTTTAACCAGAACCAGACCAAGCCCTAACACTTGCTGCCCAACGTGGGGCCACACTCGAGGGGACGAGGAGTTCACTGGACCAATGTCGAGCTCTACTGGGATGACCCGAGGCTACCCAAACCTCCACTCCGCGCCCCCTCCATTCATGTCTATAGTATGGGGTGTGACGGCCGTTATGCCCCCTCCCATTGACATGAATGAAGGGGGCGTGGTGTGACATCACTAGCCATGATGTCACATCCCTGTGTCAGAGGCAGCACCCAGCACAGAGTACCAGGGGCGGCACCGAGATCACGGGGGTTCCTAGCGGCGGGACCCCTGTGATCATACATCTTCTTTGGATAGGGGATATGATGTATAAAGCTGGAATACCCCATTAAGTAATTATTAAGGCGTGGTAGGGCAGAAACACATCAGAGGCGGAGGTTTTTTACCTCGAACATGTTGGATTGCACCTTATTTTGTACTATGTGGATTTTAACCGATTTAAAATAAATGGATGTTTTACCAGTGCTGTAAAAATTTTGGATTATTTATCTTCAAGAAAAACTATAATCCCTCATATCTCAGGGATTAAAGTGCATACATAGAAACTGTAAAAATATAAAATATTTAATGCAATCTAGCATTTTGTGGACTGGCCACATGTTTTCTGTAAGACTTTTTTGGGTAAAGATTTCATGATGTGTTTAATTAGATTTTGAGCAGACTGTGCTGCAAACTTGCAGAGGGTTTCACCCTATTCATTAAAAAGTGGAAATATTGTATACTGTAAAAATGAACGGCTTTTTCCCAACATGTTGAACATGCTGTGGTTTTAAGAATCTTTCCACAACATGTGGATATACATGTACACCTATCAACTATAAAACTAACAGTTAAAGTGAATATGTTTGGTTATTGCATGACAATGGACTCTATTAAGGGGAGAAATATAGTATATAAGGCACCAGTTGAACATCACAATATGGCTATGTAGTAGTTCGTACCTGCCAAAAGTGGCCCAAGGAAGGGCAACCATCAGGGTCTTGGCTGCTCAAGGTTCATTTATGTGTGAGGGGAGCAGAGGTGGGTCCAATCCCACGAAAGAGTTACTGCAGAACAAATAAAGTTTAAAAAAAAAACAGTAAATATTGGCTATGATATAAAGGTGTCAGAGTAAATGGTGTATTTCAGCTTGTTGTATGGGGCTGCATAGCTCGTCAGACTGGTTAGAAATGTCCATGATGACTCTTGTCCACTACTAAAAGCACCTATAATCTCTGCATGAGCATCAAATGTAGACTATGGATCAATGGGAGAAAGTGGACTGGTCTTAAAAATCCTGTTTTCTTTTCGATCATGAAGTCACTTATGTATATCAAACACCAGAAGAATAGCATATTAACCAGAAAGAAGGTACAGTGCAATCTACATGGGTTGGTCAACTAGCACAGATCATTCATCCACATGAACCTTCTTCATGCTTATAAGAAAGGATCCCCTCTGAAATGTTGCAGACCATTGCAGTTCAACAAATAAGTTTTAGTGTATTCAACAGAGGCACAACTTTTATGATCAGTCCTTACACCAGGGCCAAAGGCCTAAATATACGGCAGAGGCTGCCAAGGTGACCACAGACCACACAGCTTCTCTTAAGGTGCCACATAGATCATGGCACAGCAAACACAGGCAAAGTTTTACAAAACACCGTCCTATGGAATGCAATTCATAGTAAATCTACTGTAAAGTTTTTTTTTTGAAAATGGGGTACAGCATGGGTATCATGAGGCATGGTTCTAGTAAAGCACCTTTTCCAAGACAATGGTGATGCTCTGCTTCCTATTCAAGAGCTACTCTCCCTCCCTGCAGCTACAGGTCCTGTCCCCCTGCCCAATACTAAAAAGCAGCAGAAGAGACAGTCATCAAGATAACACTTGACAAAGGCACCCATACATGCAAAATGTACTTAAACGGGCAACACAAATAAAAGGGACCATACATGCTGTAGCTGCTTAGAAAGCCAAATTGGCTATTATTGTTTAATTTTATTGTGTACAAAAAATATAAACTTTTTTTGCCTTATTTAACACAGTTTCTTTCAGTAATAGGTCTGTTTTATATTATTAGCATCATTATTTGGTATATGTTATTTTTTTAAGGAAATAACCTTCAAATACCAATTAAGTGGTGCATATACATAGTTAAATAGCTACATAGTATGGTTAAAAAAAAGCATGTCCTTTAAGTTCAACCACAGAGGGGAGGAGATGGATGAAGGGAAGGGGTATGGGTGGATAATGGAAAGATGATGTGATTTTATGTTTCAACATGTGCAGAAGACAAAAGAAACTTGATAGAAAATCATTGTTTAGTTGTTTAGTGCCCACAGCAAAATAATTATAAAACCTTTTATAAAACCACATTTTGGTATATCGTAGTCTTTAATTATTGCCAACAAACCTTTTTTCTTTATATATAAATGCATCACTTATGCGATGTTAATGTCAAAAATAGTCAATAATAATCAAAAGGATAGGGGGTAAGATGTTAGATCGCGAGGATCCCGCCGCTGGGGACCCCCGCAATCTCTCTGATGGGCGGTACAGAGGACAGAGTATCATGACGTCATGGCTCCGCCATGCAACTGAAATACAGGGGGGCTGCAGGAGAGATCCTCGCGATCTAACATCTTATCCCCTATCCTTTTGATCCTTTTGATTATTCCCTATCCTTTTGATAGGGAATAAGATGTTTAGTGCCGGAGTACCCCTCTAATGTGACAAAAAAGTATTACAACATATATCACGTCTGACTGGAATAGATTTATGGAAATAAAAAAGTACCAGCAATGTGAATTGTCATTGTGCATTATCCTGGTCCCTGATCTACTCATAAATGAAATGAATAGGTTATTATGTACTCGATCGTAAGATTCCCCTGTATGATCAAGTATGGGTATGAGTCAGCACATGTCTAACACTAACATGTACTATATTGATTTCTGTTACCCAATTTCTGCATACACTATAGTTCATAGAATTTGCAATGGTTTATATTTTCTGTGCTGCCACCTCTGGGAAATAATATGTAAGCGTATGAAAAGCAGGTCACATGATCTTTCCTACACAGGCTTCAGCTAGAAGCTGCTAGACAGTTCTGAGGGAGAAGTCCCCTAGTCCAACCAAAGGTCTGGAACAATCTATTTCAAGCCAGGCCTTATCCAGTTAAGCAGTTCCTGTGAGCTTCTCTCTGCCAGCATGCCTGCTGTATCGAAAGTTAGCCCTGGTTTTGCTAGTGAAACAATCCAAGTTAATCTGCAACTTGTCACGATTCGGCTTACAGGTTGTGGATCCACTGTGTCAGCGAGGGATTGGCGTGGACCGTGCTGGTGGACCGGTTCTAAGAGGCTACTGGTGTTCACCAGAGCCCGCCGCAAAGCGGGATGGTCTTGCTGCGGCAGTAGCAACCAGGTCGTATCTACTAGCAACGGCTCAACCTCGCTGACTGCTGAGAAGGCGTGGGACAGAAGGACTAGGCAGAGGCAAGGTCAGACGTAGCAGAAGGTCGGGGCAGGCGGCAAGGTTCGTAGTCAAGATGGATAGCAGGAGTTCAGGTAACACAGGCTTTGGACAACACTAAACGCTTTCACTGGCACAAGGCAACAAGATCCGGCAAGGGAGTGCAGGGGAAGTGATGTGATATAGCCAGGGAGCAGGTGGAAGCCAATTAAGCTAATTGGGCCAGGCACCAATCATTGGTGCACTGGCCCTTTAAGTCTCAGAGAGCTGGCGCGCGCGCGCCCTAGAGAGCGGAGCCGCGCGCGCCAGCACATGACAGCAGGGGACCGGGACGGGTAAGTGACTTGGGATGCGATTCGCGAGCGGGCGCGTCCCGCTGTGCGAATCGCATCCCCGACGGCCATGTCAGTGCAGCGCTCCCGGTCAGCGGGACTGACCGGGGCGCTGCAGGGAGAGAGACGCCGTGAGCGCTCCGGGGAGGAGCGGGGACCCGGAGCGCTCGGCGTAACAGTACCCCCCCTTAGGTCTCCCCCTTTCTTTGTCCGGTAACTGCTTCCCATGGGATGAGGACACGGGAGTGATTGAGGGGTTTCCTCAAAGGAAGGCCGTACAGCAGGAGTGGGAATGGGGAGGGGGGGCAGAGGGTGAAGCTTGGCACGGGGCAGGGTGTCACCAGGATGGGGGCCATGAGGAGGCAAGGCACAGTCCAGATAAGCCTTGGGGGAACCAGGTGTGGGAGGAGGCACTGAGGCTTGCCTGACGGGACTGGGAGGGGGGGAGAGGCATTTCTTATGGCAAGCAGAGTCCCAGTTCTTGATCTCCCCGGTGGTCCAGTCAAGGGTGGGAGAATGAAGCCGGAGCCATGGCAGACCGAGGAGGACCTCAGAGGTGCAGTTGGGAAGGACGAAGAATTCAATCATTTCGTGATGGGGTCCAATGCACATTAAGAGGGGTTTTGTGCGGTAACGCACAGTGCAATCCAATCTAACTCCGTTGAC